>NC_052152.1:190614753-190914753 GCF_902713615.1 Scyliorhinus canicula
GGGCAATCAATTGTGTATCCCCTTAACCAGTCAGAATGAAGAATTCTTACTGAGATGCTCAGAGTATAAACCAAGAAATGCCAGTTATTTTTAGTATTAGAGATGTTGTTTCACAATAATTAAGATTTAGCACATTGTTAAAAACTGACACTAAACACTTCAGAAAAAACGTGTGTGTTTGCGGCTAAACACCACAACTTTGCTGACAAATCTAGCACATCACAAAGTATTGGGGTAGTGCCGTTTCTGGAGGAAGACAAGTCGGACAGCCACTTCTCAGTGGTTGCCACTTCTAATCGCGCATTAGAAGATGCCAGAAGTTGATATCCGATTTAGTTGGAAATAAAGGTGAGAGTAGTTATTAAAATCCAGACAGCTGACATGACAAAATTGAAAGATGTGTTGGTGTAGAGTCTGTACAAACAATTGTGACAAAAGTAAGTTTACAGACAGGAAAGGTAAGTCCAGTGCAGAAATTTAATAATATATAGATATAATCAAATTATTTTACAGTTCCTCAAGTGAAATTTTAAAGTAAATGGCAGTGCTTCTACATTCTGGACACTATCAATTGTTAGTCATGTCTTATATTTTATCCTTGAAAACTATTTTGAAAAGAAGCAGTAATGTTTTCATTCATAACTAGCGCTTTAAATGTTAAAACATCGGGACATGCCAACTTTAAAGGTTTCGGATCCACTACAGCAGGGTTTTTCAAACTGTGTGCTGGAAGGGTTGCGGAGCAATCGGTCGCAACGTTCCCAATCGTGGGAGAAACGCCCAACGGCTGCGACAGGCTTTTAAATTGAGAATGTCGGCCATGACTGGCTTTTAAATGGAACGATGCAGTCTTCTGGCCAGAAGTGGCGGCAGAGAGCAGGTCACGCGCACAGCGTGTACACTGACATCACTCGTCCTGTACATCCATGCTTTTGGTGCAAAATCATGGAAAAGTGATTCTTCCATTTCCTAGCTGTGAGCAAGCAAGGCAACAGGACTGTGAAGAACTGAAGATAGATCATTTTTAACAAAGAAAAAAAATGTAATTAGTAACAAAGAAGTATGAAGATAATTTCTTGAGGTATGGCTTTGTTCATTGTGCCAATGAAAATCAGGATGCAAAGCCCATGTGTGTTATATGCAGGGAAGTACTGACAAATGAGTTTAAAAACACTCAAAAGTTCAAAGGCATTTTGAAGACTAAGCATGGTGACTCGAGCACAAATATCTTGATTTTTTTCAAAGGATGCAGCGAGAACTTAAATCATCAGCTCTTAAATCATTCTGCTCTAGCAGAAATGCTACATTGAATGACAAAACAAGGAAGATCGTCAGGGCCAAGCAGGCTTACGTGTCACATTAAAGGTAAGCAAAAATAGTGGGTCGCAAAGGTCTGCTGGCTGGCGTAGGTCCCAAGGGCCGACCGGACGGCCGGGGCAGGTCCCAAAGGTCGGCAGCTGTTACTGTTCTCAATAATCTCTATGGTGTTCCCCAAGCAAAACAGTTCAAGTTACACAAAGGCAGTTAGTCCAATAGAAATAAAATACTGAAAGTATGTGACTTGATCAATTACACAAATTGCCATAATTGTTTCTCAAACATAACAATTGAATGGAAAAACACCTCTAGTTATTGCAAAACTGGAAAATTTTATTTTAACAATTTGAAATTGGGCTTTTGATAGAAAGGCTTTTTTCTCAGAAACATTGTAAACAATGAGAAAAACATTTACAAAAATATCCTATGCCGTTACTCCTGAAGAGTCAAAACAAAATATAGCGTTGAAGTGGTTGAGTTAGCGGATGGGCAACAACTGCACTAGGATTCATTCTGAAGCCATATGGTGCTTATTGTTGTACAATAAATTAATTTTATATTAATTAATTACAGTTAAATATCAAGACTTTCACAATTTTGAAAACAGAGAAGTAAAGTTATTTGAAGCATAGAGTATCTTGGCAGAAGGTTAAGGAATTGGAAAATTGAAGTGCTACGACTGGCCAGAGAGTTACATTAGAGTACAACATGTTTTCAACTGCAGTTTCCATTATAAACTAAACATAGGAATTTCTAATGAAAAAGGGTTGACACAAAAGTACGGTCTTGTAGAATAAAATATGTACTGTTGCAAGAGTTTCAAACATTTAGCGCATACATTATTTGTAACAGTACCTTGGAGTAGTAGAATGCCAAAATTGGCCTGTTGAGAGGAAAGCACACAGAACCTGTCGACAGCACTGCAGCGGCTGGCTTCATTACACTTAGTGTAGCGCCAAATGGATATACAAACGTTAGGGCTCTACAGCACATAACAACAATAAAGTTAAAAGTACAAGAAAACAGTCGACCTGTCACTAAATTATGTATTTTTCAAAATCAAATACCATAGATGTTAGCATATAAATCAGTGATGCCTAAAAGAATCCACGCAAAAACATTACAAGTTACAAAAATAAATAAAATACTAAAAGTACTTGATTTGCTCAGTTTCACAAATGTAATATAAACTGTAAACAATGATAAAAACATTAACAAAAATAACTCCCAGTATTTTCAAAGAGAAAAAAGTAAGCAATGGATTGGTCGAAAATGGTTCAAATGATGCTTGAAATATTGCTAGTTCATTGAGTAGCATCAATTACGTCCAACATTGTGCCTTTAATTACTGCTCTTCTAGAAATGGGCAGAGTAGTTAAAAATGCAAAACCTTTCAACGTACTACTTCATCTCCATTGGCATTGCATATGAGCAGTCAAGACAAGGGTGGCAGAGTTAGAGAATGGGAGACAGCTGGGCCAGGATTTATTCTGAAGTCATATTAGACTTATATGTCAGTAAAAAAATGAACCACTGGTGTGTCTCCATCTTTGTCATTTGCCATGCAAGGTTTGCTTTGTGTGGGAATGTCTTAAACCGTGCATATCTTCACCCTTATTTCTTGCACCCAGTATAAGGTACCCTAAAACATCCATTTGTGAGGTGAAAGGCGGAGGCTGAGACCAATAAAAATGGGGTCATCCTATACGCTGCAACTGACCGCCATAAGGCACAGAAAAGGCCGTTCGGCCCATCATATCTGTGTCAGTCAAAAACAACCACCTAACTATTCTAAACCCATTTTCCCGAACTTGGCCCATAGCCTTGTATGCCTTGGCATCCGAAGTGCACATCTAAATACTTCTCAACTGTCATGAGGGTCTCTGCCTCCACCACCCTTCCAGGCAGTGACTTCCAGCATCCCACCCCCCATTGCTCACATCCCCTCTAAAGCTCATCCTCTGCTTTCTGCCACTCAGCCAATTCTGGATTCAATTTGTCAAATTTCCTTGGGTCTCGTGGGTTCTTATCTTCACTATCAGTCTCCTATGTCGGACCTTATAAAAAAGGATTGCTAAGTCCAAGAAGACTATGTCAAATGCATTACCCTCATCTACACACCTGGTCACCTCTTCATAACACTCGATCAAATTGGTCAGACATGACCTCCCCTTAACAAAACCATGCTGACTGTTCTTGATTAATTTATGTGAATCCAAATGCAAACTAATTCTGTCTCTCAGAATTAATTCCATTAGTTTTGTCACGACTGAGGTTGGACTGTCTGGCCTGTAGTTTCCTGGTTTATCTCTTCCTCCCTTCTTGAATAATGGTACCACATTGGCTATCCTCCAGCACCTCTCCTGTGGCCAGGGAGGAATCTAAAGTTATTGCCAGCACCCTTGCTATTTCCTCCCTTGCCTCATTCGACAGCCTGGGATACATTTTATCCGGCCCTGGAGATTTATCTACTTTTAAGCATGCCAGACTACTCAAAACCTCCTCTCTATTTCTATTTCCTTCTTGAATCTGTCCCACTGTTCTGTCACAGCTTTACCTAAAAGTGTCTGCACCCAGTCCACACTGGTCAAATCATATCTGATCCTATTAAAATTAAAATTGTCCTTCTCCAATTTAGAACTTTGATTTCAAGTACATCCTTGTCCTTTTCTATATCAATCTTGAATCTAACCGAGTTATGATCGCTGTTTATAGCTTCCCCCACTGATACTTCAGCCACTTGTCTGGTTTTGTTACCTAAAATTAAACCCAGGACCACCTCCCTCTCTTTTAGGGCTTCTACGTACTGGCTTAAAAAGTTCTCCCAGATGCATTTTAAGAATTCCACTCTCTCTAACTTTCACACTATGATTATCCCAGATAATGTTGGGGAAGTTGTAATCCTCCACTATCACTCCCTAGTACTTTTACACTTCTCTGAAAGTTGCATTCATGTCTGCTCTTCATTTTTGCTTGGACTGTAAGGGGCCCTACAGAACACTCCCAGCAATGTTCTTGCTCCTTTTTTGATTTAAAAAAAAAATAAAAAAATTTAGAGTACCCAATTATTTTTTCCAATTAAGGGGCAATTTAACGTGGCCAATCCACCTAACCTGACATCTTTGGGTTGTGGGGGCACAACGTTGAGGCAGCACGGTAGCATGGTGGTTAGCATAAATGCTTCACAGCTCCAGGGTCCCAGGTTCGATTCCCGGGTGGGTCACTGTCTGTGCGGAGTCTGCACGTCCTCCCTGTGTGTGCGTGGGTTTCCTCCGGGTGCTCCGGTTTCCTCCCACAGTCCAAAGATGTGCGGGTTAGGTGGATTGGCCATGCTAAATTGCCCGTAGTGTCCTAAAAAGTAAGGTTAAGGGGGGGGGGTTGTTGGGTTACAGGTATAGGGTGGATACGTGGGTTTGAGTAGGGTGATCATTGCTCGGCACAACATTGAGGGCCGAAGGGCCTGTTCTGTGCTGTACTGTTCTATGTTCTAACCCAAGCAGACACGGGGAGAATGTGCAAACTCCTCACAGACAGTGACCCAGGGCCGGGATTCGAACCCAGGTCCTCAGTGCCATAGGCAGCAATGCTAACCACTGCGCCACTGTGCTGCCACCCTTTTTTGATTTTAAGTCCTACCCATACGGCTTAATTTGAAGAGTCTTCTAAGATGTCATCTCTCCTTATTACTGTAATTGATCCTTGATCAAAATTGCAACATCCCCTCCACTTTAACTCCTTCCCTGTCACGTCTGAAGATCCTATATCCTGGAATATTGAGATGCCAATCCTGCCCTCTCTCAACCCCTCTTAGTGACAGCAATGACATAACACTGCCAAATTTTAATTTGTGCCCACAACTCATCTGCATTGTTCGTCAGACTGATTTCATTAAAATAATTATAATCCAATCTTGCCCATCTCCCTAGTGACTTAACTGGCCTATAATTTCTATGCCTTCCTGACTCACTTGCTGTCTCTTCTAATTTTGACTGTGCATCTTCCTTGCTGAACCTTCTCTCAGGATCCCACCCTCCTGTCAACTTAGTTTAAGCCCTGCCCAACAGCACTAGCAAACCTCCCTGCAAGGACGCTGGTTCCATTTTGCTTCAGATGCAATCCGTCCGCCTTGTACAGGTCCCACTGTCCTCAAAAATGGTTCCAATGTCTCAGAAATCCATAATGTAATGAAGACATTTTCCAGAAATATATTAAATCCTACAATTTCAAACAATGGCTACTCATTTGTTATTGATGGGTAGCATAACGCTATAGTTTTGTTTTAAATCTAAATCAGTGTGATTTATATGACACATTTCAATTTCCAAAATGCACCTTAAAAAACATTCCCCCCCCATTTCATATTTTCTTTTTTTTTGCACTGGAACTAATATGGAATTAGCAATCACCAACTTATACCTATTACTTTATGGCACAATACTAATACACAGCCGTAATCTACTTCACCACTAAAAATTCAGCAATTGTAACAGCACATGTATAAACACATGGCAGAATGAATAAAAGATCAGTTTGGGAGGCAGCAATGACGGCTTATCATAGAAATGTTCCGCTAATAAACAGCATTACTCAGGGAGAGTTATCTTTTGAATTTTGGTAAATCGATCTTTTAAATTCTTTGCTACTAAATGCATTATTTTGCTTATGCAATATAGTGACTGCACTTTGGAAGCAATTCATTGTTTTAGGATACACTTAGGCCATCAAGGATATTAAAACAAATTCTTTTGCCTCTGTTTTCAATGCGGCTACCTGCATTCTGTTGGACTGTAGTTTTGCTTATTAAAATGTCACTCTGCAAAACCATTTTTAAGTGGTCAATTTCTGTATTCAAATCATAAGCAATTATCAGGCAAGACTGCCACACAAACAGCAAGTAGTAGATTACAATTCTGTTGTCAGAAAACATGCTTCTATTTGATGACTTTTTAAAAAACCTACTGCAAGTCGTTGCCATTGTTGTCTTCGTCCATTACACCAGGTACAGATTTCCCAGCAGCTCGACTAATTTCTCTGTGGAGGACAATTAATTTTCCATAATATAATTTGGAGAGGAAGCACCTTTAACAAAGCAAACTCTCAAGCAACTGATTCCATTTATAATCAATATACAGAAGATGAAATTCCATTATACACTTTAGTAAACAAAATTTGCCACCCATAAAAAATTCTGTCTCCTCTTCACGGTCCCACACAATTCTAACCTTTCAGATTCCGATTGCAGGATTAAATGAAGTTCTGCATCAAGTGCTATAAACTTGTGGCATTAAATGGTTTAAAAATTCCCCAACAATATATTACTTCTTGCAAGGGCAAGTTATTGAAAAGACTGATCAAAGTGAAACACTTTCTGATTTTAAAAAAATTGTCTAAAAAGCTTTTTCAGCTGGGAGTAGGGACATTTGTCAATCTGTGGTCCGTTCTATAGTCCACAGTAATTTTAATAATGGGAATTCACTAGTTAAAACAGAACAGAAAAGATAAGTACCTTGCCAATGAGAAAGCAAGAAATTTTCCAAAATGCGAGAGACACTGGAGAAGTGGAACCCTATTTTTAATCATTAACAACTACATTTTTACTGTTTCAACATTCTTATTGCCTCCACACTCTTCTTCAGGTTATCACTTTTCTGTTTGAAAGAAAGCTCCATTATAATTTGAGAGCATTTGCCAAGGCAGAAAACATAGATGGGCCAACAGAGCATGGTCTCAAGAGAAGCTCAGTAGCTACAATTGAAAGGGTTTTCTCTCCTCAAGTTAGTTTTTTTAATTCAGGGGCAATTTAGCGTGGCTAATCCCCCTACCCTGCACATTTTTGGATTATAGGGGGTTAAGACCCATGCAGACACGGGGAGAATGTGCAAATTCCACATGGACAGTGACCCGGGGTCGGGATCAAACCCGGGTCCTCGGCGCCATGAGGCAGCAGTGCTAACCGCTACACCACCGTACCGCCCTTCTTTCCTCCTTAAAATTCATATCAATAATCTGAATGGTTAAAAAAAACAGCCAGAACACATTCTCTGTGCACAGAATGATTAATGTGTTAACACCAGAATGTATTTTCTGGAGCATCAACTGAATCATTGGAATAGTAATTTGTCGACCCCCCTCCAAACAAAATAATTTATCAACTAATTGTGTAAAGTATCTCTAAGTACTTTACAAGTAGTATCACATAGGTAGAATGAAAATGATTAGATTAAGCTGTAGATGAAACATAAGATTACCTGTTCAAAATTCCATTTGATATTAATGCTTCTTTAGGGTGGAAATATTTGTAGTACATATTTCTCACAACAGCATCTTGAAGACAAAGATATTTAAAATTATGATTTAAACCCTTATATAGAAAAGGTACAAATGGAAAAATAGAACTTAAAGAAATTTTACAATGCTCACCATTATTTACCATAATTCCATACTCCTCTAACAAAAAGTTTATATTTGTGTCATATTTAGATTCTCCACCTTCCCCTAGCATCACAAGAATACGCCCTCCACTTTCTAGGTACTTTTTCAATATTTCAAGCTAAAAAGTAGAAGAAAAAATTACAACGATCAATTCTATATTCTGCAAATACAGAGTATTCTTCAAAATAAAACTTTGCCCCAATAATAGTCTGAAAATAAGATTCACAATTACATAGCAAGTACATTAGAATACAGAAATTATAAGCCTATAGTTTGAAAAATTTGAAATGTACAATTTTTGACTAGAAAATGTTCTAATTGGCATTAGTTAGCGAGAAAAAGATAATCATTAGCTTTTCATTGAAGGGAGGATTTGTGTTTAATAGGAAATAATTTGGAACAAGCCTGCATATGTTTGATGTGTTTGTGCTAGAAAGTCGTTATTCGTCTATCAGAGCAGTCACATCCTCAGTCACTGACCTGTTACTTAATGCACTGCATCAGTAAAAATCTTATGGTCCTGTTTAATGGAATCCAGTAGCACTGAAATCAATAATGTAGCAGTGAAAGCTCAACTGAGGACATTGTTCTTTGAGCTTTTTTGGCAGGGTCCAGAAAATTAGCCCATATTTCTTTATTTTAACTGGTGTAATGCTGAAGCACTAGGCCACCAAAATCAGCTACAAATGTGAAGAAATTTTCTTGTACATTATTAAAGACTTATTAATGTCCGCACAGCATAATTGCATGCCCATTATAATTTACACAAACATATGCCTTTCCATTGCACCACCTAAACAGAAACCATTGGGAAATGACTTGTAAGAAATGTACTCAATGAGATACACACGGACGTGCATATTTCATTCACGTTCATCAGTTCCCAAACTAATATTATTTATGCAATTGAACGTATTTTATTTAACTATTGAGTTGTGCAAGTATTAATTATTTTAAAAATTAGGGAAAAACCATGGCAAACAGAAGAGGAAATAAAACGTAGTCATAAAATTTGCTGGATAGTGGAATTTTCAAATCTAAAGGGGCTTATGGTGACATTTGTTTAATAGTCTTCTGATGTGCATTGCAAAATTTAATTTTGCTAGATACAACTCCTAATATATACAAATAAAATAAATATAAATTGACTCGTTTAAAATTTAGAATATGATGACACAATCTTAAATTTAGAGCGAGGACATTTAGGAGTGAAATCAGGAAGGATTTCTCACACAAAAGTTAGTGAAAATTTGGAACTCCCCAAAAGTTGAGGATACTGGGCCAGTTGAAAGACTGAAATTAATGGATTTTGATCGTTGAGACTTTCAAGGAATATGGAGCAAAGATGGGTAAGCAGAGTTGAAGTACAGATCATCAATGATCTAAATGAATGACAGAACAGGCTTAAGAGACTGAATAGACTACTTCTGTTCCCAAGGAGGTTTAGTTGTATGAATTAAAGAAGTGTCTATTTTGTAAGCGATATGTACCAAGAATTGTATCAGAAATAGCTGGTTTCCTATAATTAAAAAAAAATTAACATTTTAAAATCTAAATTAAGATGTTATATAGAATTCTGGAGCTTAAGTTAACAGGTCATTTATTTTTGTGACGACCTTTTATCCTGAAGCAGTACATTAAGGTCACATGAACATACCAATTAGGAGCAGGAGTAGGCCACTCAGCTCCTCTGTCATTCAATAAGATCATGGCTGATCCGACTGTAACTTCAATCCCACATTCCTGCCTGCCCTGATAACTTTTTACTCCCTTATAAATCAAGAATCAAGGGAAATTTAGAATTTCTTTAAAATGCCTGTGGAACCTACAATTATGCTTAAGAATATTTGAAAAAGACTTTTCAGAGTTTGCATCATTATAAAGGGATCGATTATAGGGATAATAAAAAATATTGGTCCATGTATCCTGGTACCCCATGACCTGGAAGCAATACTAACAGAAAGAAAGTTAAGATACATAGTGCGTGGTCACACACAAGGGAAAGCTAGATGCAGAGGAGTTGAAAGGTGAATGTCCAGGTCCAGACACAAAGAGAAAGCAGATAGAATCAGAAAAAGGAACAGACAGAGTTTTTATGAGGAGAAGAAGGATATCACTCTCAGAGATCAGTTTTCTGTTTGGCAGGAAGGGAGACCTTTCGTCAACACCACCAGGGGTGGTGGCCTGGCTGAGGGACCTGTACGACTTTCTCTGGCTGGAAAAGATTACGTTTGAATTGAAGAGATCAGCGGAGGGCTTCGAGACACGATTGGGACTGTTCATGACCATGTTCGAGGAACTGTTCAGCACCGGGGGGGGGATGATGAAATATGTTTGGCATAAAATACATTAAAAAATATATAGTTTAGTCAGTTGAAATGGAACTCTGGAAAGCAACATCATCAGAACTGTCCTGATCCGAGGGAGAGAGGTCACTGAAGTGTGCCTTGGTGATGATAATTGTACCATGAAACCCGGAGGTAAAACTGGTGTCAGGTAGGACTCCTGGTCGATACTGCATGAATAAAGAACACTATATTGTGGAACTTTAGTATCAACATAGTGCCACATTTGTGCAAGAAGTGATGCGAATGCTTGTGCAAGATATATATTTGTTGTATCAACTATTAACTGTGAAATATACCTTATTTGACATATAGTTTGCCTGTTAATTCATGTTTATTTTGCATTGGTTCTATGTTAAAGTAAAAGCTACAAAAAGTGGAATCTTGTTGGTAATTTCATCATTTGGGGGTTATTCAGCAAATTTGGTTACTTTGGTTTATGATTCCACTATCATAAACTGTCAAATATACTCGCAAAATCAATTTAACACAGTCAACCCATTTCCAGAATTTATGTGCTTTCTTACTTCAGCAGCAGTAAATTTTTCTCTGGGTCCTGCTGTGATCCACAGTTTCACACCTATCATCTTTTCCTCTGTGATTTCATCTTTAAAACTGTGAAACACAAAAATGAAGCAAGTCGAAAATTATGTTCTCAAAAACATATCCAATACAAGCTTGGTGGTCTTTAGCAGTAACACTAAACTTAACCATAGATACTGTTGGGTATATTTTGTTCATGGGTCATGAATTTTGTATATTTGTTTGTCTTAGGAATTTAAGTTTTACTGTAGAAAATGGGATAAATGAAATTAAGACAAGCTTGCAGTTAACAGCTAGAGAAGGTCAGATCATAAAACAGCATGTGCGATATGTCTTACATTCAGTATAGCTATTATTGCTATTAGAATTTTTGGACTGGGGAGGTGGTGGAGGCTCCCCCTGCTTCGGTAGAGGGAGGCCATGCTTTGGTATCCTCTGGTCCATATCCCTAATGTTATCATTGATTAAAAGACTGAATGTCTATTTTTTTTTTAAAAACAGCATGTGGGCTTACTTTAGCTAAAGAACTGGAGACATGATGTCTACAATACTTGTAGGAATAGCAGTCCAAAGAGATGATTTTGTTTTTGAAATTAGAGCCAAGTTGGTTTAACTTTAGTAAACCCTGAAAGGTTGTAAAACCCATTTACTTCATCATATCAGAAAATAAATTGTAAATGAGGGATAATTAAACTAAAGGTTCGTTTTGAGGACAGCCCAGAGCATGCTGCAACACCTTGGAAATTAGTGGAGTTTAGGAAAGTTTCTGGTTTCAATTTATCTGGGTATTTTTGCTGAGAGAGTTAGTTGCAGTTAGGACCTTGTGTGATTTGCAGCTCGCTGAGAGAAGAAGCTAAAGTAAATGATAGATAGACCTGTGGAGTGAAAAAAACTAACTTTATCATTAGACCGATGGAATGTGTGAGAGGCTTGATCTCAGTTTGAATGTTGGAACAGAAGCTGGCAGAAGAATCTACAGCGAATCTACAGTATTATGGCAAAGAAAGCAACAACAGATTAATTTGGAAGTAATAAGATGGTAATCAGCACAAGGGACTGATACATTCACAGTCAAGAGATGGTAAATGAAAGTTTTATGTCCGAGAATAGCTGCAGACAAGGAGAATTCTCCAGGACTATGGCATACTTATAGGTTGCCCCAACTGAAATAAATAACTCTAAGATATCATAAAGTATAAGAGAATTCTTGGGGAAAAGTAAGAATTAAACCCGAGTGCATATGTCTTTATTAGCCATTTTGCTAAGTTAACAGCACTTCCTTTGTTTAAGTCTTTTAAATGCAATAAAGTTTGCATTCTGTTTAAAAAATGAAATCTTTTGGTGTAGTTCTGTTGGTTAAAGAAAATGTTCAGATTTCTCTTTAAATGTTAATAGTCTCTAACCAGATCGTAACAATAGGTATATTTGTTTATTTAATTTTTTTATGAATTCACAAACCCAGGTATTTAGTAAAAGAATGAAGTGACGAGGTTCACAATTTAAATCAAAATAATTTTACTACACACAAAATTCATAGAACATGAATGTTAATAGCTACACTATATTAAATAGTTAGTTACGTTAAAGATATTAAAGTACAATGAACACAGATACTTATACCGAAACTGAGCTTCTTAACTCAACTTTTCTTCCACACCCATATGACTTGCACTCCAAATTAGTCAGGTCAAATACTTATCCAAAATTGAAAGACCAACCACTTGGTCGGAGTACTGTTCCAAAGGTTCACAGAAGGGCTAAGATTTTATGGCCCTTCCACTTACTCTGGCAAGGTTGACCCTTCAAATCTGTTCCACCTATCCCAGGAATGTAGACTCTCCATTCAACATAAGCTTTGCTAACCTCTCAAGCACGGCCATCTCAGGTCAGAACTCTCCAGGAGCTGGTTTAGCTCACTGGGCTAAATCGCTGGCTTTTAAAGCAGACCAACAGCACGGTTCGATTCCCATACCAGCCTCCCCGGACAGGCGCCGGAATGTGGCGACTAGGGGCTTTTCATAGGAACTTCATTGAAGCTTACTCGTGACAATAAGCGATTTTCATTTCCTTGTTATAAAGTTACTTAACACTCTCTCTTCTCAGCTTGGCTATCCCAGAAATCCAACTTATTGTTAGTATCCTTCCATTATCCAGGATTTTTCAAAATCTCTTTTCGCCAACAGTCTGAATTTCAACTGAATCCTGTCTGAAAGGAACATCCTCTCTAGCCAGCTTCAACTAAACGAAACTGCTTAAACACATGATCAATTACTGACAGCCAGTTGTTTTTCTTACAAGAAATCTTTCAGAGAAACCTATTTCTTACAGGGACCATCATCGCAACATAAAACATAGGTATTTCCCCAGAAGTACATGGGCCATCGAAATATATAGGAATTCAAAGGGGAGGGAGTGAGACTACGTTGGTCTAGCTTAGGTGAGAACTGTGGGAGATGGAGGGGTGTGTTACATGTTGAAATATGTTTTTATCTGTACTTGTATCTTTTGTTATTATAAAACCATAAACGCCATAATAAAATGTTTTTTAAAAAAAAGAAATATACATGAATTCCAAACCAACACGTCACAGGTTTAACTATTTTCAATGTCATGGCCCGGTGTCTCAGGAACATCAGTATGGACATACCAATCTTGTCTCAGATCGTAAAAAATTCTACATTGTATGTATATTATTTTTAGGAATTTATAGCTTTCCATTATTAAGAGCTTAAAATATGAAAGGATTAGATATTTATAAATAGTTGTCTAGCTTCCCTAACTCAATCTCGAAAATAACTTTTAAAATGATAATGGTTCTCTGATAGCTGTAATTAAATGAGATATTGTGTGTCTGTGAACTAACTATGCTAAAGGAAGTTTGGTTTTCCTATTATTCACAAGATGCTGGAGTCATGCTGTGTGCAAGATGCTGAACAACTGCATCATTTGGCAAGCCAGCCAGCTAGGCATCTTATTGGCTTATCTGCTCCTGCTTTGTCATATCATTAATTGGATAGGAGATGAGTGGATCGAGTCAATCGGTGGTAGAGTAGAGGTGTCTTTGAAACCTATTTTTAAATAATCGTGTCAGTACATTTTTGCCTATCCTTTTGTACCAGCCTGACATCAAAAAGGATCTTCAGTCTCTTCTGAATCTTCAATACTTTGACAAAAGGTCACCTGGACTCTAAACGTTAGCTCTTTTCTCTCCCTACAGATGCTGCCCGACCTGCTGAAATTTTCCAGCATTTTTTCTCTGGGGGATGACAGTGTTCAGTATGTTCCTACTTCATTGTTTTGCTATATATATATATAAATATATCAGATAAAACTATTGTTGTCAAATACGTTAGCCATTAGCTACATGTGATTGATTTGGAATGCAGATGTAGCAAACTGCATTTGATTTGTAAATAAAATGAATAGACACTGTCATTGGGTATGCAATCTCAATATTCTTCGCAAATAAGCATGTGCGGATTAAATTTTTAAAAGGTCACTGGCAAAACGATATTACCAGAAAATGAATGGGAAAGTGTTTTATTTTTAATTGTTGAGGGCTTTACTTCCTATTAGGTATATGAACATGTCCAAAGATGAGCAGGTTAGGTGGATTGGCCTTGCTAAATTACTCTTCATGTCCAAAAAAGGTTGGGTGGGGTTATTGGGTTATGGGGATAGGGTGGATGTCTGGGCTTGGGTAGGGTGCCGTTTCCAAGGGCCAGTACAGACTCGATGGGCCGAATGGCCTCCTTCTGCACTGTAAATTCTATGAAATTCTATGAATTCTACGTGAAACATATTTACCTGTGAATTTATGCAAGGTATTTTATGAAAAGTAAAGCATGTGATGAAAACAATGTGGCTAGTCAGTAATTTCTATGGACATCGCTGACTTTAAAAAAATTATCATGGCCCGATGCTGTAAATAGTTATATTAATAGTGTTAAATGTTTTGAAGCAAAACTAAGTAGCGCAATGTAACTAAATCTATTTTGGATTTTCTTTGTTTGGTAAACTTGATCTATTTCAGTTTCAGTCACATGTTTTGTCAATGTAGCATTTGTTATCAGCTGGTGTAATCTAGAGCCTAGTGTATTCCCAATATACAGTCAAATAGTACAATCTGAGTTTTGTCTACAACTTGGGAAAGTATTTAAAATGCAGGGAAGGTGCTTTGACTTAAATATTTGAATATCTAAAGTGGGTCTCAAATAAAGCAAGCAAAATTTAGAAATGCAAATAAACACCTGCCTTTGTATCTTCCAGTTGGTCCGAAGTTTCTTCTGCAATGACTTGTACCCACTACTGACAGTAAAGAGTTCTTTCTTCGATGCATTAAATACTATTGTATTTCGTTGATCCTTCTCCATGGTTTCCTAAAAAAAGACAACTAATTTGTGATGATATATTTCCACAATGCTAAAAATGCAAGCAAGAATTTGAAATGAAACATAACCACATACCAAAGACAGGTAAAACTGATGAACACGTGTACTTTCAAATACAAGCAACAGTACTTCTGAGAACTTGGCCATGGTTCAGTTTGTACAAAATTGTTACTGTTATTTAACATACACATCTGACAATCATTACTACCACTGTATAGTTAAGTGCAACGTACTGTACATGTTCTGTATTAAAGTGCTGTCTCTACATCTCATGCTTTAATAAATTTAACCAGAGAGTAGCTGCATTGTACAGATTAGGAAGGTTGCATGTCTATCATGAAGTACCATGCAATTGTAGCATTCAGATGAGACTACGTTGAGATGCCACAATGGCCAGAGTGCCCCTGATTTTGTAAAATCAAACAAGGTTGAGATCTTGATACAATACCACCTTTTGGAAGAACAAATAGGTAGGATAATTTCTAAGAAGTGCAGAAACAATGAGGCGGGCACAGAATTATCAAAATGCATTCAGTAGAAATGTAACAGCATGTAACAAGCCCAACAAGAGAAAAGAGCAGACTGGGCTCTGTCTTTTACGGAATGAAGTTGAGCAGGAAGAAGGGAATCAGCGTGAGAGTTTTCTGGTGGTCGTGATTATAATTCAGTTACATTTCATGTAGTTATAGAAAAGGACAAAGATAGACAAAGAGTGAAAGGTTTACATTGGGTAAAGGCCAGTTTTATCAGGCTGATTTGGCAAAAGTAGAGTGGAAATATTTACTTGAAGGTAAATCAGTGTGACTGAGTTGTAACCTGGCTTAGATTTTATTTTAGTAGAATTTAGTGTGCTTGCTCAAACTTATTATTATGAGCTTATTTTTTTAATCATATAACCTGCAAAGAACCAATTTGGTCAAGTCGTCATTTTATGAATATAAAAAGATGCCAAGTCGATACTGCCAACAATTATACCTCAGAAACTAACCTGATGTAGTATTCACCGACAAGCAATAGATGATTGTATTAGAAGCAAATACCTCAATTACCCTGTAATTGAAGGATAAGTAGTTAATAATCAATTAAGTTAGATATCTGTAATTCTGTATTTTTCGACTAACATCTGTATGAAAGAATTTCAAGTGCTGTAGCTCGGTGGTGGCGGCGACCCTAAGAATCTGGGGACAGTGGAGACGGCATAGGGGGGAAACAGGGAGGCTCCATTGGGTGGCAATCATCGGTTCATCCCAGGGAACAGGGATGGGGGATTTAGGGGGTGGCAAAGGGTGGGCATCAGTAAATTGTGGGACCTGTTTATTGGCGGGAGGTTTGCGGGCCTGGGGGAACTGGAAGATAAATTTGGGCTTCCCCAAGGGAACATGTTCAGATACTTGCAGGTAAAGGCATTTGCTAGACGACAGGTAGAGGGATTCCCTTTGCTGCCCTCATGGGGGACGATGGACAGAGTGCTTTCGGGGGTGTGGGTCGGAGAGGGGAAGGTGTCTGACATCTGAAGGCTAAATGGGAGGACGAACTCGGGGAGCAGATAGAGGACGGAACTTGGGCTGATGCCTTGGAGAGTCAACTCTTCCTCCTCATGTGCGAGGCTTAGTCTCATCCAATTTAAAGTGCTGCATCGGGCCCACATGTCCGGGACTAGGATGAGTAGGTTCTTTGGGGGTGAGGACAGGTGCACCAGATGTTCGGGGAGTCCAGCAAACCACGCCCATATGTTCTGGGCATGCCCAGCACTGGAAGAATTCTGGAAGGGCGTGGCGGGGACGGTGTCGAGGGTGGTTGGATCCAGGGTCAAACCAGGGTGGGGACTCGCGATTTTTGGAGTTGCGGTAGAGCCAGGAGTGCAGGAGGCGAAAGAGGCCAGTGTACTGGCCTTTGTGTCCCTAGTAGCCCGACGAAGGATCTTGCTACAGTGGAAGGATGCGAGGCCCCCAAGTGTGGAGACCTGGATCAGTGACATGGCGGGATTAATAAAATTGGAAAGGGTCAAATTTGCCCTGAGAGGATTAATACAAGGGTTCTATAAACGATGGCAGCCTTTTCTGGACTTCCTGGCTCAAAGATAGGTATCTTGGTCAATAGCAGCAGCAACCGGGGGGGGGTGTGTGTGTTCCTTATTGTAGTTTCTATTATGTAACTTAAGATTCTGTTAATTTGCGTTGTTGTTAAAATGCTGTGTTGTTCATGGAGGTGGGGCGAATGTTTATGATTGCTAATATTATTGTTTTTTTGTTTTTTTATTATGGTTTGTTGTTGTTGTATAAATTCAAAATTTTTCAATAAAAATTATTTAAAAAAAAAGAATTTCAAGTGCTGTCAAGTCTGGGAAAGAGCGAGAGCCTGAAGCTTTGGGACCCACCCTATCAGGAACACACTGTCACTGGCTGTCGAGATTCTGATCTGAATGAATTGGGTGCTTGTAAAGACATTAAGATAAGAAACATAGTTGAAAAAAGGTATTATCTTACGGTTTACGGCAATTTGCACAATGAGCTAGAAACAATTAAATTAAACTTGACATAATTGGCCAGTGAACAATCTCCAACATTGGCCAAGGTGGCGTTACACCTTTTAGGTATAAAAAAGGGTACTGGAAAAATCTTGTGTGTAAGGGAAACCAATCTGACCTTTGGGGACAAAAGTGAGAATCCTTGTCAACATGTTTGCAGGACTTCAGGGACAGTGGAGTTTCCCTCTCAGAACAGTGTGCCTTTATAGCACTGGACAATTTGGAGTTATATTGCCAATGTGGATCCCAAGGAAGATGCAGTGCTCTTCAGAAGCAGTTGAGAGATATCCTGTCAGCACAGAGAGCAGAGATTGTTGTCTACTTCTTTTGGATTGATCACCCATTTGAAAGCATGAAGTCAGTAGAGTTTAGTTGGTAAGTATACTTTACCTTTATTAGCTAGTTGATCTTTTATTTCATTGAATAAATTGATAATTCATTTCTAGTTGATTGATAAGTCTTTTATGATTGTATTATTGTATTTTTTTAAATTTTGCTTATAATCAATAAACATTGTGCAACCTCTACTGCCAAGAAGGACGTTCTACTGCCAAGAAGGATAAGGACAGCAGATTCATGGAAACACCACCACCTGGAAGTTTCCCTCCAAGTCACTCACCATCGTAACTTGGAAAGATATCGTCGCTCAATCAAAATCCTGGAACTCCCTCCTGACAGCACATTGGGTGCACCTACACCACATGGACTGCAGCGGTTCAAGAAGGCAGTTCATCACCACCTTTTCAAGGGTAATTATGGATGGGCAATAAGTGCTAGCCTAGCCAACAACACCCATATCCCATGAAAGAATAACTTATTCCCTAATTCAGTGTTTGAATCATTGCCTGATTGTTTTAACTCTGTAGAATTAAATAAGTTTAAAATAGTAATTGGGGTTCCAGAAATTAGGCTGAATGCAACTAAATTAAATCAAGATTAAATGCCCTTTCAAAATATATGGACCAGTGGGGATCATTCAGGAGGAAAGTGGGAGGGTACAAAGCAAATAGGTTTCCAGAAAGGAAGAGGAGTAGGACTTTCAAGTCAGGAGTATCCCTTGCTATCCAGCTTTGATTCATTTAATTTCATGCCAAAGACCATAAAAGGTAGGATATGAGAAAACTGGGAAGCTTAGGTCAGATACTGAGAACTCAATATGCAGGAAGCCTAGAAGTGTATACAAAATGCAGGAGTGAAATTAGGAAAGGAAAGACAAGGCGGGAAAGAATATTGGAAAGTAAAATCACAAAAAACCTATAGGTGTTTTATAAATAGGTAATAACTAAGAAAAGGATAGGACTGATTAGAGAACAAAAAGACAACTTGTATGTGGAGGTGAAAGACAAGGGTATGGTTTTAAATTAATAATTTGTGGATGTCTTGACAAAAGAGGACAAGATGCTGATGTTATAGCTAAGGAGGAGGAGTGTGAAATATATGGAATAAACATAGCAAAAGAGGAAATATGATACGATTTTGCATCTTTAAAAGTGGATAAATTGCCAGGCCCAGATGAAATGCATCCCAGGTTCTGAGGGGAAGATAATGGAGCCTCTGGCCATTATTTTTCAATCGTCTCTGTCTACAGGTGTGGTGCTGGTGGACTATTAACAATATAGCGTTGCTTAAAAAAGACTGATGAATTTTCACCAGCAGTGTCTGCACAGAGTATGTGAAGACAGGTGAACAACCTTACTGAAGCCAATTCTTCCAGCATGACAACTATGATTATACAAATTCAACACTGCTGGTCTGGGACAGCATTCTCAATTCAAACAATTGGCTTCCAAAGTAGGTCCTCTTCAAAACTTAAGGATAGCATCCGACCTCAAGGAGGACAGAGAAAACATATAAACGATACTCTGAAGGCCTCACTGAAAAAGGAACAAACTGACATTGGTGCATGGTAAGAGCTAGCCTCCAACGTACCTCGTGGTGGTGCCTCATCCAACAAGCTTCAACACATTGGGAAACAGACCATCTGAACTCTGCTGCAGAGAAGTGACAAACGGACAACACCTTGTTCTGCCTTGTCCATCCTAGATCCATTGGAAAACCAGTGGTATGGAGCATCAACACCAAAGTCAATTAAGGTTTCTCACTGGTCACGGTAGCTCCGAGTCCAGAGGTGCAATATTTGGAGTGTGCAAGGATCCGAGAGTGCAGGCAGAGAGTGAGGCCGATCTATTGGCCTTTGCCTTCCTGATAGCCCGGAGACGGATTTTATTGGGCTGACAAACTCGGAGCCGCCAAGCGTAGGGGTGTGGGTGATCAATTTGGCAGAGTTGCTGCACTTAGGGGAAGATCAAATTTGTCATTAGGGGGGCAGAGGAGGGGTTCATCTTGAGGTGGAAGCTGTTCATCGACTTCTTTAAGGAGTATTAGATCATCAGCTGGGATGGTGGTTTAATTTTTCAGTTTAGGTTGGGTTAAAGGTTAAAAAAGGGGGGGCCAACGTGGCAGCAGGTGGGGGGGGGGGGGGGGGGAAAGAGATGGTTGGGGGCGTATGTAAGAATATTTAGGTTGTTTGTTGTTGGGTTTTGTGTTATTTCTTCTTAGAATCATTGAATTTATAATGCAGGAAGCCATTGAGCCCATCGAGTCTGCACCCGCCCTTAGGAAGAACACCCCACTTAAGTCCACCCCAACACCCTATCCCTATAACTCAGTAACCCCATCTAACGCTTTGGACACTAAGGGCAATTTAGCATGGTTAATCCACCTAACCTGCGCTTCTTTGGACTGTGGGAGGAAGCCAGAGCACCTGGAGGAAACCCACGCAGACACGGGGAGAAAGTGCAATTCCACGCAGTCACCCGAGGCCAGAATTCTACCTGGGTCCCTGGAGCTGAGAGGCAGCAATGCTAACCACTGTGCTACCATACCACCCTTTGTTTATATATATTATATATATTTGAAAATGCCACCAATAAAATGTTTTCAAAAATAAGTTCTCTCACTGGTTGGCAAAATGGTATACATTAATTTGTCATAAAATGAGAATTTCTGGTATAATTAGTTCAAATACGGGCTAACGTATTTCTGCTGTGACCTGACTAGTGGAAATATCTCTTGACTATTTAAGTATATTGTTTATCTCCTGACGCCAAAACAAAAGAGATGGGTCCCTCTCCCAGCCCAATCTACAGAATTGCAGTGATGTGGAGGGTTTTATGCCTGCCTGGGTAAATACAATTAGGTCACAGCAAGGTTTATTTGGTCAAGTTAGACATTTTTGACCTCAATTATCAGAGGGAAGGCGCGAAATTGATACTTGTGTCATCTTAAAGGGCGCGATTGCATCAAAGAACAAGGGGTTCATGAAGTGGCATAATGAAATTAAGGAAATATCGATAAGCAATCCCTGTATTCACGAATGTACCTACATTGTCCTGTTGAATTCTTTTCTCCATGTCTTGCATTTGGAAAAATGTGTTCTCATGGTGATATTTAACACTATCAATTCAAGAAAAATTTCCAGCTACCAAAAATAAAAATGTCAATCCCCAAGGGTATTCTAAAAAAAAATTATTTTAAATTGTCAAATGCTAATTTTTTTTCACACTTCCCAGCAACGCTCACATCCTGAGAATGTATGGTGAATGAAATTATATAAATAAAAGACCATCTTTTTTTTAAAAAGTTGTTTGATTGGTTTGCATTTATAGTAACATTGTAAGGAACATTTGTAATGTAGCGATATCTACAGAATGGGTATATAATATATATATTACACATTAGCAATATATATATATATTCTTACACACACTCGAGCAAAGAAATAAAAATAAAAAAACACAACTATAGGAACATACACAGGTATGTATAAAGGGTAGTGTGTGTATAGATGCAGACACGGGGGGCCCTGGCTTCGGGTTACCCCTTTTGTATCGGACTTACGTTGTGTGTGTCACCTCCTGGTATTAAAAACATACCGGGGTGGGGGGTGTTTGGCGCTACCTGGGTGTACTTTTGGTGTAGTTGCGCTCATGTATTCCCTTGCCCTTGGTCTCTTCTGCTTCGCTCGCCCTGCATCCTGATTGGTGCCCCCCCTCCCCCCAACTCTTCTGCCCCCACCCCACTCTCCCCGCATCCTCCCTTCCTTTGTTCCATTTATCCGTTCCAGTTCTGGTCTCTCTTCCCCCCCTCATTGGTTGTTGGTTACAAACAGGTCTTGGAACAGGTTGGTAAATTGCTTCCATGTGTTGTGGAAGCTTTCCTCCAATCCCCACATGGAGAATTTTATTTTTTCATTTTTGAGAAATTCTGCTAGGTGGGACAGCCAGCCTTGGGTAATGCTGCTGATCTCCCGCCGAGCAGGAGTCTCCGGTGGGCGATCAAGGAGGTGCAGGCTACGGCACCTGCCCCTCTCCTCAGAAAGAGTTTTGGCTGTTCCGATATCCCAAAGGCCGCCACTAGTGGGCACGGCTCCACTCTCACCCCCACAACCTTGGACCTGGCCGTGAAAAAGGCAGTTCAGTAGCTGACAAGTCTGGGGCAAGGCCAGAACATATGGGTGTGGTCGGCCAGGCCCCCATGGCACCGTTCACGTTTGTCCTCCACATCCCGGAAGAACCCATTCATGCGTGGTCTTGTCAAATGTGTTCTGTGCACTACTTTCAGCCACACATGAGGAGCTGGCCCTCTGCAATGCATCGCTCCAGAGTACTCCCCCATTTCTATGCCTAGCTCTTCCTCCCATTTCTCCCTCGTCACGTCCAGAGGTGACTGGGAGTCCCTCTTCTCGTAGCCGCCCGTACATGTCAGCGCAGTTACCATCTCCCAGTTCATCCAAGGTAGGTAGTTTGTCCGTAGGGGATGCTCTGGTAGCTGGGGGGAACGTTCCTTGCCCCCACCCCCCAAAGCCAATTGGCTTTGGGGATGAAGTTCGGGAGTGATCAGAATAAGGAGAGGAACCTGGATAGCACGTTCATCTTAATTGTCTGCACTCTCCTTGCCAGGGAGAGCAGGAGTGAGTCCCACCTCTGTAGTTCCCTCTTTCATCAGGAGGCTAGACAGGTTCCTTTTGAAAATCTTTGTCCAGTAGTGGTCTATTTGTATCCCCAAATATCAGAATCTGATTTGGGCCAGCTTGAACAGCACCAGATCTGTTTCCCCCACATCGCGGGTGCACGGAGAATATTTTGCTCTTGCTCAGGTTGAGTTTGTAACCGGAGAAGGCTCCGATCTCCCCTAGTAGTTCCATTATTTCTCCCATGCTGGCCAGGGGGTTTGAGACGTAGAGGAGCAGGTCATCCTCATCGAGTGAGACTTTTGTGTTCTTGGTCTCCCTTCGGGATGCCTCCCTGCTCCCTTCACTGATGTGGCTTGATTGTCAGGGCTAATAGCAGCGGGGACAAAGGGCGTCCCTGCCTCATGCCTCTGTGCAGCCGGAAGTATTCAGAACTGGTGGTGTTCGTCTGTATGCTCGACATAGGAGCATTGTACAGTACTTTCACCCACGAGGCGAACCCTGGCCCAAACCCAAACCGTTCCACTACCTCCATGTGACTCTGTCTAAGGCCTTCTCTGTGTCCAGGGAGATCTTCACTTCACGGTGTCTCCTCCCAGGGTGGGGTAATGATCACATTCAGCAGGCGTCTGATGTTCACCCTTAGCTGTCTGCCCTTGACAAGGCCCGTCTGATCCTCTGTGACTACCTCTAGCAAGCAACTCTCCAGTCACCTCACCAGGGCCTTCGCTAGGACTTTGGAATCAGTGTTTAGGAGTGAGAGGGGTTTCTATGACCCGCACTCCGTTGGATCTTTGTGTTTTTTAGGGATCAACAATATTGAGGCCTGTGCCAGAATAGGTTGCAGGGTTCCTCTCGATAGCGAGTTGTGGAACATCTCCCACAAGTGTAGGGCCAGTGCTGCCACAAACTTTAATAGAAGTCCACCGGGAATCTGTCTAGACGCGGTGCCAGAAGGGTGCAATTGTCAACAAACAGAAGCTCCACAATAAGCTCTTCTCTAGTTTTAGTATGTGCCAGTCGTCGTTGCAGGTTGAAAATAATTCTTCAGCATCGCATGCATACCCTCTGTCAACTCTGCCTTTGGCTTGAAGCATTATAGTGAAGAAAAGAGAGAAAAGGGTTGGTGCCAGAAAACCACTGGAGATGGGGAAACTGTTACGCTGGCTTTCTGTTTGACTTGACCTTTATATTCTTTGTGAAGTTGATGGAGAATGGTGAGAAACCTTGGAGAGCAGCCTTATTTCAAATGTATCTTCCAAAGACTGTCCCAGAGGGTTCTATCAAATGCTTGATGAGAACTAGAAAAATAGTGTGCAGGCCTCTGTTTGTTCTCTACACTTCTCCTGAATCTATCCCAGCAAAAAGATCACGTCTGTAGTTCCCATATTGGGTTTGAATCTGTGCCGACTTTAAGGGAGGTTTTCCTCAGCAATTTTTGGAACATGTATTTTTAAAAGGACCATGGCCAAGAATTTGCCTGCAATGGAGAGCAAGCTGATGCAGTCAGACTCACTCTCTCTTGTTTTTTTGAAGAGGGAGTCAATAAATCTCAACGGTCATGAGGAATTGTCCCTTTCTGCCAGGAGTGTGTAAACAAGGATTATATGTCTTCCCTGTTGAAAGACCACAGTAGGAAGTCCTACTGTTCCAGGGGCTGTGTGATTTTAGTTGTGCTGTAGCGATCTTGATCTTTTCATGGAGCTGGTGGTTCAGCCAGCTCAGGCGCCACTTCCTTCTGTGAGATTTTGTAATGAGCATCTCTTGTACCAATCACTGGTCATCAAATAGTTTCTC
The DNA here is from genome assembly GCF_902713615.1 of Scyliorhinus canicula. Lineage (NCBI taxonomy): Eukaryota > Metazoa > Chordata > Chondrichthyes > Carcharhiniformes > Scyliorhinidae > Scyliorhinus > Scyliorhinus canicula. The sequence goes on from NC_052152.1 coordinate 190,639,078, forward strand.
GAACTGTTCTGACCATCGGTGCAAGATGGATGCAGGGTTGTACTATCCAAATATTTTACTGGAGCCTGTAGCTGGTAGGAAGGTCCGTATAGAGATCTTAAGGCTTCGTAGAAGGATCTTGTACCTCCCATATCTGCATACATTTGAATTATCTCAGTGAGTCCAGTGTAGCCACCTGGGGTGGCCACTTCCCGATTCCAAAATGGACACTCGCAAGGAGTGCAGGGAAAAACGGACAACACTAGAGAAAACAAGCAGGTGCAAGGTTTCCTGTGTATTAAGATTTGCAGAACCCAGACAAAACTGAAACCAATAGCCATTAGCATATTAATGAGCTATCTCCGGGGACAAAAGGAAACACTGAAACAACCGAGACCAGGACAAACTCCCCGGTGCCAGTGGGAGCTAAAACAAAGGCAGGCCAACGGTCACATAGGGCCCGCCCAACGATCAGGGAACAACTCCGGTATTGGAGAAAATCAATACGAACAATTGGGACATGGTCCAATTAATTGGGACCAAGTCCGGGGTCTACCCAGAAGGGCGCAAAACCCCTGGGGACTATAAAACAGAGTCCCCAAGGTCAGTTCGCTCTTTTCTCTTACCCCGACTCCTCTCCATCTTCAACTTGGCATTTGGCTCTCAGCGACGAGAGGCCGCCAAGCACCAACCAAGTAAATCTAAGGTCAACGCACGCTACGAGATAGACGCTCCTAGCTATTATTCCGTATTACTTCAAAGCCAGCAGTATCAGAACCGGACAACGGCCATTGTTCCTCTGACTGAGTGGGCCACTCGAAGCTAAGTATAGGCTTCTAGTAGTAGTTGTAGTTTAGCGAATAGAGTTTATGCATGAGTAATAATTGACTGTGTGTGTAAATAAATGTGTATTGATTTCAAACTTACTAACTGGTGTATCGAGTCATTGATCAGTACGTGGCTTTGAACCCTGTGGTGGTATCAGAAAGATACCCGGCGACTCTTGAGCAAAGGTAATTAAAACAGAGCAAATTAAGGGAAAGCATAACGAGCAACACCTGTCCACCAGTTATTTTGGATCCCTCAGAGATTAGAACTGCAGGCTTCCCTATAAGGAGCCATTGTAGTTAATCTTGATTTCTTCTGGTAGAGAATCTGATTGCTTCTGCGGTTGTTTCTTGTAGAACAAATTACAACCGTTTCGGCTGCTGTACTGGATTAATATTACTATCCGGTTGCAGGTCACTGTGGAATTTGTCTTAAAGCCTGCTCTGGAAAACTGCTTTTACTTGTGGTAGATTAAATCGATGACCTCTTATAATTTCCTTGTTTGTTAGCCTTTCCTTTTGATGGTTTGATTCTGAATGCAGCGTAAGCTTGAGCCAGCTAGTGGTCAGTACAACAGGTAACACTGGGTAGAAATCTGGTGTGCAGCATGCCCCTTATATCAAGTTAGCACATCAGAATACATTCCAAAAGGGTCCAGTGCTTTTGATCGTAAATGCCTCCAGGTGGTCGTATATGTAGTTTTCACCTGGAGTAGAGGGTTAGTCATGTTGAGTTCATGATCCGTGCAGAATTCCAACAAAATCAACCATTATGACTAGTTACCAATGTTATGCCAGCCCAAGACATCTTCCCCTTGGTCACTCCCAACTCTTGCGTTGAAATCTCCTTGTCTGATGAGCTTATCCTAGGAGTCAACCTTCAGTAGTAGGTTGGGCATGTCATGGTAGAAGCCTTCTTTGGCTTCAATATTGACTTGGAAGAAATATACTGTTAATTATTAAAATGGATTATCCTGGATTAATAGTTGTAAGGGTATGAGTCAATCAAAAAGACAAATGGGGAGGATGAAGTTTGTTGGCAATGGAGTTCTTAATCATAAATCCCAACATTTGAGAGGCATCTTTTCATTTTTACCTTTCCCTGTATTACCTATTCCATAATTCGTCATCAATTCCTTTTTTTACAGAAGACATCACCGAGACATTCACGTATGTCAAGCCGGGTGAGCTCCCTGCCTACTAGTGCAGAAAGAATTTTCAGGGTATCTGCTGTCATCGGAATCTGACATTGGGTGAACCTTCCAGCTAGCTAGGTTCCATATGTTTCTTCTCCTTTTTTTTATTGTTACTTTGTTGTTTTGTAGCAGCGTAGGAGATGTGAGATGCCTGTTGGCTGTGGTAAACAAACTAGGCTGTGGCAATCAAACCCGGTGAGTTGAGACAAAAAATGTTTGGGCTTTTTCTAGGCCTGACTTTTTTAAAAAATCATTACGGATGTGGGCATCGCTGGCTACGCCAGCATTTATTGCCCATCCCTAGTTGCTCTTCAGAAGGCAGTGGTGAGCTGTCTTCTTGAACTGCTGCAGTCCCTGAGGCATAGGTACTCCCACAGTGCTGTTAGGGAGGGAGTGCCAGGATTTTGACCCAGTGACAGTGAAGGAAGTGCGATATATTTCCTCGTCAGGGTGATGAGTGACTTGGAGGGGAACCTCCAGGTGGTGGGGTTCCAGGTATCTGCTGCTCTTGTCCTTCTAGATGGTAGTGATTGTGGGTCTGGAAGGTGCTGCCTACGGAACCTTGGCGCGTTACTACAGTGTATCTTGTAGGTGGTACACACAGCTGCCACTGTTCATTGGTGGTGGAAGGATTGAATGTTTGTAGAAGGGATAGCAATCAAGCGGGCTGCTTTGCCCTGGATGACTAGTCCAGTTCATTTTTCTGATCAACGGTAACCCCCCAGGATGTTGATTGTCGGGGATTCAGCCATTAAATTCATGGGGCGATCGTTAGATCCTTTTTTGGGAGATGGTCATTGCCTGGCATTTGTGTGGCGCAAATGTAAACTTGCCACTTGTCAGCCCAAGCCTGGATATTGTCCAGATCTTGCTGCATTTGGACATGGACTGCTTCATTATCTGAGGAGTCACGAATGGTGCCGAACATTCTGCAGTCATCTACGAACATCTGACCTTATGATGGGAGGACATTAATGAAGCAGCTGAAGATGGTTGGTCCTAGGACAATACCCTGACGAACTCAGTGATGTCCTGGAGCTAGGATGATTGACTTCCAACCACCATAACCATCTTCCTTTGAGCCTGGTATGACTCCAAGCAGTGGAGTGTTCCCCCCGCCCCGCTTCCCATTGACTCCAGTTTTGCTAGGGCTCCTTGATACCATACTTAGTCAAATGCTGCCTTGACATCACTCTCACCTCACCTTTGGCATTCAGTTCTTTTGTCCATGTTTGAACCAAGGTAGTAATGAGGTCAGGAGCTGAGTGACCCTGGCGGAACACAAATTGACCATCCGTCAGCAAGTTATTACTGAGTAAGTGCTGCTTGATAGCTCCGTTGATGACTCCTTCCATCACTTTGCTGATGATGGAGAATAGACTGATAGAACTGTAATTGGCTGGATTGGATTTGTCCTGCTTCTGGTGTACAGGACACACCTGGGCAATTTTCCACATTGGTGGGTAGATGTCAGTGTTGTAGCTGTACTGGAACAGCTTGGCTAGGGGTGCGGCAAGTTCTGGAGCATAAGTCTTCAGTACTATTGGCAAAATATTGTCAGGCCCAAAGCCTTTGCAGTATCCAGTACCTTTGCAGTATCCAGCCATTTCTTGATATCATATGGAGTGAATGGTATTGGCTAAAGGAAATCTGTGATACTAGGGACCTCTGGAGGAGACTGAGGTGGATCATCAACTCGGCACTTCTGGCTGGATTGTTGTGAATGCTTGAGCTGTGTCTTTTGTGCAGATGTGCTGGGCTCCTCCATCATTGAGGATGGGGATATTTGTGGAGCCTCCTCCTCCAGTGAGTTGTTTAATTGTCCACCACCATTCACGATTGTATGCAGCAGGACAACAGTATTTAGATCTGATGTGTTCATTGTGGAATCACTTAGCTCTGTTTATTACTTGTTACTTATGCTGTTTGGCACACAAATAGTCCTGTGTTGTAGTTTCATCAAATTGACACCTCGTTTTTATGTATGTCTGGTGTTGCTCCTGGCATGCTGTCCTACAGTCTTCATTGAACCAAAGTTGATCCCCTGACTTGGTCGTAATGGCAGAGTGGGAGATATGCTGTACCATGAGGTTACAAATTGTGGTTGAGTTCAATTCGGATGCTGCTGATGGCTCACAGCACCTCATAGATACACAGTTGCTACACCTGTTCAAAGTCTATCCCATTTAGCACAGTGGTAGTGCACAACAAGATGGACATCATGGTAGCACAGTGGTTAGCACAGTTGCTTCACAGCTCCAGCGCCCAAGGTTCAATTCCCAGCTTGGGTCACTGTCTGTGCGGAGTCTGTATGTTCTCCCCTGTCTGCGTGGGTTTCCTCCGGGTGCTCCGGTTTCCTCCCACAGTCCAAAGATGTGCAGGTTAGGTGGACTGGCCATGCTAAATTGCCCTTAGTGTCCAAACAATGTTCGGTGGGGTTACGGGGATAGGGTGGAGATGCGGGTTGCTCTTTCCAAGGGTCGGTGCAGACTCGATGGGCCGAATGGCCTCCTTCTGCATTGTAAGTTCTAAGATCTATGGAGGATATCCTTAATATGAATATGGGACTTTGTCTCCACAAGGCCTGAGCGGTTGTCACTTTTACCGATACTATTATGGGCAGATGCATCTGTGGGTTAGGCAGGTTGGTGAGGATGAGGCCAAGTATGCTTTTCCTTCTTGTTGGTTCCCTCAACATCTGCTGCAGACCCAGTCTAGCAGCTATGTCCTTTAGGACCCAGTCAGCTCGGTCTGTGGTGGTGCTATCGGGCCACTCTTGGTGATGGACATGGATGGCCCCCAACCAGAGTATATTTGGCATCCTTGCCACCCTTAATGCTTCCTTCAAGTGGGGTTCAACATGGAGAAGTAGTGGTTCATCAGCTGATTGTGGCCAGTATATAGTATGATCAGGAGGTTTCCTTGTCCATGTTTAACCTGAAGCCACAAGACCTTGTGGGGCCCAGAGTCGATGTTAAGGACACCCAGCCTAACCACCCTCCCCACCCCCCGATTGTATTCCAGTGTGCCACCACCTCTGTTGGGCATGTCCTGCTGGTGAGACAAGACAACCTGGATGTATGAAAAGGAAATCATGTTTGACAAACCTAATGGTGTACTTTGAGGATGGAACTAGTAGAATAGATAAGGGCGAAACAGTGGACGGTGCACTTGGATTTTCAGAAAGCTTTTGATAAAATCCCAAACAAGAGGTCATTATGAAAAATTAAAGCACAAGGAATTGGGGGTAATGCAGTGGCATGGATTGAGAATTGTTAAGCAGACAGGTCTTTTTAGGAGTGACAGGCGGTGACTACTAAGTTCCTGCAGGGATCACTGCTTAGGGCCCAGCTATTCACAATATACATCAATGATTTGGATGAGGGAACCAAATGTAATATATCCAAGTGTGCTGATGACATAAAGTGTGGGAATGTGAGTGGTGAGGCAGATGTTAAGAGGTTCAAGGTGATTTAGACAAGTGAGTTTGCAAATACATGGCAGATGCAGTATAATGTGATGAGTGTGAAGTTATCCACTTTGGTGGAAAACGCAGAATGGCAAATATTATTTAAATCGTGATATATTGGAGAATGTTGCTGTGCAAAGGTACCTGGGTGTCCTTGCACACTGTAAGCAAGCATGCAGGTACAGCAAACGGTTAAGAAGGCAAATGGTATTTTGGCTTTCATTGCAAGAGGACTGGAGTGCCAAAGCAAGGATGTCTGAGACCACATCTGGAGTATGTGTGTAGTTTTGGTTGACTTACCGAAGAAAGGATATACTTGCCATACAGGGAGTGCTGAGGTTCACCAGACTGAATCCTGGGATGGCAGGATTCTCATATGAGGAGAGATTAGGTTGACTAGGCCTGTTTTCACTGGAGTTTAGAATATTAAGGGGATCTCATTGAAACATGGGCTGAACACACTGGGTGCAGGGATGATGTTTCTTCTGGCTAGGGAAGTGGGTCTAGGACAAGAGGTCACAGTCTCAGGATATGGAGTTGGCCATTTAGGATTGGGATGAGGAGAAACTTCTTCACTAGAGGGTGGGGAACCTATGGAATTGTCTATCACAGAAGGCCGCGGAATAAGTTTAAGAAATAAATAAATAAATAGATTTCTGGGGTCCAAAGGTGTAAATGGGCATGGGGAGAGCGCAGGAATATGGCATTGAGATAGAGGAACAGCCATGATCATACTCATTGGCGGAACACGCTTGAAGGGCCAATGACCTCCTGCTGCTCCTATTTTCTGTTTTCTTCCCATCTGCATTAAGTCTTTCTAAAGTGAAAATCAACTCACTGGCTAATCCCATTCTTCAGGCGCAGTTTTTCTCTACAGCAGCTCAGCCGGCTGAGACATCTGCAGTACGCACAAAGATTTAAATGTTATATTGTGAGTGTCCTTCTTCTAGCCATTCGTTTAACAGCCTGTTCTCAAGATAGGGTGATTATTTGCCCAAAGATGGGCTTCAAGCCATTAATTTCTTGGTGCTTGAGCCAACACCTGGAGATGTAGAAGTCACCTTGCTGAATTACCTTTGTGGTTGTTGAACCCATCAGGTCTCTTCCGCTTGATCCGCCGACACATAAATTAACAGTCATGTCCTTTTTAAATTTAACTAAGCTTCAAATTCTATTTCACGAACTAAATATACTTGTGAATTTCCTATAGCTAGCCGCAGTTAATTAGGTAAGAATTTTTATAAGAATAAAACGTATATTACTCAGGCAAAGATGTTGGTTCAAGCCTTCTGTTTGACAGAATTTGAAATGAAATGAAATGAAAATCGCTTATTGTCACGAGTAGGCTTCAATTAAGTTACCGTGAAAAGCCCCTAGTTGCCACATTCCGCCGCCTGTTCGGGGAGGCCTGTACAGGAATTGAACCTCGTTAATAGCCCGGAGCCAGGTGTGCTTGAGTGGAGGCATTCTACTCCGCCCAGTGCCGCAGCTTGGTTGGGTAACCTCATGTCTTTCTTACATTTGGAGAAGGTTAAGTACACCTTCGGGAGTCAGTAGAAGGGTTCTACCTAAGATGGCAGCCATTCATTTCCTTTTTTAAACTAGCCACTGTCAGTTGTTAAAGGACTTAGTTACGTTCTATGGGGTTAAGTTAATGTGTGGGGCAGCGTGGTGGCACAGTGGGTTAGCCCTGCTGTCTCACAGCGCCGAGGTCCCAGGTTTCATCCCGGCTCTGGGTCACTGTCCGTGTGGAGTTTGCACATTCTCCCCGTGTTTGTGTGGGGTTCTTCCCCATAACCCAAAATATGTGCAGGCTAGGTGAATTGGCCACGTTAAATTGCCCCTTAATTGGAAAAATGATTTGGGTACTCTAAATTTATTAAAAAAACAAAAAAAAAGTTACTTTGTGCTTTTGTTGTTTGTCTTGTTCTTTAATATTGTTCATAGAATTTACAGTGCAGAAGGAGGCGATTCGGCCCATCGAGTCTGCACCGGCCCTCTGAAAGAGCACCCTACTTAAGTCCACATCTCCACCCTAACCGCATAACCCAGTAACCACATAACCTTTTGGACACTAAGGGGCAATTTAGGGTGGCCAATCCACCTAACCTGCACTTCTTTGGACGGTGGAAGGAAACCGGAGCACCTGGGAAACCCACGCAGATACGGGTAACTTTGATTAATTGTTTTATATTATTTTGTTTATACTGAAAAAATTTTAATAAACATATTTAAAAGGGGCAGCACATTGGTGCAGTGGTTAGCACTGCTGCCTCACGCCATTGAGGACCCGGGTTCGATGATCCCTATCCGTGGGGAGTTTGCACTTTCTCCCCGTGTCTGCGTGGGTCTCACCCCCACAACCCAAAACGATATGCAGGTAAGGTCTTGCTAAATTGCCCCTTAATTGGGGAAATAAAACATTCTAAAAAAAATAAAATGGGACAGCAGATTTCAGAGGGAAATTAAACTTTTGCCATTGTTAATACAGTTTGGGATTGAGTGTTAAAGTATTGTGAGCAGTTTGCACAGCAGTCAAGACAATTAAATCCTAAAGTAGTTGTTCCAACATTCTGGGCTGGATTCACCGTTAAAAGTGGAGCAGAGGCTTGGATAAAAAAAAAGGCATTTGGAAAAACTGGTCTGGATTTCAGAATGCAAACTGATGAGAGAAAGCAGAATTATGGGGGAAGATTTTAAAGCGTGTTCTCAGGAGTGGAGATCAGAAATACTGACATAACAATCATCGGGGAGAGTCTAAGAGGACAGACACAAACATTTCACTCTTGGGGTTCAGAGTGGAGAGTGTGAACCCAACACAAACACGGGGAGAATGTGCAAACTCCACACGGACAGTGACCCAGAGCCGGGATGGAACCTGGGACCTCGGCGCTGTGAGACAGCAGGGCTAACCCACTGTGCCACCACGCTGCCCCACACATTAACTTAACCCCACAGAACGTAACTAAGTCCTTTAACTGACAGTGACTAGTTTAAAAAAGGAAATGAATGGCTGCCATCTTAGGTAGAACCCTTCTACTGACCCCCTGATGGTGTACTTAACCTTCTCCAAATGTAAGAAAGACATGAGGTCACAGTCATCTTGTGTGCTTAAAGGTGTTTTTGTGTTAATGACATCACTGTAGCTTAAGATGTACTTTGTAATCAGTGTTAATCCTAAAATCTATGTGTAATTGTGAAGCTAAAAAGAAGTAACAGCACACTAGCATAATTCAATTTTTCATGTTTAATCATTTTTTTCTTGCTAAAACTAATCTGTTTCTCCACATTTTATTTTTTTAAATAACAGTCTTGGGAGTCAGAGTTTGAATCTGGGATCTTCCCATCCAGTTCAAACATCAACTGGGATTACAATAAGACCAACTGACAGGGGAAGATAAAAATGACATTCTTTTGGATCAAATAGTCTGTAAAAACAACACTGCAGACTGGAAACAGTTGTGAACTGAATATAATCATGTCCCTCTTCTACTTGTACAGACAGTGGCTCGTGAAAATCATAATTCATTGCATGGCAAGAAGATTTTGGTATTAGGTAAAAGACTATGAACAGAAAGCTAGGTGGGTGATATTGAAGGGGTTTAGTCTTACGGGCTCTAGCAGGATGGGTTATGCTAAATTAATAGGTACTTTATATAGATTGGAAATAGCTGGCTACTTTAAAAGAATTACATAATATTGCAGCTGTGAACAATACATCGAGGACAAACTTTCATTCATTTGTGAGTAGCAATTATGAATTCTTCTCCCATCTGTGAAAAATCAATGCATAAATGGTAGGCAACTGTTTGCAGAGAATTATGTTAATATAACCCAAGACAATACAATCTGCACCATAAATTGGTGAGACTGTGTTTGACAATTCACACTTTCAGTAATAAAAAGACTGTATCTGCCTTGGTGAAATTCCTCTTAAAATGATTGACAACTTGAATTTACATAGCATCATCAACATTCCAAGACAACTTTACAACATGGCACTGAAAATGTTACCCCTCCAAATTTGTCAACGTTAGGGGGCAATCCCAGTGTGAAGTGACTCATTCTGGTAACTAAGAGCGAACTGAATGAGTTGATGAAGTAATGTTGGAAATGGTTTATAAACCACCATAATCTCTATGGTTACTATTCACCAACGGATGCTCAATGCAAATGCAGATGCAGACTTCGTAAGCAGATAGTCTCTCTCGGGATCTGGATAGGTAATAAGTCCACAGCCCATGTCAACAAAGGTGGTCCTGCGTCGCCGCAATTAAAAAGCCAAGATCCCAGCCCGCCTACAGCTTCTTACCTGTAAACTCGCCACCATCTTCCTCCCCTTCATTGGTGGGAGCCGCGCTGCACCCTGGGCCGGTAACCAGGGCGCCGCGCGGCATCCTGGGCCGGTAACCAGGGCGCCGTGCGTCATTCTGGGCCGGTAACCAGGCTGCCGCGCGGCATCTTAGGTTGGTAACTAGGAGCTGCTGCTCCGGTTGTTAAGAAGGTGAAGCCCATCGCCGGACAGGAATCGGTCGGAGCTGCGTGAGGACGTGGAGCAAATGTGGGAATTATCAAATGTGCGAAATTTTCTTCCGTATATATGGTACGAGTAAATATATTTCAGAATTGATGAGACCTGAAAGATATGTGGTCTCTGATAGAGCAATAGAATTGATTCCCTGGAGAACCAATATTCAGAAGGACAGCTAGAAGAGTACATAAAGGAGACAAGGATTGAAGGATATATTGATAGGATGGAATGGCCGAGGATAAAGAAGCATGATTGATCAAGTGCCCCAGCCACCACCATCAGTATCCCCATTGACACAAAGTGGTAGCAGTGTGTACCTCTGCAAGATGCACTACAGCAATTCACCAAGGCTCATTCCAAACCCGTGGCCTCTGCCACCTAGAAGAACAAGGGCAGTAGTCACAAAGGGACGTCCTTCAAGTTACACACCATCCTGCTGCACCTTTACTGTCGTTGGGTCAATACCCTGGAACTCGAACAGCACTGTGGGTGTACCTGCATCATTTGTACTTCAGTGGTTGGAGAAGGCAGCTCACCACTCCCTTCTCAAGGGAAGTGAGGGTTGGGCAATAAATGCTGGCATTGCTAGTGATGACCTCGCCTCATGAATGAACGAAAAATGTATTAAGCTCAGAAAAGGCACATGTGGAACATCAGACCCTGTTTTGGTTGAGGTGAATTGTCTGGTTCAGTGCTGTGAAACTCTATGTAATACATCTCAAATTTAAATATTACCTACATGGTTTATTGTCTTACTTAGAGACTGCTTAAAAATATTAGTTGATGTCAAGGTTGATGCCAGGCAGATATATTTCTGTGCCCAATGGAAGCATTCTCATCTTTGAATTTAAGGAGTGTGGTGCGGTGGTTAACACTGCTGCCTCAATCTTGATGCATGTTTGGAGTGCCTGTGCAAACACAATGGGCAAAAAACCTCTTTCTGCAGCGTGGTTCTGTGACGATACTATTGTGGAAAGTTATCTTGGTGTCCTGGCCAAAAGTTATCCTTGAACCAACATGTAATGTGCTACCTAAATGCAAATTCTTTGTACACGGATTTACAACATTAAAAACAATCTCCAGCCCTACAGTGGTTCTAAAAATTAATAGAAACCAAATTCATATGAATTACGTGCCGAGTTGAACAAGTATCAGCAGTGTAGGTTGTGTGCAGATAATGTAAAACTGAAAAGACCCAAAGTATCATAATAAATAAAAGTACATAACATTCTAAAAAAGAGCACAGAGGTGTTGTTATTTTTTGATTAAAGTAATTTTTTTTCTTATTATTTCATGGAATATGGGTATCATTGGCTAGGCCACCATTTATTGCCCATCCCTAATTGTCTTTGAAAAGGTGGGGGTGAGCTGCCTTCTTGAACTGCTCCAGTCCACCCATAGTGTTGTGAGGGAGGGAGTTCCACGATTATTCACCACTTGTAGAAATTCAGCCATATCCTCTAACCATGCCGATACCTTTGGCAGCACGGCCGACCTCCAACTCTGTAAGATTTGCCGCCGGGCAATTAGAGTCGCGAAGGCCATGACATCGGCCCCTTTCCCCTCCAGCAGCTCTGAAACACTGACAATTGCCATCAAATGGCATGGCGTCATCCTCACCCACGCAATCTCTGTCAGGGCCTCAAAGGTCGATGCCCAGAATCTCTCCAACTTTGGGCACGACCAAAACATATGAACATGATTCGTAGGCTTCCTTCCGCACCTCTCACATTTGTCCTCAACCTCAGGGAAGAAACTACTCATACAAGCCAAGTCATATGGGCCCTGTGCATCACCTTAAACTATCAGGTTCATCCTGGCACGGGGTGATGTTGAATTAACCCGGTGCATAATTTCACTCCAGCCCCCCCCTTCCAGTTCTATCCCCATTCCTCCTCCCATTTCCGTCTTATCTCCTCTGATGGCGCCTTCTATGTTTCCAACAACCACCCTTAAACTTTTGCAATATTCCCTTCCCCCAGCTCATCCTGAGTTAGGAATTTATCCAATAGCATATACTTTGGCAGCTCAGGAAACCAGGGGAGCTCCTTCCATACAAAGTCACACACCTGCATCTACCTGAATTCATTCCCCTTTGCAGTTGGAACTTCCCCTGCATCGTGAACCTCCCCTCTATGATCAAGTCTCTTACCCGCTCTACCCCTTCTTTATTCATCAGTGAATAGATGAATATCCCAAATTCATCATATTCATCCTCACACTTGCCATGGGAGCGGCATACAGCAACCGCACCTGTGAAATAGTCGTTGGCCCAAACCGGATGCCTAAACCTCCATGAATCCACCCACCCTACCCCCCTCCCCCCCCCCCATCCACCCAAAATCTGGTCCATAAATACCCCCAGTTCCTTCGCCATACTCGACCTGGCCACTGACCTGGGGCTCCAGCTATCTGACCTGGGGTCTATCACCCAATTGAAATTCCCCCCCATAACAGCTGTTATGAATCCAAGTCCGGGATGGATGCTGACATCTTCTTAACGAAGTCCACGTTGTCCCAATTGGGTGTATACACTTATTAAAACAACCGCCGCCCCCGACAAGACACCGCTCACCATTATGAACCTCCCTCTTGGTCCTGCACCTCCCTGACCACTACAAATATCACCCTTTTACGATTGCAATCCCCCTGGACATGGAGTCAAACTCCGAGTGGAACATCTGTCCCACCTATCCCTTTCTTAGCCGCGTTTGGTCCTTCACCCGCAGGTATGTCTCCTGTAGGAAGACCATATCTGCCCTCAAGCATATTAAATGTGTGAATACCTGAGACCATTTAACCGGACCATTCAGCTCCCACACGTTCCACGTCACTATCCTCATCGGGACCCCCACCTAACTCAAATCTCTCCCTGCCACCAAACTTCCCTCTAGTCTGGGCCCACCGCAAATGGCCACCCCCTCCATCCTCTCCTGCATCACCAGCGCATTCCCCACCCCGCAACCCCCTGCCCTACCCCCACCCTGCAAACACCACCCCCTCTCCCCTTAAGTCCACTCCTCCACCCTGTTACTTAATCACTTCCCCCCCACCCACGTCTGGTTCCACGCTGCAGCCTCCTCCCTTACACTGCTTCCATTTACTAGCATCTACTGCTAGCATGGCAACTGCCATCTGGAGATCACGAAGAACCCACCCCCCCCCCCCCCCACTCTGATTCCCCCACCTCCATCCTTTGGAAACCCTTACCAGGCCCCCTCTCCCCACCAGATCCCCCCCCCCCCTCCTTGCTCCAGCAGGAGAAAGAAACTCAAAACTTGGAACCATCCTCTCATCGACCAAAGCAAAAGCAAGACCAAAAGTGCAAAATAAAACAGCATAACACTTGCATATGCATATCAAGACCAAAACAGAAAAGTTCCCACCATCAGCCCTTCCTCAACCCATGCTCCTTGACAAAGCCATTTGCGTCCTCCGGCGTCGTAAAATAACATTCTTTGCCCTTGAAAGTCACCCAGGGTTTGGCCGGGTGCAACACCCTGAACCTGACTTTGCTCCGAAAGGGCGCCGCCTTGGCCTTGTTAAAACCCGCCCACCATTTGGCCAGGTCGGCTCCAATGTCTTGGTAAATTCAGATCTGATTGCCCTCCCAGCTACCTCAGAATGCTCTCCTCCTGAAACTTGTGCATCTGGACGATCACCGCGCACGTCGGCTCCCCAGTTATCAGCCTATGACATAGTGACCGGTGGGCACGATCCATCTCCGGGGCCTTATCGAAGATGCTCTCCTCGACCAGCTTCATGAATATTTTCTCGGCATAGTCTGTGGCACTCGTTCCCTCCGCCCCTCCAGCAGCCCTACGATTTGTAGATTCTACTGCCTGGAGCGATTCTCCTGGCCATCCACCTTCGCCCTCAGCACATGCAGGTCTCTTCCAGCATCGTCTCCACCGACACAATCTGGTCACTCTGGTCCGACCCTGCACTTTTCACCTTTCGGATCATTGCACTTTGCAACTCCAGGCACTTGTCCACCTGCTCCAAAGTCCCACGAAGAGGGGCTACTGCACCCTCAATCGCCCTGGACCAGTCCTCATGCATTTCTTTCTGATGATGCCAAAAGTCCCCTTGATAAAACCCATCAACTCCTCCACAGGCGGTGTGGTAGGCGATGATGACCGTGCCCAACTCTGCCATTCTTTCATTTACTGAACCATGCAGACCCTCCACCTCCTGAGCCAAGGCTTTACTCAACGTTTGCCGGGTGTTGTAGACTGCCGGATTTCCACTTTGGGGGAGAAACCAACTCCCTCCACTTATTCTGCACTTTTTGCAAGCAAAGTGCCCATTAACCGGGCAGTAAGGGCCAAAACTGAAGCCTTCAAGCAGGAGCCTCCGTGGGCGAGGATGACCTCAAGACTGCCACCGAAGTCACCCCCAGAAATTCAACAGCGGAGGTGTTTAGTGATGGTAACAGCATTGACTGTCAAAGATAAATGGTCTGATTCTCTCTTGTTGGAAGTGGTCATTGCCTGGTGAACTGTGGGTGAATGTTACTTGCAATTAGCCCAAGATTGAATGTTGTGCAGGTCTTGCTGCATATGGGCAGAGAAAAATGTGGGAATTAAAATATCTGAGGAGTCAAAAAGGTGCTACTACAGAGAGGAAGGCAGGCAGGGGGTTTGGGTCTTCTAAACCTGATGTATTATTACTGGGTGGCAAATGTGGAGAAGGTACGGAGCTGGGTCAGAATGGCGGAGAGTTTGGGTAGGGGGTCGGGATCGAAGGCGCTGGCGACAGCTCTGGGGAGATACTCAGGGAATCTGGTAGTAATAGCTTCGTTGAGATTTTAGAGGCAGTTTCGACAGCACTTTGGGTTGGGTCAAAGGAAATGCCGATTCTGGGGAACCATAGATTTGAGCCAGGGAAGTGGGATGGAAATTTTCGGAGATGGGAGGAGAAAGGAATTCGGACACTAAAAGATTTATTTCTTGGGGGTTGTTTTGCGGGATTGAAGGAGCTGGGAGCAAAGTATGGGCTGGAGCAGGGGGAAATGTTTAGATACATGCAGGTTCGAGACTTTGCCAGAAAGGAGATACAGAGCTTCCCAGTAGAGCTGGCTTCCACATTGCTGGAGGAGGTGCTGACGACGGGGACTGGAGAAGGGGGTAGTATCAGTGGTTTACGGGGCTATTTTGGAGGAGGAGAAGGCACCACTAGAAGGGATCAAGGCAAAGTGGGAGGAAGAGTTGGAAGAGGATATGGAGGAGGGGTTCTGGTGTGAGGTGCTCCAGAGGGTGAACGCCTCCACCTCGTGTGCGAGGTTGGGGCTGATACAGCTAAACGTGGTGTATAGAGCACACCTTACAAGGACGAGGATGAGTCGGCTCTTTGAAGGGGTAGAAGATGTATGTGTGTGGACTTCCGATGGCGATAATGGAGTGAAAGGTCGCAGGAACTAAAATCAATAATTGGGATAGGCACCCTTTATTTTCCAGTCAATATCTTGAAAATTCTCAAGTCAGGGAAAACTATAATATTGGATTTGGGGGTATCTACTGCCATATCCAATTGGTTAGTCCATCATTCAGGATGCAGAATAGAGCACACCTGATCCCTGGGCAAGATGATGAACATAATAGCATCTTCCAAATGGCTTCAAGGGTGTGGAGTGTAAGGGATAATTTTACCTACACAACAAATTCTAATTTCAAGAAACTTAAATATTTGGGATTCGAAAGAATACTTGCACAACATACGAGATGAACCAACAGCTTGGAGTACACCAAGTGTCATTTTACCCTAAGAAGCGATATTGAAGAAGATCAGCTAAATTCTGAGGTGCAGGAACTAGTGGTGGAGGTTGTGCACTTTAGGTTTGTTTTAAACAATATCAATAGCACGTATTTAAGTCTGCATGCTTATAATGACAGGAACATACAAGGCTAACAGCGCGATATATTACACAGCTAGATGTCACAGAGAAATGGAATGGTAAAAGAAATACCCAACATTAAAGCAAAACAGATACAGAAAAGCTAAGGACATTTTACCCATGTGTGCGTCCATTTCCATACATATTCAGAATTGAGGTGTGCAGGACATGTTTGTACACTAATGGGAGACTGACCTGCAAGAAATGTTCCAAAAACACACATTTTTAAGCATTATACTGCTCAGAAAACTGCAAGCAAGTCATTTTTCATTCAAAATAAACATTCATTTCCCCAGAGGTTTTGTGCTGAAGGCATTTAGTTTCAGTGACATTATCTTCTTCCTGATAGTAATGCCCATTTAAATTCCTCAGTTTAACCAAATACTTAGTTGTCATCTCAAATTATCATCGGTAGTAGCATAGGAAAATCCAAGGAATGCACTCGTTGCAGTTGGGCTGTTAATGGTAGAATCAGGAAT
This sequence comes from Scyliorhinus canicula, assembly GCF_902713615.1. Lineage (NCBI taxonomy): Eukaryota > Metazoa > Chordata > Chondrichthyes > Carcharhiniformes > Scyliorhinidae > Scyliorhinus > Scyliorhinus canicula. Next base: position 190,655,455 of record NC_052152.1, read on the forward strand.
GCGTCCCACAGAATTAGGAACAATTTCTTGTGTGAATTCAGGATCAAAATGCTGTAGGTCACCAGGGCCAGCCTGAAAAAAAAAAGGACATTGTGAAGCTAGGTTTTTTTTCCCCTCCACAATGTTCTTATCCAGAGTTAAGAATTGGTAAGTTTATTTCTCTTATCCCGTTTTTAAATCAGTGAGACATAGCTTTTCTGTGGTGAACATACTTTTTGTCTCTTTATATGATTCCATGTGAGTTATTGTATGGACTAACCATTGTAAAGCTCACTATAATGTCTTGACAGATCTTAAAAGAATAATCAAAATTGCATTTTAGCAAGATGACGTTTTCTCTTCACATCTCCTCTCGCCACCCCCCCTCACCCTCCATTACATCCAACCATTTCCCCACACAAGTACTGTTTGTAGTCGCGGTTGAGTGCAGTCTTACATGCAGCTTTTCCCTCTCATGACCTCAACTTGAATTTTGCTATGCAATTTATTATTTTTTCTCAAAAAATATTTTATTAAAGCATTTATAATTTTAATACTTTTAAACGGAAAAATCCAACAAACATAAAAAACCCACAATCACATAGCCATCTCCGCCCCCCCTCACTACACCCCCCCCTGCTGCCGCCCCGCCCCCCCCCCCCCACCCCCGCCAAAAGCACGGACCCTAACTATCATGGTCCATGTAACTACTCCATCTCCACTCCTTCATTGGTTTTCCTACCCTTATTCGTCACTTCCTTGCCTCCACACCCCCCACCCCCTGCTGACAAACTAATTTTCCTTGAAGAAGTTGATGAATGGCTGCCACCTCCGAGCGAACCCATGCAATGAACCCCTTACGGCGAATTTGATTTTCTTCAACCTGAGAAACCCCGCCAACTTGCTAACCCAAACCCCCGACTTTGGAGGCTCCGAGTCACTCCATCCCAGCAGAATCCATCTCTGGGCCACCAGGGAGGCAACGGCCAAGACGTCGGCCTCTCTCTCCCTCTGGGCTCCCAGATCTTCCGACAGTCCAAATATTGACACCTTTGGACTTGGAGTCACCTTCCCATCCAGGACCTCAGACATGACATCCACGAATCCCTGCCAAAAGCCCCTCAACCTTGGACATGCCCAGAACATGTGCGCATGATGGCTATGCAATTTAAGCCTTTATATATTTTAAAGAGAGCCTGTACGTGTCAGCCTGGGACACAGAAGAAATGGAATTAAATCTAGAAATAAGCCTTTACAAAACCACATGCAGTGAAAAGTGAAAAAACCTTTCTTTAATCAATACCAAAATTGCTGCACCCCAAAAGAAATTCCAATTTTCCTACTAGATGAATGATGGACAGATCCTGGCCAGGCAGACACACCTGCCTACTTATTCTACTTGCAAATCGAATAATCCTGAACAGGAGTCTCAAAAGCCTCAACTGACTTCCTAATCTGATTATATTCACTTAGCCACTTATTTAAGATTTCCAATGGTTGGGAAAGCATACTTCTCATTATGGAATTCCTACAATTAGAAGTGAGAAGGTGCATTGCTTTGCATTTACGAAACTCTTCATTACCATAAACCATGATTAGAAAAGCACCTATGTGAACATACTACTGTAGATGAAATGAGTTTGGTTCGACTTGCACCTAAAGTTTGAAAAGTAGCAAGTGGTCTCAACCTGTTCTGTGCAACAATTTGCCCACCACAAACACTAAAACACATCCTATCTAGGATGAACTTACTGGAGAAGAAAGGCACAAACCATACCCAGACACAAGAACAGCAACCCAACTTCACATTGTGCAATATAGATCAGATTGAAGTACACCAGTCCCACTATCCCCATGGTCAGTGTTAGTAGGTAGTTGGGTGCCCAATTGTGAACCATCACTCAAGCAGATTTCTGTAGCGTTATATCCTCTTGTGAAATGCCACACAACAATATATACAACTCAACAAATATAAATACCAACAGAAACCAGAAAACATACCACATTGGGATTGTATGGTGGGGTAATTCTCTTGTGGTAGAGATCCTCCCAGTTGATGGGTGAAAAGAACAGGTGTTTTTTTATATCAAGCTGTGACAAGAGAAAATACAGTGAAGTTAGTCAAGTAAGGTCATTTCTCTAAGCCTCATTCTAACGTTTGAAATCAAAATTCTGTTTTTTGGATTAAAGGTCTGGATATGGTTAGATCCGTTACCTAGCACTTTGCATGTGCTAATTGTAAAAGGCAGTATCTATAACTATGATTGAGGGTGATATAAACCCAAACTTAATCTTATGTATGAAATCAATGGGCTGAAGCATTCCTCGGGAATAACAATCGACTTGTTTATGGAGTGCCAAGAAAATATTCCCAATTTCTCCAAAAGGTGTAAAAGTACAATGCCAACAGAACATTTATTTCAGGCTAGAATTGTTTTTTTATTAAGAGAAAGCATTATACAGCAAAGCAAGTTAAATGGACAGCATTTGGGGAGGTGGCGATGTAATGGGGAGGCGGCAATGTCACAGTAATCTAGAGACCAGGGTTAATGCTCTGGGGACTCTGGTTTGAACATCACACAGTACTGAGCATTCTGATGGAGCTATGGTCTGACAAGTCTCCAGGTCCCAATGGACTTCATTCTAGGATCTGAAAAGAGGTGGCCGATGAGATAATAGATGAATTGGTGTTACTTTTCTAAAAGTCGTTTGATTCTGGAAGGGTTCCTTCAGACTGGCAGGTAGCAAATATAATCCCTCTATTCAAGAAGGGAGGGAGGCAGAAAACAGGAAATTATAGGCCAGTTGGCTTGGCACCTGTCGTGGGGAAGGTGCCAGAACCAATCATTAAAGTTATCGCTGGGCAGTTACACAAGGATAAGGTAATTGAGAAGAATTAACATGGCTTTATGAAAGGGAAATCTAACCAAGTCCTTTAAATGTGGAGTCAATAGAGGAGAGCCTGTAGACATGCTGTACCTGAACCTCCAGAACGCATTTGATAAGGTGCCACGTCAAAGGTTATTACAAAAAATAAAACAAAAAATAAAAGCTCATGGTGTAGGGGGTAACATATTAGCCTGGATTGAAAAACAATGCAAAAAAAGCAGAGAGTATGTATAAATGGGTCTTTGTCTGACTAGGGGAATGTGACGAGTGGGGTCTGCAGGGGTCTGTGCTGGGACAAGGTGGACGTGGAAAAGATGTTTCGTTTTGTGGATGAGTCCAGAGCTAGGGGACACTGTTTTAACATAAGGACTCACCCTTATCGGACAGAGATGAGAAATGTTTTCTTTTAGGGGGTTGTGCGACTTTAGAACTCTCTGCCATCGAAGGCGGTGGAAGTGGGATCACTGAATATTTTTACGGCGGCGGTAGATTGATTCTTGTTGGGCAAGGGTATCAAAGGTTGTTGGGGATAAATGGGGAACACATAACACAACACAAACAGATTAGCCGTGATTTTATTGAATGGCGAAGCAGGCTCGAAGGGCCGATTAGCTTATTTCTCCTCCTATTTCATATGTTCGTATGAATTTTCATTTTCATTTTCATTTCATTTCATTTCAATTTGAATTCAATAAAAATCTGGAATTAAAAGTCAAATGAAGATCATTAAACCATTGCCGATTGTCGTTAAAAACCCATCTGGTCACTAATGTCCTTTAGTGAAGGAAATCTGCCGCCCTTACCTTGTCTGGCCTACATGTGACTCCAGATCCAGAGCAATGTGGTTGACTCTTAAATGTCCTCTGAAATGGCCTACTAAGCCACTCGGTTAGGGATGGGCATTAAATGCTGACCCAGCCAGTGATGCTCACATCCCATGAATTAATTTTTAAAAACTTGAATTTTTGGGGATTCTTACAATCCCTTTTTCAGAGTTCTTGAATGTGAATTCTTCACTGAGCTTTGAATGTAGGTCCGTTCTCTCTCACCACAATAACCAGGAAATACAACTGATCTGAGTGAACTAAAGATGAACGACTATCTTAGAATTTTAATGTCAAAAAAAATTTAATTTCCCAGGTATTAATTTTTAGGAGCCATAAATTACAGAGGGGTTACTCCTAGAATTGGCATTGGACCGCTGAGCCTTCAATTAACATCAATGACTTGGAATCTAATCCAGACTTCCAGGCTATTGCGTTTGGGAACATGGCTTCAAATTTCACCATGGAAACTGGTGGAGTTTAAATACAACTAATGAAATTTGGAGTTGAAAACCAGTCTCAATATCTTTTTTTCATTCATTTGTGGGTGTCGCTGGCTAGGCCAGAATTTATTGCCTTGAGAAGGTAATGATGAGCATGGAACTATCACCACTTATCATTAAAATCTCGCCTGGTTCAATAATGTCCTTTGGGAAAGGTAACCTGCCATCCTTATCTTGCCTGCTCTATCTGGGACTCCAGTCCCAGAAAGCAGTGGCATCTATGTCATTTAATTTATTCATGACAGGGTTAAACAGAATTTTGATAGACAAGAGTGTCAAGTGTTATGGGGGACAGAGGGCAAAAGTGGAGCTGAGACCACAACCAGATCAGCTATGATCTTCTTGAATGACGGAACAGGCTCAAAGGGCTGAATGGCCTCTTCTGCTCTTAAGTTTTCTATCCTTGCCTACTGTGGTTAATTACCACTCTAATGGCCTATCAAGCCACTCAGTTCAAGAGCTATAGGGTTGGGCAACAATGCTGGTCTTGTCAGCCATTCCCACATTCCCTGAAATAATATTTTTAAATTTTAAAGCGACCGAAAATTGCTGCTTAAATTGAATGCAATCACAAAATACTCCAGATCGGAAGGAAACAGATTCAAACATAGACCATCAATTTTGTTGAAATTGGTGGTGATAAAATTGAAAGCCACTTGGGAATCTTAATAGATTTAACACTCCAGTGTATCCAACTGCTACTGAGCAGTAATCATCAAAGGTAAGAACAGAACTACGTAGCTAAAATAGTGGAGTATAAAGCAAAGAAATTATGCTCAAACTGAAAGGTATATTTTTATCACTGCACCTTGATAGTGTTCAGACCTGGTCAGTGACACAGCAGAGGTATCAGAACCAGAATGTGAGCTCAGGTGGTGTAATAACTCAAAGGGAAATAGAGAACCAAAATAAAAGAACAACATTACCCTCAGGCAGAGCAAAAGAGATGACAAGTGTGAAAAGGGAGGTGGTCAATATTATTTCATGGAATGTGGGAATGGCTGACAAGACCAGCATTTGTTCCAAGGTCAATGCAGGATTGAGGGTGTTGTACCTAAAAACGCGCAGTATACGGGACAAGGTAAATGAACTTGAAATTAGCCGGTGCGATGTTGTGGGCATCACAGAGACATGGCTGCAAGGGGATCAGGGCTGGGATCTAAATATCCAAGGATATTTGTCCTATCGAAAGGACCGGCAGATGGGCAAAGGGGGCGGGGTTGCATTGTTGGTAAGAAATGAAGTTAAACCGATAGCAAGGAGCGCTATAGGATCAGAAGGCATAGAATCTCTGTGGGTAGAGTTGAGGAATCGCAAAGGTAAAACGACCCTGATGGGAGTTATGTACAGGCTCCCTAGTAGTAGTCAGGATGTGGGGCAGAAAATAAATCAGCAGATAGTAAAGGCATGTAAAAAAGGCAATATTACAATAATCATGGGGACTTCAATATGCAGGTGGACTGGGAAAATCAGATTGGTAGTGGATCCCATGAAAAGGAATTTGTGGAATGTCTAAGAGATGTTTTGTTGGAGCAGCTTGTGACAAAGCCTACTAGGGGACAGACAATTCTGGATTTCGTGATGTGTAATGAGGCAGACTTGATTAGGGAACTTAAGGTGAAGGAACCCTTAGGGAGCAGTGACCACAATATGATAGAATTTACCCTGCAGTTTGAGAGGGAGAAGCTGCACTCAGATGGAACTGTATTACAATTAAATAAGGGTAACTACAAAGACATGAGGGAGGAGCTGGCCAGAGTTGATTGGAAAAGAAGCCTAGCAGGGAAGACAGTGGAACAGCAATGGCAGGATTTTTTTGGGTTATTCGGGAGGCACAACAGAAATTCATCCCAAGGAGGAGGAAACATGCTAAGGGGAGGAGAAGGCCTCCATGGCTGACGAGGGAAGTCAAGGACAGCATAAAAGCTAAAGAAAAAGCATACAAAGTGGCGAGGGTTAGTGGGAAACCAGAGGATTGGGAAGCCTTTAAAAGCAAGCAGAGGACAACTAAAAAAGCAATGGGGGGGGGGGATGAATAATGAGTGCAAGCTGTCTAGTAATATAAAGGGAGATGGGGAGAGTTTTGGAAACTGTGGCTGGAGAAGTAATAATAGGAAACAAAGAAATGGCAGACGAACTGAATAGTTACTTTGCATCAGTCTTCACGGTGGAAGACGCCAGTGTGATGCCAGAGCTCCAGGAGAACCAGGGGGCAGAGGTGAGTGCAGTGGACATTACTAAGGAGAAGGTTCTGGAGAAACTGAAAGGTCTGAAGGTGGATAAATCACCTGGACCGGGTGGACTACAACCCAGGGTTCTAAAAGAGATAGCTCAGGAGATTGTGGAGGCATTGGTGATGTTCTTTCAGGAATCACTGGAGGCAGAAAGTTCCTAGAGGACTGGAAAGTGGCTAATGTAACACCATTGTTTAAGAAGGGACGGAGGCAGAAGACGAGAAATTATAGGCCGGTTAGCCTGACTTCGGTCATTGATAAGATTTTAGAGTCCACTATTAAAGATGAGATCGCAGAATACTTGGAAGTGCATGATAAAATAGGATTGAGTCAGCACGGCTTTGTCAACGGGAGGTCATGTCTGACAAATCTGAATTCTTTGAGGAAGTTACAAGGAAGTTAGACAAAAGAGAACCAATGGACATGATTTATTTAGATTTCCAGAAGGCCTTTGACAAGGTGCCAGAAAGGAGACTGTTAAATAAGTTAAGAGCCCATGGTGTTAAGGGTAAGATCCTGGCATGGATAGAGGATTGGCTGACTGGCAGAAGTCAGAGAGTGGGGATAAAGGGGTCTTTTTCAGGATGGCAGCCGGTGACTGGTGGTGTACCTCAGGGGTCGGTGCTGGGACCACAACGTTTCACAATATACATTAATGATGTGGAGGAAGGAACTGAAGGAACTGATGCTAAGTTTGCAGATGATACAAAGATCTCTAGAAGGGCAGGTCGTATTGAGGAAGCAGGCGGGCTGCAGAAGGACTTGGACAAGCTAGGAGAGTGGGCAAAGAAGTGGCAGATGGAAAACCATGTGGAGAAATGTGAGGTTATGCACTTTGGAAGGAGAAATGGAGGCATAGACTATTTTCCAAATGGGAAGATGTTTAGGAAATCATAAGCACAAAGAGAGCTGGGAGTCCTTGTTCACGATTCTCTTAAGGTTAACGTGCAGGTTCAGTCGTCCGTCAGGAAGGCAAATGCAATGTTAGCATTCATGTCAAGAGGGCTAGAGTACAAGACCAGTGATGTACTTCTGAGGCTACATAAGGCTCTGGTCATACCCCATTTGGAGTATTGTGAGCAGTTTTGGGCCCTGATTCTAAGGAAGGATGTGTTGGCCTTGAAAAGGGTCCAGCGGAGGTTCACAAGAATGATCCCTGGAATGAAGAGCTTGTTGTATGAGGAACTTTTGAGGACTCTGGGTCTGTACTCGTTGGAGTTTAGAAGGATGAGGGTGGATCTTATTGAAACTTACAGGATACTGTGTGGCTTGGATAGAATGGACGTGGGGAGGATGTTTCCACTTGTAGGAAAAACTAGAAGCAGAGGACACATTCTCAGACTAATGGTACGATCCCTTTAAAACAGAGATGAGGAGGAATTTCTTCAGCCAGAGGGTGGTGAATCTGGGGAACTCTTTGCTGCAGAAGGCTGTAGAGGCCAAATAACTGAGTGTCTTTAAGAGCGAAATAGTTAGGTTTTTGATCAATAAGGAGATCAAGGGTTATGGGGAGAAGGCAGGAGAATGGGGATAAGAAAAATATCAGCCATGATTGAATGGAGGAGCAGACTCGATAGGCCGAGTGGCCTAATTCTGCTCCTGTGTCTTGTGGTCTTAATATCTAACACTGGAGGTAATACGGAGCAGGACAAAAAGGTTGATCTCTTGCATTAAAGGACTGAGGTATTAGGAAAGATGGGAGATTTGGGCTTTGCAGCCTTGAGAAAGGCAAAGTGACAGGTGACCGTTGAAATAAGAAAATTACTTCTAACTAAAGTATGACTGATTCATTACAGGCTCAAGACTAACAGAAAAACTGAGATAATGAAGGTCTTCACATGTGATGCGACCATTAATTCACGCGAAACAGAGAGTAGATGTAAATTGTGGCTTTAATCGACAAGAACAGTGCCTGCCTGCGACTGCTCTGCTAATGAGAGCAACCTACAGGGATGCTGCTCTTTATACCTCCCCTCAAGGGGCGGAGCCAGGGCAGAGCCCACAAGGGCACCAACATGATACATTCTATGTAATATCGTATAATGGTCCCTAGGTGGAGACTACATGGGCAACAGCGTGGTACAGTGAAATACATGGTGAATGGTTAATGCAATATGTTCACCACATTCACCCCCTGTTAAAAAATTGAAGTCTGGCGGGGGTGAAGGTTTCATAGGTTCAGCCTGTCCGGCGCCCTGATCGTGCGCTGTGATCGCCGAAGCTCTGGTATTGCAGTTGGCCCGGGTGTCGAACTCATCCGTGCGGGCATGGGTAGTGAAGTCGCCGGTGCGGCACAGATGTGGACTCCGGGAATGTGTCTTCTGGAGCTTCGTTCCTGTGGGTTGGTGAAGAAGAAGGAGGGGCAGGAGGGGGTGTGGGTGCCATGTAGGGGCGGGGGCGCTGGGCACGTAGGTTGGAGGGGGGGGGGGTAAATTGGGGTGGCGGTGGTAGTAGAACCTCCAGGTGCCAGGTTACGGAGGGAACCCGTATCCTGTCGGCCGTCGGGGAGTGCCGCACAGCTTCCACGATGCCTTGGGATTGTTTTTTCGACCGAGGCGCGTGTTGAATTTCGGAGGAGTTGAGGGTACGGGAGAAAATTGCTACTGGCCTTCCCACCTGGTTAAGGGTGGCGGCGAGGGCGACTGCTGACGCGTCGCTCTCCACCTGGAAGGGGACGGACTTGTCCACCGCGCGCATCGCGGCCTTGGCAATATCTGCCTTGATGTGGTTGAATGCCTGGTGGGCCTCAGCCGCCAGTGGGAAGATGGTGGCCTTGATAAGTGGGTGGGCTTTGTCTGCGTAGGTGGGGACCCACTGGGCCTAATAGGAAAAGAACCCGAGGCACCTTTTCAGGGCCTTGGGGCAGTGGGGGATACGGTCGGGTCGGGTCCTAGAACTCCTTTTTCCACGGCATAGCCGAGGATGGCTAGTCTGGTTGTGCGGAAAAGGCATTTCTCCTTGTTGTAAGTGAGGTTGAGGGCTTGGGCGGTTTGGAGAAATTTTTGGAGGTTGACGTCGTGGTCCTGCTGGTCGTGGCCGCAGATGGTGACGTTGTCCAAGTACAGAAATGTGGCCCGCAGCCTGTACTGGTCCACCATTTGGACCATCGTTCTTTGGAAGACCGAGACCCCGTTTGTGACGCTGAAGGGGACCCGGAGGAAGTGGAAGAGGCGGCCGACTGCCTCAAAGGCCGTGTAGTGGCGGTCCTCCGGGCGGATTGGGAGCTGATGGTATGCAGATCCACCGTACAGAACACCCGGTAGTGTGCGATCTGGTTAACTATGTCTGCGATCCGGGAAAGGGGGTACGCATCGAGGTGCGTGTACCGGTTTATGGTCTGGCTGTAGTCTACAACCATCCGGTTCTTTTCCCCGGTCCTGACAAACACCACCCGAGCTCTCCAGGGGCTATTGCTGGCCTTGATGATCCCCTCCCGCAAGAGTCGCTGGACCTCGGACCTGTTAAAAATCATGTCCTGGATGCTGTACCGCCTGCTTCTGGTGGCGACTGGCTTACAGTCGGCGGTGAGATTTGAGAAGAGTGACCTTCAGGGTCGCGAGGCTACATACAGTGAGTGAGGGTAGGGGCCCGTCGAACTTCCGGGTTAGGCTCCTGAGATTGCACTGGAAGTCCAGTCCCAACAGGAGAGGAGCGCACAGGTCGGGGAGTACATATAGTTAAAAATCGGCGTGTTCGGCGCCCTGTATTGCAAGGTTTGCGGCAGTGTACGCCCAGATCTGCACCGAGTGCGACCCAGAAGCGAGGGAGATGGTTTGATGTGCAGGGAAGATTGGGAGCGAGCAGCGCCTCACCATGTCTGGGTGAATGAAGCTCTCCGTGCTCCCGGAGTCGAACAGGCAAGGCGGTTCGTGTCTATTGACCCGGACGGTCATCATGGGGCTCCGGAGGTGTTTTGGTCGCGACTGGTCGAGGGTGACCGCGCCGAGTTGCGGGTAGCCAGCGAGGTCGGAGGTGATGAGGTGTTCCCAAGATGGCTGCCCCCGTCGGTTGCATGTGTCGGACGGCGTTGCAGATGGCGGCCAAGATGGAGGCCCTCATCGGTCGCACGTGTCGGGCGGCGAGGAAGATGGCGTCCAAGATGGCGGCCCCCTTAAGTCGCAGGTGGCGGGTTGCGTGGGAGACGGTGGCCAAGATGGCAGGCCCCCGTGAGTCGCACAAGTTGTGTGGGCTTGAAGATGGCTGCCCCCACGGACAACACGAGATGGATGACGCGTCCGGAGGGGGCGGAGCCGGCAGGCACGCAGCCACACTGCGGAGTCTGCGGGCCTGTGAGTCTGAGAGTCGGGTCTGTGATTTTGAGAATTTAGACCTGGCCAGGCAAACTTTGGCGAAGTGTCCCTTTTTGCCGCAGTCGCTTCAGTTGGCGTTCCGGGTCGGGCATCGCTGACTGGGGTGCTGGTGCTGGCCGCAGAAATAGCAGTGTAGCCCCCCCCCGGGTTGGGCGGGCAGCCACGCGGCACAGGCCTGGTGTACTCTCTGGTCGGGGGTCCACGAGGGGGTCGCATGATCAGACAGGAACGCGTTGAGGCTTTGGAACGCTACTTCTAGGGAGGTGGCTAGCTTTACCGTCTCTTCCAGGTCGAGGGCGCCTTTCTTGAGCAGGCGCTGTCTCCTGTCGTTGGACCTGACTCCAGCCGCGTAGGCATCCCGGACAGTGAGGTCCATATGTTGAGAGGCCGTAACGGCCTGGTAGTTGCAACATCCGCGAGGACTTTGAGGTCGCGTAGATACTCCTCAGCGATTCTCCGGGGCGTTGGCGCGAGTGGTGAGGAGATGCCACGCGTACACCTCGTTCACTGGCCTTACATATAGGCGCTTCAGCATCGCGAGGGTGTCTGTGTATGTGGAGGCTTCCTCGAGTTGTACAGAGATTTGATGGCTCACCCGGGCATGGAGAAGTCTCAGCTTCTGATCGTCGGAGACGGATGGCGAGGAGGAGGCGGCGAGGTAGGCCTCTAAGCAGCGGAGCCAGTGCGAAAAAATACCTTTGGCCTCCGCGGCCTGTGGGTTGAGTTCCTGTCGGTCAGATTTGAGGGCCAATTCCATTGTGGTGTAGTAGTCAATTAAATTGATGCGACCATCAATTCACGCGAAACAGAGAGTAGATGTAGACTGTGGCTTTAATCGACTAGAACAGTGCCTGCCTGCGACTGCTCTGCTAGTGAGAGCAGCCTATAGGGATACTGCACTTTATACCTCCCCTCAAGGGGCGGAGCCAGGGGCGGAGCCAAGGGCAGAGCCCATAAGGGCACCAACATGACACATTCCAGGTAATACCTTACAATGGTCCATAGGTGGAGCCCTCATGGACAACAGCGTGATACAGTGAAATACATGGTGAATGGTTAATACAATACGTTCACCACAAAACGTTCACAGTTATTAATAAATTGAATGAGTTTCCAGATAACGGAGTACAAGGGAAAGCCCTGAAACAATTAAATACAAGTGTGCATGCAACAGGGTATTTCTGGATGAACTAAAATGGATGGAGTGGTGATGGTCCTCTTCACAAGTTATGTTGTGATGTTGTAATCCGTCTTATGTAGTCAAAACATCCCAATGCGCCTCTTAGCCAAAATGATCACTTTAAGTGCAGCCATTGTGGTTATTGTGGCCAATTGGCACAACAGCAACATTCCATTAGTCGCAAATAAAGTAAATGATCATTGACACAAAAACAGCAAATGCTGGAAAGTTTCAGCAGGTCTGACAGCATCTGTGGTCTTCAGCAGATGGCGAATCGTCCAGACTCGAAACGGTAGCTCTGTCCTCTCTCCACAGATTCTGTCAGACCTGCTGAGATTTTCTGTTTTTGTTTCAGATTGCAGCATCCGCAGTAATTTGATTTTGCCTAAATGATCATTGAATTTGGTTTGGTGGTATTGATTGTTGGGTAAATGCTGGCCATGACACCGGATAAACGTCCTACATTATTCTCAGATTAGTGCTATACTGACTGTCTTGGATTAGCTCTCATTCTAACCAATGTCAAGTACCCTCATATACTCCAGTGATCAGTGTTCAGTCATTTACAAAATGCACACGTACAAAATCTGCGTCAGCTCCTAATCTTCTCTTCTGGTCTTTTTCTAGAAGTCCCATCAGAATATTACGAGCGGCTGTAGATTTACCCATCGGCAAGTGGAGTGGCTGGTGGAGAATGTTATTGTACAACTCAGCTACATCGCGGCTGTAAAAGGGTGGCTGGCAACATAAAAGAAAGAGGCATCAAGTCATTGACTAAATCTTGAAGGAAATAACCCTGCATTAGTGTAAATTTATTGTTCACATTTAAATCGAGAACCTTAGACAAGGGACAAATAAATTTATAAATCTGTTTCATTCATTTTAAATGTTGTTTCAGGCCCAAATTTGATATCTACGTATCAATCGTCTACATATTTGGTGCGATCGAACGGCCTTATCGCGAGATCGAACGAGATTTCGCGAGGTGTCACGATCAGGATCTCAACCTCGCTTGCTGAGATCGGATTTACATATTTAAGTGAATGGTTAGATTCACTTGAATATGTTGGCACCCAATGCTTCCGAGGCCCGGGAACAAACGCCTGTACCTCGGAAACCTCGCCATGGTGCCGTTTATCACTGGTCCACGCAAACGTAGACCAGGCGTAATGGCAGCTTGGGAGGGGGGGGGGGGGGGTGGTGTGTCTACCAGGCCATTGGAGTCACCCAGGTCAGTGGGCTCCGGGCACCCGGCAACTTGGCACTGCCAGCCTGATACCATGACACCGCCACCTGGTTACCCTGACAGTGTCACCCTGGCACTGCCAGGCTTGAAGGTTACTGCCAGGGTGCCTGGGGGGCATTGCCAGGCTGGGAGGGACAGTGTCATGGTGCCTGGCTGGGAGGGACACTGTCAGGGTTTCCAGGTGCCAGGTTGCCCGTGCCAGGGATCGGGCCTGGGGCTGCCCTCCCTTATGAGATGTGTTGAGGGGGGCTTCGACGAGAAGTTGGGGCATTGGGAGGGTCCAGAAGCCGCAGTGGGGAGTCAGCGTGAGGTTGAGATATCAGGGCGACATTTAAAAATGGCGCCTTGATCTCTTCCTGCACTGATGTGCTGAGTTTGTCAGTGCAGGAAGTGAGGTAAGTGCAGCCTCAGTGGGGCGTTCCTCGCCGAGGACAAAAAGAAACAGAGTCCTGTTTGATAGCGGGGACATTCTCGCAGGAGCTGATGTGGTAGTCACGACTGATGTATATACTGTATATATATATATGTGTTTTACGCTAAGACCCCTGTACTACAGGTAGGGGTGTAGATCCCTGCCTGCTGGCTCCACCCAGTAGGCGGAGTATAAATATGTGCGCTCCCCATACAGCAGCCATTTCATCAGCTGCTGTAGGAGGCCACACATCTCAGTGTAATAAAGCCTCGATTACATCCTACTCTCGTCTTTGCGTAATTGATAGTGCATCACGCTAGTGTTCACTAGTGAGCCTATCAGCAGCAAAAGCAGAAAAGGAAAGGCCGATGATTGGAGGAGCAGCCTCTTGTAGAATATTCCACTCCAATGTACCTGTGTGACTAGCATTTTGAAAGCTGGCTCTGGGGCCATACAGAGGGGTTTCGGGGGCCACATCCCAGCCATCTTGAAAACTGACTGGTGATTTAACCTGAGGGTCACCACACCTCAGGCAAGGGGCAAAGTTGAGAAGGCGGGGCCTTCATGAATAACCTCAGCCAGTCCGGAAATTGAACCCACGCTGTTGGTGTTGCTCCACATCACAAACCAGCCGTCCAGCTAGCTGAGCTAACCAACTCCCATTCGTGAGGTAAATAACCTGCAGCAGAATTCCCAGCCCCTGGCCTGCTCTTGTAGCCACAATATTCGTATGGCTGGCTCAGTTACGTTTCTGATCAATGGTAACCACAGGATGTTGTTAGTGGGAGATTCAATGATTGTAATCCTGTTGAATGTCAAGGGGAGATGGTTACATTCTCTTGTGTTTGAGATGGTTATTGCCTGGCACTTGTGGCATGAATGTTACTTGCCACTTATCAATCCAAAGCCTGAATGCTGCCCATGTTTTCCAGCTTGTGGCAATGGACTGCTTCAGAATCTGAGGGGTTGTCCATGACAGTGAACTCTGCAATCATCACTTTTGGCTTCATGATGGAGGGAATGTCATTGATGAAGCAGCTGAAGATGGTTGGGCCTTGGACACCACTCTGAGGAATTCTTGCAGCGATGTTCGAGGGCTGAGATGATTGGCTTTCAATAGCCAGAACTGTCTTTCTTTGATGTAGTTAGAAATCCAACCAATGGAAAGTTTCCCCTCCTGATTTCCCATTGATGTTGAGGGCAGTCACTCTTACCTGACGTATGGATGTCATGTTTGAACCAAGCCTGGTATGGAGTCTGGAATCCAGTGGCCCAGGTTCAACTAAAACTGAGCAGGTTCTGCTTCATCATAGAATCATAGAATTTACAGTGCAGAAGGAGGCCATTCGGCCCATTGAGTCTGCACCGGCTCTTTGAAAGAGCACCCTACCCAAGCCCACACCCCTACCCTATCCCCATAACCCAGTAACCCCACCCAACACTAAGGGCAACTTTGGACATTAAGGGCAATTTAGCATGGCCAATCCACCTAACCTGCACAGCTTTGGACTGTGGGAGTAAACAGGAGCACCCGGAGGAAACCCACGCACACACGGGGAGAACGTGCAGACTCTGCACAGACAGTGAACCAAGCCGGGATTCGAACCTGGGACCCTGGAGCTGTGAAGCAATTGTGCTAACCACCATGCTACCGTGCTGCCCTAAATAGCAAATACCGCAGATGATGGAAATTCAAAATAACAGCAAAGCAGTCTGGAAAAGTTTAGCAGGTCAGGCTTAGATGAAAGGTAATTGACCGGAAACATTAACTTATTTGCTCCACAGTTGTTGCTTGAACTGTTGAGTGCCTCCAGCATTTTTTTGTTTTTACTGTCTCTTGATAACACTGATGGTGACATAGTGTGTTTGCTGATGATTGAGAATAGACTGATGGGGCAGTAACTGGTTAGACTTGATTTATCTAACTTCTTGCGAACAGGCCATAAGTGGGCAATTTTCCACATTATTGGGTAAATGCTAGTCCTGGAGCACATGTCTTCAGTACTGCAGCTCGGGTGTTGATCCAGTGCCTTCAGTTGTTTCTAAATATCACGTGGAGTGAATCAAATTGGCTGAAGACTGGCATCGGTGACGCTGGAGGGTGACTGATGTGACCATCAATTCACTCGGAACGCGATTGGAAGTAAACTGTGGTTTTAATAGTCTTACAACTGAGCCTGCCTGCGACCCGAAGAACTGAGGGCAGGCTCACACGGCTGCAGCACTTTATACTTCCGGTAGTGGGAGGGACCATGGGCGGAGCCAAGGGTGTAGCCCTGTACAAGCTCCTCATCTCCTCTATGGGCAGAGCCGCGCAACGGCTCACAGGCAGAGGCCACAAGGACATAATACTATACAATACAGTTGGAATTACATTCACCACATTCACGCCCTGTAAAAAAATCAAGTCCGGCGGGGGTGACGGGTCTACAGGTTGAGTTGGTCCGGTAGCCGAGTCGTCCTTTGGGATCGGCGGAGCACCGGGGTTGCAGCCTCTTCGGGTGGCTGGGTGGTGACGGTCGGTGTGGGTATGAGGGTGGACTCCGGGGGTGTTTCGGTCCGAGCTTCATTCCTGACCGGTGCGACGGGCGAAGGGGGGGCGCAGGAAACCTATAGGCGCGGGGGCGCAGGGCGTGGGGGGTCGGGTGGGGTGTAGTGTGAGGGGTACCTCGGCGGTGGTGGTGGTAGTGGTGGATCCTGCAGGCGCCAGGTCCCAGAGGGAAACGGTGTCCTGACGGCCGTCGGCGTATTCAATGAAGGCGTATTGGGGGTTCGAGTGAAGCAGTAGCACCCTCTCTACTAGCGGGTCCGTTTTGTGTGTCCGGATGTGCTTCCGGAGGAGAACCGGGCCCGGTGTCCTCAACCAGGATGGGAGCGAAGCCCCCGTGGTAGTGCCCCTAGGGAAAACAAATAATCGTTCATGAGGGGTCTGGTTGGTGGCGGTGCACAGGAGGGACCTAATCGCATGGAGTGCGTTGGGGAGGACCTCCTGCCAGTGGGAGGTCGGGAGGTTCCTGGACCGGAGGGTCAGTAGGACGGTCTTCCAGACCGTCGCGTTCTCCCTCTCCACCTGCCCGTTACACCTGGGGTTGTAGCTAGTAGTCCTGCTCGAGGCAATGCCCTTGTCGAACAGGTACTGACGCAGCTCGTCACTCATGAAGGACGAACCCCTGTCGCTGTGTACGTAGCTGGGGAAACCGAACAGGGTGAAAACACTGTGCGGGGCTCTGATGACTGTGTGGGAGGTCATATCGGGGCATGGGACAGCAAAGGGGAAGTGGGAGAATTCGTCGATGACGTTGAGAAAGTACACATTTCGATTGGTCGAGGGGCGTGGCCCTTTGAAATCGATGCTCAGGCGTTCAAAGGGCCGGGATGCCTTTGCCAGGTGGGCCTTGTCTGGTCTATAGAAGTGCGGTTTGCACTCCGCGCAGATCGGGCAATCCCTGGTGATGGCTTTTACCTCCTCGGTGGAGAAAGGCAGATTTTGAGCTTTGACGTAGTGGGCGAGCTGGGTGACCCCCGGGTGACCCCTGGTGGCAGAGGTCGTTGTGGATAGCTTTCAGGCGGTCGTCTTGCGCGCTGGCGCATGTGCCGCGGGACAGGGCATCTGGGGGCTCGTTGAGCTTCCCCAGTCGATATATGATATCGTAATTATAGGTGGAGAGTTTGATCCTCCACCTCAAGATTTTATCATTTTTAATTTTGCCCCTTTTCGAGTTGTCAAACATGAAGGCAACCGATCTTTGGTCGGTGATGAGGGTAAACCTCCTACCTGCGAGGTGGTGCCTCCAGTGCCGTACGGCTTCCACAATGGCTTGAGCTTCCTTTTCGACTGAGGAGTGTCGAAGTTCCAAAGCGGAGAGGGTTCGGGAGAAGAAGGCGACTGGTCTCCCTGCCTGATTCAGAGTGGCGGCGAGAGCGATCTCTGAGGCATCGCTCTCCACCTGAAAGGGGACGGATTCATCCACCGCCCGCATGGCGGCTTTGGCGATGTCCTCCTTGATGCAGTTGAAGGCCTGGCGGGCCTCAGCTGACAGTGGGAAGAGTGTGGTCTTAAATAGTGGGCGGGCTTTGTCCGCATACTTGGGGACCCACTGGGCGTAATAAGAGAAGAATCCCAGACACCTCTTGAGGGCCCTGGGTCAGTGAGGGAGAGGGAGTTATAAGAGGGGGCATACGGTCCGGGTCGGGGCCCAGGACTCCGTTTTCCACGACATAGCCGAGGATGGTTGAAAACGCATTTCTCCGTATTGTATGTGAGATTGAGTTTCTGGGCGGTTTGGAGAAATCGGTGTCGTGGTCCTGCTGATCATGGCCGCAGATGGTGACATTGTCCAAGTACGGAAACGTAGCCCGCAGCCCGTACTGGTCCACCATTCGGTCCATTGTTCGTTGGAACACCGAGACCCCATTCGTGATGCCAAAGGGGACCCGGAAGAAATGGAAGAGGCGGCCATCTGCCTCGAATGCTGTGTAATGGCGGTCCTCTGGGCGGATTGGGAGCTGGTGGTAAGCAGACTTCAGATCCACCGTGGAGAATATGCGGTACTGGGCGATCTGGTTGACCATGTCTGCAATTCTGGGGAGGGCGTACGCATCGAGGTGCGTGAACTGGTTAATGGTCTGGCTGTAATCAACCACCATCCGGAACTTTTCCCTGGTTTTGACGACCACCACCTGAGCTCTCATGGGGCTGTTACTGGCCTCTATGACTCCCTCACGTAGGAGCCGTTGGACTTCGGCTCTGATGAATACTCTATCCTGCAGGTTTACCGTGTTAAATTAGCGAAGAGTAGAGGGGGGTCGATTTTTAGAGTCGCTAAACTGCAGTGAGTGGAGTTAGGGGTCCGCCGAAGCTGAGTGTGATGCTCTTGAGATTACATTGGAAATTGAGCCCGAGTAAGAGTGGGGAGCAGAGGTCGGGGAGTACGTACAGCTGGAAATTAGAGTAGCTGGCGCCCTGAATCGTTAGGGCCGCGACGGTGCGCCCTTGTATGTGGACCGAGTGCGAGCCCGAGGCGAGGGAGATAGTTTGCCGTGCAGGGAACATAGGGAGCGAACAGTGTCTTGCCAGGTCAGGATGTACAAAGCTCTCGGTGCTCCCGGAGTCGAAGAGGCACGTGGTCCTGTACCCGTTGATTTTAACGGACATCATCGAGCTCTGGAGGTGCTTTGGACATGACTGGTCCAACGTGACTACGTTGAGTTGCGGGTAGTTGGGGGCTCGATCAGCAGTGCTGGAGTGGCCCTGTGATGACTGTCCGCTGAGGTCGTAGTCGTCGAGGTGAACTTCGGTTGATGGCCAAGATGGCGGCCCCAGTTGATCGCACGTGGTGGGCGGCGAGGAAGATGGCGTCCAAGATGGCGGCCCCCATGACTCGCACGTGGCCGGCGGCGTGGGGGAGGATTGCCAAGATGGCGGCCCCCATGAGTCGGGCGGAGGCGGAGTCGGCAGACACGCTGTAGCATTACGGGGTCTGCGGGCCTGCGAGTTGGGGGGGCAATTGTTCTGGACTGTGGGGGAGTTAGGGGGTTTTGATTTTGCCAGGCATACACCGGCATAATGTCCTTTGCGACCGCAGCTGCTGCAGGTCGCGTTGCGGGCCGGGCAGTGCTGCTGTGGGTGTTGGGGCTGGCCAGAAAAATGGCACGCTGGCGCTCCATAATGAGCGGGCGGCCGCGCGGCGCAGGCCTGGGGCAGTCGCTGGTCGGGGACCCACAATGGGGTCGCTTGGTTCGCGGGGAATGAATTTAGACTTCGGAACGCGACCTCCATAGTAGTTGCTAGTTCTACCGTGTCCTCCAAGTTCTGGGCCCCTTTCTCAAGTAGTCGCTGGCGCACATAGACCGGAGCCCCGCAACGTATACATCACGGACAGCGAGTTCCATATACTGGGAGGCCGTTACAGCCTGAAAATTGCAGTCCCGAGCAAGGGCTTTTAAATCACGCAGGAAGTCCTCTGGCGACTCTGTGGGGCGCTGGCGGCGGGTAGTGAAAATGTGCCGCGCGGAGACCTCATTTATCGGACGTACGTACAATCGATCGAGCATAGCAAGGGCCTCAGTATAAGAGTTGGTACAATTGAGTTGCGTAGAGATGCGATGGCTCACCCGTGCGTGCAGTAGACTGAGTTTCTGTTCCTCTGTAGTCTCGGAGGTGCTCGATTCAGCCAGGTAGGCCTTGAAACACCGAAGCCAGTGTAGGAAGATTTCCTTCGCCTCTGCAGCCTGCGGGTCCAGTTCTAGTTGATCAGGTTTGAGGGCTGATTCCATAGTAGTTTTCTTCAAGTTTTCTAAGACTATTAAATTGATGTGACCATTAATTCACTCGGAACACGATTGGAAGTAAACTGTGGTTTTAATAGTCTTACAACTGAGCCTGCCTGCGACCAGAAGAACTGAGGGCAGGCTCACACGGCTGCAGCACTTTATACTTCCGGTAGTGGGAGGGGCCATGGGCGGAGCCAAGTGTGGAGCCCTGTACAAGCTCCTCATCTCCCCCTATGGGCAGAGCCGCGCAACGGCTCACAGACAGAGCCCACAAGGACATAATACTATACAATACAATACAGTGTGAATTACATTCACCACAGTGACCATCTGGTTTTCTTCTTTCTCAACTTTTCTGTCGTGGTTTGATACACTTAGTGGATTGCCAGGTCATTTCAGAAGGCAGCTAAGAGTCACTCACATTGATGTGGATCTGGAATCACAAGTAGGCCAGATGGGGGAAAGGACGGCAGATTTCCTGCCCCATAGGATCAGCTCCTGGTGGCTCCACAAAGATGTGAAACATTTCCGGCTGTGGCACTGATCAAACTAGTTGCAGTTTGTACAGCACGTGCTCTGACTGATTCTCTTATGGGATGGCAGACAGCGTTCTATGTACTGGACTTCATAGAACCACAGTTTGCATTTTAAAAGGAACCTGCTCTGTGACTCGGGAGCTGTTCCGGTGGAATAACCAGGAATTTCCTGGAATCAGGTATTCTTCTGATCTGTCCCATCAACAGCCTGGGGGACCAGCTGTTGAAATACCCCCTCAGTGCAGCCCAACCCCTTCAAAGCCAGCGATTTAGCCCTGTGCTAAACCAGCTTTAAATGGGGGCTTAGCCTTAAGCTGCCGGTGCTATAACAGTGAGTTACCATTAGTTACTCGTGGAATCAAAGTGCATTCTTTCTGCCTGTGGTTTCCCCTCTACAAATTACAAATTCTTCCCCACGTTCAGATTCCCCTCTTACCTACTCATGGGTGGCCTCCTGATTCATGGAACATTTCCTACATCAGTTGCTGGTGCAAAATCATGAGGAAAAAATACTGCCCTTTGGAGGATCCGACCTTCATAAAGGCGATGTGCAATAACATGTCATGTGACCTGATGTCATGTGCTTGGGTATCACATGGCCAGATGCCAAGTTGTCAGAATGTCACGAGATCCAGCTTCCAGAAATGTGTCCAGTCAGAGTTGGCAATCCTATCCGTGGTGGGCCTGTGAATGTGAAACTGGATTGTAAGCCACCAGTTTCAGGACACTATTCCTCAGTTTCTACTGGGCTACAAGCTTCAAAATTCAGTCGCTGTTTTTACATGTGAGAAAATTACACTTCAACACCATATACAATAGTTAAATGATCCAGAACCCACAACAAATCCGTGGCTTGATAGCCTATTGATTGTGCAAAAATGTAACAAATAACCCTAAATACTGGATTTCAGGTTGCTAATTTGTTACTTACCAGTCCATACAACATTTCATAGAGGACTGCTCCAAAACACCACCAGTCAACTGTCCGATCATATGGTTGCTTTTTTAACACTTCTGGAGCAAGGTACTGACAAAATAAATTACATTTCAAATGAGTACTTATAAATTTTCCACATTGTGAAAAATTAACTTCTTGCGAGTATTGAATAGGAGCAATAAAATGGGAACCAATTGAAAGTGGATAATCACACCACAAGACAAAAGTAAACAAAACCAAAAAAATATTCCGTTAACTTCTTTCCACCAACCTGACCAACAATCAGAAGTTGAACAGTCATGCGGTGAACTGTAATATTCTTGCACTGTCAGTGGGACAATTAAGGACACAATCCTTGGTGTCCATGCTCCACTGTTGCAAGTATGATCAATGCTATCAACATCCTGGGGTTATCATTGACCAGAAACTGTACCGGAATAAGCCATATACATACTGTGGTGACAGGAGAAGGTCAGAAGCTAGGAATCCTGCGGCGAGTAACTCACCTCCTGACTCCCCAAAGCCTGTTCACCATCTACAAGGCACAAGTCAGGAGTACTCTCTACTTCCCTGGATGAATGCAGCTCCAACAACACTCAAGAAGCTTGACACCATCCAGAACAAAGCTTGATTGTTCCCCCTTCCACAAACATTCATTCCCTCCGCCACTGGCGCACACTGACCGCAGTGTGTACCATCTACAAGATGCACTGTGGGAACTCACCAAGGCTTCTTAGCCACACCTTCCAAACTCATGGCCACTACCATCTCGAAGGCCAAGAGCAGCCGATACATGGGAACACCACAACCTGGAAGTTCCCGTGCAAGTCATTTGCGATCCTGACTTGGAAATATAACACTATTCCTCCACTGTTGCTGGGGCAAAATCCTGTACCTTCACCCTAACAGCACTGTGGGTGTACCTACATCACATGGATTGCAGCAGTCCAAGAAGGCAGCTCACCACAACATTGTCAAGGGCACTTAGGGATGGGCAATAAATGCTGGTCTAGCCAGTAATGCGCACATCCAGTAAATGAATTTTTAAAAATTTCAATATACTTTAGGAATGACCCTAGACAAGATTCAGCTAATCTAATAGTTTAAGAGACAGAGTAAAAAACAGTTGGCATCACGTAAAACGTATCGTAAAACGATGAAATGTGAAACATATTTGATTTGGACTTTGCTGAAAAATAAACAAACTTTTCAGGTTGGGTGTTCTAATTTACATTACTTGCAAAAACTATGCTTCATGTGATTTCTCCTCACGAACAAACTTTGGTTATTTAACCCTTGCCAAATGAAATATAGTTGTCACATCCGTACCTCAGGTGTCCCACAGAAAGTCGCAGTTGTTCCTGTTGGCTCTATTACTTCTTTACAAAGTCCAAAGTCTGTTAGCACAACATGACCCTGAAATAGAAGCAAAAGACAGTCATTAGCAGGGTTCTGTGATGTCTTTATTTTTTTTTAAACTGTGAAGATTGCTGATAATACCTGCGAATCCAAGAGAATGTTTTCAGGCTTCAAATCCCTGGAATAGAAAATGAGATCTACCACTCAGACACAGGCTTTAGAATTTAATTTTTAAAATGTTGCAGAAAATACCCTCTTTCGAGCTGAACTCACCGATACACGATGTTGAGTGAATGCAGGTATCCTATAGCGCTCGCCACCTCCGATGCGTAAAATCTGGCTCGTGGCTCTGGAAAAGTGTACTCGCGTTGCAAATGGAAGAAGAGCTGCAGCATTAGAAAGAACACTTCTCAGTGACTGTCAATCATTTTACACTGACGGCCCTCTGCCGTGGAAGAACTAGTTAGTAGGTACAGTGTTTAACCAGCACCTCCAGCAGAAGAATTTCCTTTTGGAGTGGCCCCGATCCCGGGAATATTGTCAACTTTCAGCAACTAGGTACTCCCAATATTTCCTCAATCTTCCAGATGCTGGAAGCACCTGTAACGTTCTTTCATTGGGTTGATGTGAACAAAGAACATTAGACTTTGTTTTATAAACAAAGCTTTTATTACTAACGCTACTTTAACGAATAACTAAAATGTCTAAGACGAATACAATTGGAAATAAACGTCTATCACTAACTTACACTAAGATACAACAGAGCTACTCTAACCTATCAACTCCTAACAAACACCTTCTGCCGGAACACATGGTGCATCCCGGGTCCTGGGACTCCATACGTGCCCCACCTGCTGGTCAGACGGTAGAACTACAACAGTAAAAACATATAACTTATAATACACATGCAGGTCACAGAATTTACAGTGATGTTGAACTACTCATATTATATACAGATGATAGTCCACCTATCATCACAGCACCAAAGCTCTCCTTGCTCTTGAACCTGATCACTTAAGATCCAGCTACCTCGCAAAGTTACTGCAAAGAGACTATTTAAGTATTTGTAGTTCATGATCAAAGCTGCATTGCCACTGTTCCACCAATGCTGCAGGTTGACTAATATCTCAAGTTTAACATAACATCAGAATAGTATGGAAGATTTCAAACACCTTTTTCTTTTTCCTGTTTCTGTGGTTCACAATACATGGGATGGAGATCCTCAGTTGCCATCTTCTTTGATGATGACATTGTTCTTGCTGCCTTGTTGCAGTTTCTCAAAGAGTAAAAGACAAATCCCAACCTTGCATAAAGTTTTTTAAAAATAAATTTAATGTACCCAATTATTTTTTTTTCCTATTAAGGAGCAATTTAACGGGGCCAAGCCACCTAACCTGAACATATTTGGGTTGTGGGGGTGAAACCCACGCAGACACGGGGAGAATGTGCAAACTCCACACGGACAGTGACCCAGGGCTGGGATTTGAACCTGGGTCCTCAGCGCCGCAGTCAAAGTGGTAACCACTGTGCCACGAGCTACCCAACCTTGCACAAAGTTAGGACAATTGCAAGTTTTGGAAGAATAAAATAATGCCCGTACAATTGTTGTAAGAACTCCCTTAGGCCAAACAAATTCAGATAAATTATTGCGTGTTGTTGGTTTTCTCCCCAGTAGCATAATTTACCTCTGAATTTACCTTTGATTTTATCTCAGTCAATCTGTTGGTGATGACACGTATTTGTGTTACCTTCCACTAACCCTCATTTGCACCTTTGTTAGCTGTGGGCCAAATTATTCCAGTTGGCATGTGAGAATATCTTTAAGAAATGGGTGTTTAAAAAATGTACCTTTAAGAAATCGTGTTTTAAAAATGTACCTTTAAGAAATGGGTGTTTATCAGTGATGTCAGAGTGTGGGTGGAGCTGGGCTGCCTGTCAGCTTTTTACTTTCTTTTTCGGCTGTTTGCTGCAGGGTGTGTTTTAGTTTTGTTTTCAGTGTTGGAGCTGAAGCCAGACAGAGCAGGTGTAATGTTGATCTCTCTGCCATGAAAAGACTATCTCTTTGGTGAATTCAGAATTATAAATGTTCTCAGTAGTGAATGTAAACCTAATGTGCTTCTGTTAAAAGGTGTTTCTGGATGTTGTTTGGGAAGTTATTAACGATTACTTAGTGTTGTATTCTTTGGGGGTTGTATTTGAATTGATGGTTGCTAAGATGTTCACGGTATGTTTTAAAAAGGTTAACTTGAGTTCATAGAATAAACATTGTTTTCCTTTAAAAATTACTTTTCCATTTCTGCTGTACCACACCTGTAGAGTGGGTCGTGTGCTCCCCATACCACAATCTATTAAAAGTTGTGGGTCAGGTGAACTCCATGATACACTTTGGGGTTCTCTAAACCCTGGCCCATAACACAGTGCTCTCATGGTCTACCCCCCACCCCACCCCACACCCCCCTCCCCATTCAGCCCTTTTCATAAACCTCACCTCATCAAAAACACCACTGCCCCTATCCCCAGTGCGTCATCAGTGCCCACCAACTCCCAGTCTCAAACTCCCAGTCTCAAAAAAGCCCTTCACTCACATCCTTCCAGAAGGCACTGGATTTGCAAAATTTAATTCTGGGTCATTGCCTTTAAAAAGCCCTCCCATAGAGGTTGCCTTAACACACGCCCAAAGAATCCAAAACTTGAAGTTTGATTCATATTTCAAATGTTCCAAGTTTGCCTGTTTCTCCCCAGCACTTTCAGTGCCACCGTGTGGCCAGTGGTGGGAGTGCAGCTGTGCAAATAACTTTTGGGTCTCATCCCCACAACCCAAAGATGTGCAGGGTAGGTGGACTGGCCATACTAAATTGCCCCTTAATTGGAATTTTTTTTTAAAAAACAAGTAAGGGAAAAATGAGGAAGCCCCAGGATTAAACAACACAGGACCTGGGACAATCGGCGAAATTTCAGGATGAACCAATACACGACAGGATGGTTGTTCACCCTGAATGTAGGCTGAAGTCACCAATGTAGATGTTTGGGTGTGCTGTTGGGCCACAGGTCATGGTGGCCTGTAGACATTTGTGATGGTCAGTTTACCTGCTCGAAACTGTGGTCATTCACATCAGACCTTCGCACAATCAACTTCTGCCCCGAGAGATTCATTCCTGGTGATATCACGCCCATTCATGTTGAATGGATTGTCAACCTTAACATCAAACTATAACTGCTTTCCCAGCCATACAAATATGATTAAGTAGCCTGGGCAATGACAATAGGACTATGTAAACAAAGGGCTTTAATATTACCTCTTATTGCATTATACCAGTGACGCGGTTTTGCGATATCTGTTGGATGTCAGGACAATTCCCTGAGACCAGGCCCCCATCTTAGTATATTTGTAAAAAGATATCATTTCTACAAGTTACCAATGTCCCTGTCTATATCTGCTACAAGAAATGGAACCATTGCAGTTTTCACTCCAAAGATATCCTGATAAACCAACTTCCTGGGCTTTTCTCAACATAGTGCAGGGGAAATCACTGATCAAAGTAAAATAGTCAATATGCCACCTTTGCACTGAGCTGGTGCAAACTTTCTCCAGCACATTAAAGAGGCGACAGTTGGAAGCGCTGTGCCCATCATGTACAGTATCACCTCAGTCGCAATGCCATTGCTGGTTGAGATCAGCTCAAATAATATCCGACCAAGGAACCAGAGAAGCAGAAAGCAGGGGAAGGGGTGCAACAGTTTTTCAAATAATTTTAGAGTGCCCAATTCATTTTTTCCAATGAAGGTGCAATTTTGCGTGGCCAATCCACCTACCTTGTACATCTTAGGGGTTGTGGGACGAAACCCATGCAAAAATGGGGGGAATGTGCAAACTCCACACGGCCAGTGACCCAGAGTCGGGATTGAACCTGGGAAATGAGGCACGGAGGCAGCAGTGCTAACCACTGCACCACCATGTTACCCTGTGGGGTGCAACAGTTAAACATAAAAGTCAGGTACAACATTTATGAAGCCACTGCAATCTTTGAGGAATCACTAGTCCACGAGCGGCCAAGGACTCACCTCACCACCGTTCACATAATCCAGCACAAAATAGAGTTTCTCTGTTGTCTGAAAGCAGTAGTGGAGCCCAACCAGAAATGGGTGCTTGAGATTTTTCAGTAGCACATTGCGTTCAGCCATAATGTTCTTTTGCTAATTTAAAATAGGTACCATTAGAATCTGAACAAGTAACCATGGAGCATACATTTACATTTACTAAGTACATTACTAATTTTGCAGGAGAATTCATACCAAATGCATCCCAGTGTATCTAACTGTTTACAGTCCTATCCTCAAAAAAATCTCTTTAGTATTAATTACCAGTCTATTTCCATTGTTAGGTAACTTTATCCCAGTGTAAAAGCACAGCTGTAGCTTAGTGGGTAAGGCGACCACCTCTGCCATTGGCATTTGGGTCAGCATGGCAGCAGCAGTGGGTTATCACAGTTGCTTCACAGTTCCAGGGTCCCAGGTGCGATTCCTGGCTTGGGTCCCTGTCAGGGACTGCGGAGTCAGCACGTTCTCTCCGTGTCTGCATGGGTTTCCTCCGGGTGCTCCGGTTTTCTCCCACAGTCCAAAGATGTTCAGGTTAGATAGATTGGCCATGCTAAATTTCCCTTAGTGTCCAAAAAAGGTTGGGTGAGGTTACTGGGTTACAGGGATAGGGTGGAGGTGTGGGCTTGGGCGGGGTGCTCTTTCCAGGGGCCGGTGCAGACACAATGGGTCGATTGGCCTCCTTCTGCACTGTAAATTCTCTGCTTCTCTATGGAGACGTGAGCAGAAGAAGATGCAGGCTGACCTTTCAGTGCAGTACTGAGGGAGTGCTGCACTGTTGTAGTTTTCACCTTTCTGACAGAATGATAACTGGGATTCCTTTCGCTACCTGAGTTGGATGCAGAAGATCCCCTGGCACTGTATTGAAGGAAACTAGTTTAAAGGACCCTGGGGAAAGAAGAGGGGAGTGGGGTTAATCGTACAGCTCCAATAAAGAGCTGGGACACGCATAAAGTGTGGAATGACCTTCATTCTGTACTATTGTGCTTCTCCGACAGAAGCAATGTGGGTTTTCAACAGATTAGAGATGCAGAGAGCCTGTGTTGAGAAAATTAAATCCATCCCAATATCTCCTTTTATGACGCTGTGCAATATTTTGTTTTATATTGGCCCTCTGAAGCACTATCGGCATTTTATTAAGTTTAAAGTGCTAAATATAAGATGTTGCCGTTACACTCAAGGAGCTAAACACTGAGGACAGTCTTATACTTACATCATTTCTTTTCAGGATCATTTTCTTCTGCAAGACTTTGATGGCATAAAACTTGCCATCTGATTTACGTTTAGCGAGGAGAACCTAAAATAAAAGTCCAGAATTTTAGGAGTACTAACTCTGCATGGCACACTCACAGGATTTAAAAGTTACATATTTCCAAGTCCATATTGACTACATTCCATGCATAAGTTAATTTTGACTAAACTCAAACCAATAAATTTGAACGTATTCAAAGACAGATGCAAGTTTCTGAAAACTATTCATTTCGACAGACCTGGGGCGAGATTCTCCGCACTCCCGACGGTGCGGAGAATAGCGTGGCTCGTAAAATTTTACGGCCACGCTGTTCCGACGCCCTCCCGCTATTCTCCCCCCCCCCCCCATGCCCAACTCCCGACACGAATCGCTGCCGCCGTTTTTTTACGGCCGGCAGCGATTCACAGCTGTTCGATGGGCCGAGTTCCCAGCCCTTTACGGCTGTTTTTACGAACGGCAAACACACCTGGTCTGGCCGTTCGTAAAAACGGCCGTAAACACTCGCATTTTATAACCATGGCACCGATTGGCACGGCAGTACCACGGCCGTGCCAAGGGTGCCATGGGCCCGCGATCGGTGGGCACCGATCGCGGGCAGCGGGCCCGATGCCCGCGCACTATTTGTCCTTCCGCCGCCCCGCAGTATCCATTCGCGGGGCGGCTGAGGGGCATCCCGGCCCGCGCATGCGCGGGTTTCGCGCAAATACGCGTTGACGTCATCCGCGCATGCGCGGGTTGGAGTCTTCCAATCCGCGCATGCGCGGCTGACGTCATATGACGCGTCAGCCGGCGCTAACTCGGGCAAGCGGGCTTAACGAAATTCGTTAAGCCCGTGATGCCGGAGCTTACGGCGTCGGGCTGCTAGCCCCGACCGGGGACCAGAATCGGTTCCCGGTCGGGAAGGGGGGGGCTGGCGTCAAACCCGCCCGGATGTGACGCCAGCCTTACGATTTCTCCCCATATGGGAGAATCTCGCCCCTGAGTTTTGCTCATTTGGTGAAAATACCTGAAGGCACGATCGAACGTCCAAGGTGAGGCCGAAAAGCAACTCATTGCGGGGTAACGTGGCCGAGAGAAGCTGGGAGACTCTGCTCTCGGGATCTACCTGGCTCGCAACGCGAGTTTCGGCTAGCGGAGCTCCCCGGTGCTGAAAATGGGGCAATGTGCAGCCGAGGTCGTGCGTTCCCCACTGAGGCCCCCTATCCAACCCGAGTGACCTTTAATAGCATTGTGTTTCTCGGCGTGCGAGCTCTCGCTATGGGACATTGTTCCCATTTAGTTAAATCGCGCCCAATATTTTAAATAGAAAACTCTGTGGAAAATAGAAATAAAACATAGAATGAAAATAGAAATTGCTGAAAAAACTCAGCGGCATTTTCTGTTATTATTTCGGATTTCCAGAATTTGAAGTATTTTGCTTTTAGAACAAAATATTCCCTCGCCCAGTGGTGCAGTGAGGAAAAGGCAAATTTACGTCTGCCTCCATAGCTATTTATTCCTGGAACCGGTCACTAGTCTGAAACCAGTGGCTTATAGCTTGAGGGATGTCACTCCTCATCAAACATCTCCTCTCACCGCCAAGCTCCAAAGAGCTGACCCGGAGACTCTCCAACCCATATCACCAGCCATTAGCATGCCAGAAGGATTCGTTGGTTAGCACACAATGTGGCTGCATGAGGACTGCACCTTCCTTATCCATGAAGGGCTGAGGTGGGATTTAGAACCCAGACCACCGGCTCAGAGGTAGATACACTACCCGCTGCGCCACAAGACCTCCCTAAGAAAGTACAGAAATTGGGTAAAGCAGGTTCAAAACTTGCACTGCAGGAGAAATGCAAACTTTATTTTTTAATATATAAATTCACAGTACCCATTTATTTTTTCTTCAATTAAGCGGGGCACTTTAGCATGGCCAATCCACCTACCCTGCACTTCTTTTGGGTGGAAAATGCAAACATTAAAGAACAATCAGAGTAAAACAGAAATAAAATCAACTTGGCAGTAAAATTATTCACTTACTTTCCCAAAGCTCCCTTTTCCAATAATTTTGAGAAAATCAAAGTCTGTTGGTTTGGCACTGCAAGCAAATAATCATTTTTTAAAATTAACTGTTTCCGGGGACAGCATAAAATGATTCTAACGCTAAAATGAACTTACAAGGAATTGGCAGTAGGTCCCAGGTTGATGTTATTCGGCACTGACATAATCTGCAGGAGGAGGTTTGGGTCACACGTTCAAAGGAAGGGATGCACTTGTTGAACCATTTAATAAGGATCTGGAAATTCTAGATATCAAAAACAGGAAATCCAGTGTTAAGAGAGTTTTCTACTTACTGGATTCCCTTCATCATTGCGAAAGGGATCCATTCGAATTTTTGAGCAATTCATTCTCGCAGGAAGACTACATAGAAAATAGAAGCAGGAGGAAGCCATTCGGCCCTTTGAATCTGCTCTGTCATTCATTATAATCATGGCTGATCATCAAGTTCAATACTCTGATCCCGCCTTCTCCCCATTTTCCAGTCTGCTAACCGGCTTTCTATCCATCTCAAGACACTACCCATAATCCCATCACCCATGAACTTACTGATCAATCCTCCTACCCTCATGTCCAAATTAGTTATATAAACCATAAACATCAAGGGCCCCATCACTGATCCCTGCAGGACCCCACTGGATCCAGGCCCCAAGTCAGAAAACACCCCTCAATCATCACCCTCTGCTTTCTGCCACTCAGCCAATTCTGGATCCAATTTACCAAATTTCCTTGGGTCCCGTGGACACTTACCTTCTCTACCAGTCTCCCACGTGGGACCTTCTCACAATCCTTGCTGAAGTCCAAATAGACCACATCAAATGTATTGCCCTCATCTGTACACCTGGTCACCTCTTCGAAAAATTCAATCAAGTTGGTCAGACATGACCCCCCCTTAACAAAACTCTGCTGACAGTTCTTGATTAATCCCAGTCTCTCCAAATGCAGATTAATTCTGTCTCTCAGAATTGCTTCCAATAGTTTCCTCACCATGGAGGTTAGACTGACTGGCCTGTAGTTTCCTCGTTTATCCCTTCCACCTTTCTTGAATAATGCCATCACATTGGCTATACTCAAGCTCGGTTGTCAATTAACAAGCCAGATATATTTGCAAAAATTTAAGCAAGTAACCTTGCAGAATGGCACAAGCCTTTGTACAATGACTGCAAAAAACGACACGGTCATTTAAATCTACATAAAGCTGGAGTTTATTTTTTTTTGAAAATATTTTTATTAAGGTTTTGCAGAATTTTTCATAATAAAACAGTAGTAACAATAATAACAAAACAAACTAGAGTGAACATTAACATAGTATAAAAAGAGAATATACAATAACAATTAAATAGACATTACCCCACGCGACCCAGTCTTCCCACACCATCCCAATGAAGCACTCACCTCCCCCCCTCTACGGATTTAAAGCTGCAGTTTCAGTGAATAAACAGCTCCTCCTGCCATCAGTTCCTGAAAAACTCTTGCATCCACTTTGGTGTTTGTTTCATCTACAAGGGTGGGTTAATTAAAAGCAGTGATTTTGTAAAAGACAATCACATCCGACAGATTTGATTGAGTTTAAGTAAATAACTTCCTTCACTGTCACTGGGTCAGGATCTTGGAAATCCCTCCCTAACAGCACTGTGGGTGTACCTACACCACATGGACTGCAGTGTTTAAAAAGGTGGCTCATCACTATCATCTAAAGGGCAATTAGGGATGGGAATTAAAAATGCCAGCCTTGCCAGCGACGCCCAGGTCCTGGGAAGGAACAATAAAATAGTAATGTATATTGATACAGTAACTGTTTCGAAGAGATTTCATACAGTGAAAGATTTCTTGGTAAAATTCAGGTATTTGGCACTAATGGAAATGCACCAGACACGATAAAAACTTTGGCGTAAAACAATAAAGAAAGAATAATGTACATTGGATATTTTTCAGATTGGAGGAATGACATCCCCTAGGTGTCAGTGTTGTATTGACTGTTGTTCTATACAGGAAGCTACCAAAATTTTCAGTCAACGAAAATAGGGAACGCACGTAGAGCCATGAAGAGAATTGTAACAAACTGTTAATATATTGGGCAGATAAAGGTGAGAGGAAATTTAGGGTGGATAAATGTGAACCGGAAGGAGAACAAGAAGGAGGAAATATACATTAAACAGTTGAACCTCTGAAGTCGTATGCTCAAAAAACTTAATTGATTTTTAAGAAATATGGATCTTTTATATCTTTTTGCATTATGAATTCTATGCTATGTACCTTTAATACTGTTTGTATTAACCGTTGGTAAGCAAAACATTAATTGCTGGGTTGGGTTCTAATGGGAAACCACTGCTCGCATTGACAAGGTTAGGCATAAATGAGGATGTCACACGAAGATTAGGGATCTTCGTTGCCTGACGCCGATATCATAATCGGCGATCGGGTGGAGAATCCATTCCGACACCCAAATTGGGGCCGGGGCACCTGTCAGCCATGCTCTGCCCCCTCGGAAGTGGCATAATCACGTTGCGCACCACACACTGTTGCAATGGCATTGGCGCATCATCGGCAGGCCGTCCCGCGATGCTCCGCCCCCGATGGGCCAAGTTCCCGACCACGCAGGGGATGTGTGGCCTCAACAGTCGGGAACCCGGCGTGACGGCTGCAGACTGTGTCCAGCGCTGCCACACTTGGCCGGGATCCATGCTGCTGGCCGGGGGATATTCCGCAAGGGCAGGGGGGACTGGTGGGGGGGTGGCCAGGGGGTGGCCAGGGGTTGGCCTGCGGGGTCGCAGGTGGTGGGTCTGGTACACGCGATGTTATATGGTGCAACCGCTGCAGGTTGTCGCTGTGCACATGCACGGCCAAGGACCCGGCCATTCACCAGCCATTTTTGGCGTGGGAGCCGGGACCTTCACCCGGCGCCCATGCTAGCTCCTTACTGGTCCCAGAATCAGTCCGGGTTCGGCTCCGATTTGCGGGTCTTAAAATGTATTCCCCTCTTGAGCCGGCATTTAGCCACTGAAACGGAGAATCCAGCCCAATGTGTTGTATGAACCAGACACTTAGAGAGTGAGAAAGGGGAAGAAATAAGAATAGAAAATGAATGAGTCTGTCGGTGGCATGTACAAATTAACAATGGAGACAGAAAAAGGACAGTTAAATGGTCAGGCTGCCTGGAAGATCCCAAGTATAGAGAACAAGAGTGTAAGGTGTCCCCTTGCTAAATTTGTTAATATTACTTCCAGCTATAGCTCGCAGGAGGGTATAAGTCTATTTAAAGAGCTGTAAATGGTCCATTGATAATATTGATTATGTTATGAATTATGTGAATTGTTTGCTGAACAGTTACCAAATAAGGTGAGGGAAATCCCAGTGATGGGAGCTAGAGAGAGAGACGAGGGCTCTCTGGAGAGTTTCCATGCACAGTTTCGCAGAAGGGAGACACTGGAAGGAGAACAAAAGAAAAGGAAAGAGAAGAAGCCTTTCGGCATCGAATTGTGCCCAGGCTGCATTGGGAATTAAAGACAGTGTGCAGTCTGTCAACAGCTGCCTGTTTGTTAAGCATAATTCTTGCTTTATAAATTTCCTATTTATTTGTTGTCTGCCGACATTTGTCTGATTCAAGGAAATTGTCCAAAACTGACAGATATATACAGATCTTGAAACGTGACAGCACAGGTTGATAAAAACTAGAAAGAAAAATATTCTAGGTTTCATAAATTGGGGTTCTGAATGCAAAAGGAAAAAGGTACGTGTAAACCTTAAATCATTGGCCAGGCCATTGTTAGAATATCTTGTTATGCTTACACACCTTAAGGATGCCAAACAGCCACTGGGGCGGCATTGTGGCCCAATGGTTAATACTGCTGCCTCACAGTGCCAGGGACTCTGTTTGATTCCTGCCTTGGGTGAACGTGTGGAGTTTACAGGTCCTCCCAGTGTCTGAATGGGTTTTCTCCGGGTGCTCTGGTTTCCCACAGTCCAAAGGTTAGGTTTGTGCAGGTTAGGTGGATTGGCCATGCTAAAATTGCTCCTTCGTGCCCAAAGATGTGCAGGATAGATCGGGGGAGTGAGCCTTGGGAAGGTGTCCTTTCAGCGGGACAGTGCAGATTTGATGGACTGAATGGCCTCCTTCTGTACTGCAGGGATTCTATTCAATGGATGGTTATAGCTGAGATTAATTATGATACCAGGGTATGAGATTTTATGATGAGAGACTAGAGAAGCTAAGGCTCTCTTCGTTAAAAAGGGGAAAATTAAGAGTAGAGATAGTCCAAATTATGAATTGTTATGCTGAGGTAAACAGGCAAATTTGAACTCATATGCTATCCCTAACCAAGTGCTGTTTTCTAATTACCCTGTGTTTGTGGACCAAATTGGCTTCCCAATTGCATAATGCCTCAGATTTAAGGTGTCGTTCTTATGTTTAAATTTCAACCATGACTTTATCCAACTTATTCCAGACCTACAATACTCACCCCAGAACTTTTTGTTCCTCTGATTAGTCGAACATCTCCAACTCCTCCACACGCCCAATCCTATTGTCCCACCATTAGTGACTGCGTCACCTCGCATAAATGCCGCTCGCTAAGATTACTGCCCTATAATCCTCCATCTCACTCTCTCCTGAGATTCTGCTAAAAACCCACTATATTCAGAAAGACTTGCATTTATATAGCTCCTTTTATGATTACAGGGCACCCCAAAGGGCTTTATAACCAATGAGGTGCTTCTGAAGTGTAGCCACTGTTGGAATGTAGGAAACGAGCAGTCAATGGGCGCATAGCAAGTTCCCACTAACGGCAACATGATCACCACCAGATTATCTGTTTTTTTTTGTGGGTTTGATTGACGGATACACATTTGCCAGGATAACGGGGGTAACTCCACAGTTCTTCATCAAAATAATGACATGGGATCATTATCTCCACCAGCCTCGGTTTGATGTCTCATTTGAAAGACAACAATGTAGCACTCCCTCAGTACTGTACTGGAACCAGTCTGACTTCTCTGCTCAATTTCTGGAGAGGAAACTGAAACCAGAACCATCTGACTCAGAGACAAGAATGCCACCAACTGAGCCGACACTTAACCAAGCTCTGGTAACCTCATCTAATCTTTACTTTGTGGCTTAGTGCGGGTTCGCCCTCATGTCTCTGAGCAATTTACTATGTTAAAGGGGCGATATTAATGCAAGGAATAGTAAAGGCTATTTCCACTGGTTGGTGAACTTGTAATTCAAATGTCTAAATTTAAGATCACCGCCCCAAAAAAAGCAAGAGAGAATTTAGGAAAATCAATCTGCTTATATGTTTCACAGTAGGTTATTTAGAATTCTCGACTGGAAAGATAGAATCCCTACAGTGCAGAAAGAGGCCATTTGGCCCATCGGGTCTGCACCAACCCTTCGAAAGAGCACCCTACCTAGACCCAAACCCCCCCACCCTGTAACCCTAAGGCGCAATTTAACATGGCCAATCCACCTAACCTGCACCTTATTTGGTCTGTGGGAGGAAACCGGAGCACCCAAAGGGAATCCACACAGACACGGGGAGAATGTGCAAACTCCACACTGACGGTCACCCGAGGTCCGATTCGAACCCGGGACTCTGGCGTTGTGAGGCAGCAGTGCTAACCACTGTGCCACCGTGTTGCCCTCTCCTTCAAGTCACAGAATCACAGAATTGTTATGCTGCAGAAGGAGACCACTCAGCCCATCATGTCAGCACTGGCTCTCCCAACGAGCATTATGACTTAGTGCCATTCCCTTGCCTTTACCCCGAATCCCTACCCATTGTTTCTATTCAAATGATGGTCTTAAGCCCTCTTGAATGCCTCGATTGAACCTGTCTCCCCCACACTTCCAGGCAGGCCATTCCAGACCCGGACCATGCTCTATTTGGCGGGCAGTGAGTTCCAGGTCATTGCCACTTGCTGTGAGAAAATGTTCTTCCTCACAAAACATAATCGTTTTTCAAAAGGAAATTGAAAACTATTTGGGGGGAAAAAAGGATTTAGAGAGAATACAAAGGAACAGGAATTCTTCCCAGAGAGCCCTATGGACCAAATTGTCTTTATCTGTGCTGTAAGAGTGTAAATGATGTCAGTGCAGAAAATAACAACACAGACCATGATGTTACCGAAAATAAATGCAGCAAGTTTACTGGGCAGTGGAAGATGGTCAGCGGTCTGGAGGGCTTGGTTTAAAAAAAAACAGATCGAAGAAAAACCCAGCAACTCTATTTAATTGTTGCCACAAGCTATGTGAAATCTCGACTGCAGGATCTGGTGGTCAAATACTGGCACAAAAAGCAGTTTACAGGTACATTTATGCTGCAGCTGTTGTCCTGAGATTGGTAGGGGCAGCAGCATTTTCAGGCAGGCATGCTCTAATAGTCTGGCACCAATTCAGATTGTCAATCCAGGGGAGAGAACTCTCTGCCTGAATGTATTCACAGACAAGCACAGAGCTCTTTTCCTTGTAATTAAACTCCAAATACTTGGAGTATTGGGTGGAGCAGCCGCACACTCTGAACATTTAACTCAACTCTGGCTCAGCTTTTTTTGGTAATAATCACTTTCAATACAAGTGTCAACAAGATGACACGTAATTCAGTTTAAAAGTCATTTTGTGTTCTCACTGTGCACACAACAGCAGTTCAGCACTGCATCCGCAGCTGATCGATCTGTCCCTCTGCCAGTTAATAGACCAAGCAAACAATAGGGACCGTACAAAGTTATTGCTAAATACGAAAAACAACAAAAATAGATGTTTTGCTTGGAATTCATATGTGCGAATTCTCATAGCTTTGCAAATCCTCGGGCAACTGAGACGAAATCCAGTTTAATTGGCCAAGGTCACCTCCCTCTGGAGTTTCAACCGCCCAAGTATTTGTATTTTCTATATGTTGTCTAAGAGATGGCATTGCAATGATTTGTGAATGAATGCAAAACACCAGAGTGACTTCAGAACCAGCTTTTTGTCATTTGAAAGCAGCATCAAAAGGTAACGATTACCTGGAGGTTTGCCAATTTCTTGCATTGAACCACAATAACAACTCGCTGTCGTGCACTTATCGGGATTTAATCCACTCCTGTCCGATTGAGAAAAGAGGTTAATTACAAATCAAGTGCTTTAGAAAAACAG
This sequence comes from Scyliorhinus canicula, assembly GCF_902713615.1. NCBI lineage: Eukaryota > Metazoa > Chordata > Chondrichthyes > Carcharhiniformes > Scyliorhinidae > Scyliorhinus > Scyliorhinus canicula. The sequence goes on from NC_052152.1 coordinate 190,692,650, forward strand.
GAATATTGAAAAGTGAACAGAATGTATACCAGCACACGGTTCCAGAGTCAGCCTCACTGATTGGTGCCCAGACCTATCTGACCAAGAACAGTAATCACAAGGCTTTTGATGAATCAAAGGGGTAATTAACGCTGGATTTTGTTTTTCTATAGCTGCTGTTGATTTTGCTATTTTCATTGACATCGAATCCCTACAGTGCAGAAGGAGGCCATTCGACCCATCAAGACTGCACAGACCTTCCGAAAGAATACCCTACCTAGGCCCACTCCCCTGACCTACCCCTGTAACCCCATAACCCCAGCTAACCTGCATATCTTTGGAAACTAAGGGGCAATTTTTTGGACTGTGGGAGTGTGGTGTATTATACTGCATTGTAATTCACACTGTATTGCATTGCGTTGTATTGTGTCCTTGTGGGCTCTGTATGTGAGCCGTTGCGCGGCTCTGCCCATAGGGGAAGATGAGGAGTTTGTACTGGGCTCCACCCTTGGCTCCGCCCATGGCTCCTCCCACTAACCAGAAGTATAAAGTGCTGCAGCCGTAAGCCTGCTCTCCGTTCCTCTGGTCGCAGGCGGGCTTAGTTGTAAGACTATTAAAACCACAGTTTACCAACTTGGGGAAGAGCGAGCTGTTCATTGTACACCCGGGGGACCAGGAGGGGGGGATTGGTAGGCTCCCACTATAAAGGGCGGAGAGGAGCTTCAGGTACTTGGGGGTCCAGGTGGCCAGGAGCTGGGGGGGCCTTGCATAAGCTTAACCTCACGAGGCTGGTGGAGCAAATGGAGGAGGAGTTTAAGAGGTGGGCATGTTGCTGCTGTCTCTGGCGGGTAGGGTGCAATCAGTCAAGATGATGGTGCTCCCGAGATTTCTGTTCCTGTTCCATTGCCTCCCCATCCTTATCCCGAAGGCCTTTTTCAGACGGGTTAACAGGAGCATTACGGGGTTTGTGTGGGCGCACGGGACCCCGAGGGTGAGAAGGGTTATCCTGGAGCGGGGCAGGGATAGGGGGGGCTGGCACTACCCAACCTCTGTGGGTATGATTGGGCTGCCAACGCAGCAATAGTGCCTAAGTGGGTGATGGACGGGGAAGGGGCAGCATGGAAGAGGATGGAGATGGCATCCTGTGTGGGCACGAGCCTAGAGGCGCTGGTAACGGCGCTGCTGCCGCTCCCTCCAACGAGGTATACCACGAGCCCAGTGGTGGCGGCTACCCTCAAAATTTGGGAGCAATGGAGACGGCACAGGGGGGAGGTGGGGGCCTCGATGGGGTCCCCGATACGGGGGAACCACCGGTTTGTCCCGGGAAGAATTGATGGTGGGTTCCTGAGTTGGCACAGGGCAGGTGTTAGGAGGTTGGGGGACCTGTTTGTAGACGTGAAGTTTGCGAGCCTGGGTGAGCTGGAAGGGAAGTTCGGGCTCCCCCCGGGGAACATCTTTAGGTACATGCAGGTAAGGGCGTTTGTCAGGCGGCAGGTGGCTGAATTCCCTCTGTTGCCGCCGCGGGGGGTCCATGACGGGGTGCTCTCGGGGGTGTGGGTTGGAGAGGGGAGGATCTCGGCAACGTACCAAGTGATGCAGGAGGTAGACGAGACGTCGATGGAGGAGCTGAAGGTTAAATGGAAGGAGGAGCTGGGTGAGGAGATTGAGGGGACATGGGTGGACGCCCTAGGAAGGGTGAACTCCTCCTCTTTTGTGCGAGGCTTAGCCTCATACAGTTTAAAGTGCTGCATAGGGCTCACATGACCGGGACAAAGCTGAGCCGGTTTTTTGGGAACGAGGACAGGTGTATTAGGTGCTCAGGGAGCCCAGCAAACCATGCCCATATGTGCTGGGCATGCCCAGCGCTGGGGGAATTTTGGAAGGACATAGCAAGGACGGTGTCGAGGGTGGTAGGATCCAGGGTCAAACCGGGCTGGGGGCTTGTAATATTTGGAGTTGCAGAGGAGCCGGGAGTGCAGGAAGTGAAAGAGGCCGGCATTCCGGCCTTTGCATGCCTAGTAGCCCGGCGGAGGATTCTTCTTCAGTGGAAGGATGCGAGACCCCTAAGCGTGGAGGCCTGGATCAACGATATGGCGGGGTTTATTAAATTGGAGAGAGTGAAATTTTCCCTAAGGGGGTCAGTGCAGGGGTTCTTCAAGAGGTGGCAACCATTCCTAGATTCCCTGGCAGAACGGTAGAAAAAGGCCAGCAGCAGCAGCAACCCGGGGGGGGGGGGGGGGGGGGGGGAAGGTGGGGAGGGGGGCGTTTTCTTTGTTTTGGGCTGAAGGAACGTGTATATTTGTTCATTGCTAATGATGGGCGTTAATTTATTTTTCTTTTTTGTATACATGGGGGGGTTTTGTTATTGATATTTTGTGAAAATTTGAATAAAAATTATTTTTTTAAAAAACCACAGTTTACTTCCAATCGTGTGTCTAGTGAATTGATGGTCACATCAATTTAATAGTCTTAGAAAACTTGAAGAAAACTACTATGGAATCAGCCCTCAAACCTGACCGACTAGAACCCGACCCACAGGCTGCAGAGGCGAGGGAAATCTTCCTACACTGGCTCCGATGTTTCAAGGCCTACATGGCTGAATCAAGCACTTCCGAGACTACAGAGGAGCAGAAACTCAGCCTACTGCACGCAAGGTTGAGCCATCGTATCTCTACGCAACTTAATTGCCACCTCATATACTGCGGCCCTGGCTATGCTCGACCGAATGTACGTGCGGCCCATCAACGAGGTCTACGCATAGCACATTTTCACGACCGCCGCCAGCACACCGCGGAGTTGGTGAAAGACTTTCTGCGCGATTTAAAAGCCCTCGCTCGGGACTGCAATTTTCAGGCTGTAACAGCCGCCCAGCATATGGAACTCGCTGTCCGTGATGTATACATTGCAGGGCTAAGGTCCAACTATGTGCGCCAGCGATAGATTGAAAAAGGGGCCCAGAACTTGGAGGACACTGTAGAGTTAGCTACAACTATGGAGGTCTCATTCCGCAATTCGAACTCATTCCACGCGGACCAGGCGACCCCATCGTGGGCCCTCGACCAGTGACTGCCCCAGCCCTGTGCCGCGTGGCCAGCCACCCACTATGCAGCACCAACGTGCCATTTTTGTTGACAGCCCCAACACCCACGGCAGCACTGCCCGGCCCGCAACGGGACCTGCAGCAGCTGCGGTCACAAAGGACACGATGCCCGAGTATGCCTGGCAAAGTCGAAAACTCCAAACTCCCCCGCAGTCCAGAGCACTCGCCTCCCCAACTCACAGGCCCGCAGGCCCCGTAATGCTGCAGCATGTCTGCCGACTCCGCCTCCACCCGACATGTGCGACTCATGGGGGCTGCCATCTTGGCAACCCTCCTCCATGCGGCCGGCCATGTGCGACTCATGGGGGCCGCCATCTTGGACGCCATCTTCCTCGCCGCCCGCCACGTGCGATCCACGGGGGCGGCCATCTTGGGCTCCGTCCTCTCCAGCCTCCGAATCTCATCTCGACGACTACAACCTCAGCGGACAGTCATCACGGGGCCACTCCAGCACAGCTGATCGAGCCGCCGACTACCCGCAACTCAACGCAGCCATGTTGGACCAGGCGCGTCCGAAACACCTCCAGAACTCGATGATGTCCGTTAAAATCAACGGGTACAGGACACCGTGCCTCTTCGACTCCGGGAGCACCGAGAGCTTCGTACACCCTGACCTGGTAAGACACTGTTCGCTCCCTTCGGCGGACCCCTACCTCCACTCACTATCTGCAGTCTAGCGACGCTAACAATCGACCCCCCTTCACTCTTTGCTAACCTCATTCCGAACTGCAAACCCGTAGCCACTCATAGCAGGCTGTATAGCCTGAAGGACAGAGTATTTATTAGAACCGAGATCCAGCGTCTCCTACGTGAGGGAGTCATAGAGGCCAGTAACAGCCCCTGGAGAGCTCAGGTGGTGGTCGTCAAGACCGGGGAAAAATTCCGAATGGTAGTGGACTACAGCCAAACCATTAACCAGTTCACGCTCCTCGATGCGTAGCCCCTCCCCAGGATTGCAGACATGGTTAATCAGATCACCCAGTACCGCATATTCTCCACGGTGGATCTGAAGTCTGCATACCACCAGCTCCCAATCCGCCCAGAGGACCGCCTCTTCCATTTCCACCTGGTCCCCTTTGGTGTCACGAATGGGGTCTCACTGTTCCAACGAGCAATGGACCGAATGGTGGACCAGTACGGGCTGCGGGCCACGTTTCCGTACTTGGATAACGTCACCATCTGCGGCCATGATCAGCAGGACCACAACACCAACCTCCACCGATTTCTCCAAACTGCCCAGAAACTTAATCTCACTTATAATACGGAGAAATGCATTTTCCGCACGACCAGGCTAGCCATCCTCGGCTATGTCGTGGAAAACGGAGTCCTGGGCCCTGACCCGGATCGTATACACCCCCTCTTACAACTCCCTCTCCCTCATTGTCCAAGGGCCCTCGAGAGGTGCCTGGGATTTTTCTCTTATTATGCCCAGTGGGTCCCTCAGTATGCGGACAAAGCCCGCCCACTATTTAAGGCCACACTCTTTCCTCTGTCGGCTGAGGCCCGCCAGGCCTTCAACTGCATCAAGGAGGCCATCACCAAAGCTGCCATGCGGGCGGTGGATGAATCCGTCCCCTTCCAGGTGGAAAGCGACGCCTCAGCGGTCGCTCTCGCTGCCACTCTGAATCAGGCAGGGAGACCAGTCGCCTTCTTCTCCCGAACCCTCTCCGCTTCGGAACGTCGACACTCCTCGGTCGAAAATGAAGCCCAAGCCATTGTGGAAGCCATACGGCACTGGAGGCACTACCTCGCAGGTAGGAGGTTTACTCTCATCACCGACCAAAGATCGGTTGCCTTCATGTTTGACAACTCGCAAAGGGGCAAATTTAAAAATGATAAAATCCTGCGGTGGAGGATCGAACTCTCCACCTATAATTATGATATTATGTATCGACTGGGGAAGCTCAACGAGCCCCCAGATGCCCTGTCCCGCGGCACGTGTGCCAGCGCGCAAGACGACTGCCTGAAAGCTATCCACATTGACCTCTGCCACCCGGGGGTCACCCGGCTCACCCACTACGTCAAAGTCCGAAATCTGCCTTTCTCCACCGAGGAGGTCAAAGCCATCACCAGGGATTGCCCGATCTGCGCGGAGTGCAAACCACACTTCTATAGACCAGACAAGGCCCACCTGGCAAAGGCATCCCGGCCCTTTGAACGCCTGAGCATCGATTTCAAAGGGCCACTACCCTCGACCAATTGAAATATGTACTTTCTGAACGTCATTGATGAGTTCTCCCGCTTCCCCTTTGCCATCCCGTGCCCCGATATGACCTCCCACACAGTCATCAGAGCCCTGCACAGTATCTTCACCCTGTTCGGTTTCCCCAGCTATGTACACAAAGACAGGGGTTCGTTCTTTATGAGCGACGAGCTGCGTCAGTACCTGCTCGACAAGGGCATCGCCTCGAGCAGGACTACCAGCTACAACCCCAGGGGGAACGGGCAGGTGGAGAGGGAGAACGCGACGGTCTGGAAGACCGTCCTACTGACATTCCGGTCCAGGAATCTCCCGACCTCCCATTGGCAGGAGGTCCTCCCCGACGCGCTCCATGCGATTAGGTCCCTCCTGCGCACCGCCACCACACAGATCCCTCACGAATGACTATTTGTTTTCTCAAGGGGCACTACCACGGGGGCTTCGCTCCCATCCTGGTTGAGGACACCGGGCCCGGTTCTCCTCTGGAAGCACGTCTGGGCACACAAAACAGATCCGCTAGTAGAGAGAGTACTACTACTCCATTCGAACCCCCAATACGCCTTCATTGAATACCCCAACGGCCGTCAGGACACCGTTTCCCTCTGGGACCTGGTGCCTGCAGGATCCAACTCCACCACCACCACCGCCGAGGTACCCCTCACACTACACCCATCCCAACACCCCGCGCCCTGCACCCCCGCGCCTATAGGTTCCCTGCCCATGCTCTGCCCCCCCGCGCCTATAGGTTCCCTGCCCATGCTCCGCGCCCCCGCACCTATAGGTTCCCTGCCCATGCTCCGCGCCCCCGCGCCTATAGGTTCCCTGCCCATGCTCTGCCCCCCCGCGCCTATAGGTTCCCTGCCCATGCTCCGCGCCCTCGCGCCTATAGGTTTCCTGCGCCCTCCGTCGCCCGTCGCACCGGTCAGGTATGAAGCTCGGACCGAATCACCCCCGGAGTCCAGCATCGTACCCTCACCGACCGGCACCACCCAGCCACCCGAAAAGGCTGCAACCCCGGTGCTCCGCCGATCCCCAAGGACAACTCGGCCACCGGACCGACTCAACTTGTAGACCCGTCACCTCCGCCGGACTTGATTTTTTACAGGGGTGAATGTGGTGAATTATACTGTATTTTAATTCACACTGTATTGCATTGCGTTGTATTGTGTCCTTGTGGGCTCTGTATGTGAGCCGTTGTGCGGCTCTGCCCATAGGGGAAGATGAGGAGTTTGTACTGGGCTCCACTCTTGGCTCCGCCCATGGCTCCTCCCACTAACCAGAAGTATAAAGTGCTGCAGCCGTAAGCCCTGCTCTCAGTTCCTCTGGTCGCAGGCTGGCTTAGTTGTAAGACTATTAAAACCACAGTTTACTTCCAATCGTGTGTCTAGTGAATTGATGGTCACATCAGGGAGGAAACTGGATCATCCGGAGGAAACCCATGCAGACACAGCGAGAATGTGCAAACAGACAGTCACCCAGGCTGGAATCGAATCCAGGTCCCTGGTGCTGTGAGGGAGCAGTGCTTTAACCACTTTGTCATTTACTTCTCTTCTAGACCCATCTATTTGTTCCTTTATTTGTCCCATTCCCAAATCCTTTTTCCTTGCACCATCACCCCTTTTGTCCTTTTCGTGTCACCCTGGATCACTCTAACCTCTGAGTCACAAGGCGTGGGGTTCAAGTCTCACTGCAAGACCCGAGCACAAAATGGCTGCCACCCTCGGCATGTGCTACACTGTCAGTGGTGAAATGTTGGGTGAGATGTTGGGTTGAGGTCTTACCTGCCCTCTTGAGTAAAGATCTCGTGGCAATATTTTAAAATGAGCTGCTGAAGAAGAGTCATATTGGACGTGAAACACTAACCTAGGGCAGTATTCTCCCCCCTGGCCGGGTGGGAGAATTGGCGGGGCACCGCGCGAATGGTGCCCCACCACCCCGACACCCACACGCGATTCTCCCACCCACCCTCCCCCGAAACTAGCGGCGCACGAATCATGCTGGGCCGCTCGGAGAATTGTCGCAAATGGCAAGCGGCGATTCTCCGGCCCGGATGGGCCGAGCGGCCGAGCGTAAACGGCCGAGTCCCGCCGGCACCATCCACACCTGGTAGCTGCCGGCGGGTACTTGTCGCAAAGGCTAGGGGGGCAGCCTGTTGAGGGGGGAGGGAGGCTCTGTTCCCGGGGGGGAGGAGCTCCGATGGGGTCTGGCCTGCAATCGGGGCTCACCAATCGGCGGGCTGGCCTCCCCCCCCCCCCCCCCCCCCCCCCCCGCCCCGGGCCTACTTCCTTCCATAGCCGGCCCCAGAACCCCGGCGCCATGTTGGTGAGGGGCCGGAGCGCTCCGTGAGGTTACAGCGCATGCGCTAGTTGGCGCCGGCCCAACTGCGCATGCGCGGGACCCAAGGCGCTGAGTCTTTTATGCAGTGCCGGGTCTCTGATGTCACGCCGAGGCCCCGCCCCCGTAAATCGCGTGACGTCCCTGCTAGCCCCACGGAGGGGGGAGAATAGGGGTCTGGGAACGGGCGCCGATGCCGGAGTAAAACACTCCGGGTTTTACTCCGGCGTCTGCACTTAGACTCCGGTTGGGAGAATCCCGCCCCCTGTTTCTCTCTCTCCAGATGCTGCCAGTCCAGCTGAGTTTTTCCAGCATTTTCTGTTTCTATTTCAGTTATTCTAGGTGTCCTGGCCAATATTTATCCATCAATCAACTTTATAAAAACAGAATACCTGGTCGTTATCACATTGCAGTTGTGGGAGTTTGCTTTGTGAGAAGTTGCTGCCATGTTTCCAATATAATAACAGTGGCTACACTTCCAAACTGCTTTGTTTAAAAAAGGAGGTAGGCAGAAAGCAGGAAATTATAGGCCAGTGAGTTTAACTTCGGTAATAGGGAAGATGCTGGAATCTATCATCAAGGAAGAAATTGCGAGGCATCTGGATAGAAATTGTCCCATTGGGCAGACGCAGCATGGGTTCGTTAAAGGCAGGTCATGCCTAACTAATTTAGTGGAATTTTTTGAGGACATTACCAGTGCAGTAGATAACGGGGAGCTGATGGATGTGGTATATCTGGATTTCCAGAAAGCCTTTGACAAGGTGCCACACAAAAGGTTGCTGCATAAGATAAAGATGCATGGCATTAAGGGTAAAGTAGTAGCATGGATAGAGGATTGGTTAATTAATAGAAAACAAAGAGTTGGGATAAATGGGTGTTTCTCTGGTTGGCAATCAGTAGCTAGTGGTGTCCCTCAGGGATCCGTGTTGGGCCCACAATTGTTCACAATTTACATTGATGATTTGGAGTTGGGGACCAAGGGCAATGTGTCCAAGTTTGCAGATGACACGAAGATGAGTGGTAAAGCGAAAAGTGCAGAGGATACTGGAAGTCTGCAGAGGGATTTGGATCGGTTAAGTGAATGGGCTCGGGTCTGGCAGATGGAATACAATGTTGACAAATGTGAGGTTATCCATTTTGGTAGGAATAACAGCAAACGGGATTATTATTTGAACGATAAAATATTAAAGCATGCCGCTGTTCAGAGAGACTTGGGTGTGCTAGTGCATGAGTCACAGAAGGTTGGTTTACAAGTGCAACAGGTGATTAAGAAGGCAAATGGAATTTTGTCCTTCATTGCTAGAGGGATGGAGTTTAAGACTAGGGAGGTTATGTTGCAATTGTATAAGGTGTTTGTGCGGCCACACCTGGAGTATTGTGTTCAGTTTTGGTCTCCTTACTTGAGAAAGGACGTACTGGCGCTGGAGGGTGTGCAGAGGAGATTCACTAGGTTAATCCCAGAGCTGAAGGGGTTGGATTATGAGGAGAGGTTGAGTAGACTGGGACTGTACTCGTTGGAATTTAGAAGGATGAGGGGGGATCTTATAGAAACATTTAAAATTATGAAGGGAATAGATAGGATAGATGCGGGCAGGTTGTTTCCACTGGCGGGTGACAGCAGAACTAGGGGGCATAGCCTCAAAATAAGGGGAAGTAGATTTAGGACTGAGTTTAGGAGGAACTTCTTCACCCAAAGGGTTGTGAATCTATGGAATTCCTTGCCCAGTGAAGCAGTTGAGGCTCCTTCATTACATGTTTTTAAGGTAAAGATAGGTAGTTTTTTGAAGAATAAAGGGATTAAGGGTTATGGTGTTCGGGCCGGAAAGTGGAGCTGAGTCCACAAAAGATCAGCCATGATCTAATTGAATGGCGGAGCAGGCTCGAGGGGCCAGATGGCCTACTCCTGCTCCTAGTTCTTATGTTCTTATTTGCCTTCAAACACTTTGTGACGTCCAGTGGTCATGGAAACCAGCATAAAAATGCAAGCCTTTATTTTTCCTTGTCTTTTTTTTTTAACAAACAATTTTATTGAGGTAGTTTTTCGGCATTGTAAACAGTTACAGACATCAACAGAAAGAAAGCAAAAAAAGGCAAAAATGTGCAAACATTCACGTACATTCAATACTTCAGTCGTAACATACTGCACAAGCCCGCTCCTCTCCCATCGGCACTACCCACCAATTTATCCTTCCTACTCTACCCTCCCCCCACCAACCCCCCCCCCCCCCCCCCCCAACCCCCTGCTGAAGCTCACTCTCCCGCAAAGAAGTCAATGAATGGTTGCCACCTTCGGGCGAACCCCTGTACAGATCCCCTCAAGGCGAACTTAATCTTTTCCATACCCAGAAAACTCAACATGTCCGAAAGCCACAACTCAGTCTTCGGGGGCTTTGAGTCCCTCCATGCCAATAATATTCGTCGCCGGGCTATCAGGGAAGCAAAGGCCAAAACATCGGCCTCTTTCTCCCCCTGGACTCCCGGGTCTTCTGAAACCCCAAAATTTGCCACCCCTGGACCCATCGCCACCCTTGCTTTTCCTTGTCTTTTTAACCCTTTCCCTCCTTCTGTACTTACTTAAAACCTGTTATATCTCTAGCTTTTAGGTAATTCTGATGAAATGTCAACAACCTGAAATGTTAATTCAGGTTCTCCCTCCACAGATGCACCCTGGGTATTTCCAGAATTTTCTCTTTTTATTTTGGGTTCCCAGCATCTGCAGTGTTTTGCCTTTGCCTGATATTTCATCCAATTGGTTATTTTGATCAAAACACAATTATTGCTTGGCCCCTTGACGGGGCTATTTAGCCCTGATTTCAATACATGGAACATGGCTGGAAAGATGCAGTGTTCATGTATTTTCCATTGTGTTGAAATGTTCTCATACACCTATCTATTCATTAAAACATCCATAACCAAATAGGGGTGGCGCGATGGCACAGTGGCTAACACTGTTGCCCCACAACACCAGGGACCCGGGTTCAATTCACGTTCTCCCCGTGTGTGTGTGGGTTTCCTCTGGAGGCTTCAGTTTCCTCCCGCAGTCCAAAGATGTGCGGGTTAGGTGAATTGGCCATGCTACATTGCCCCTAAGTGTCCAAAGGTTAGGTGGAGTTATGGGGATAGGGCGAGGGATTGGGCTTTGATTGGGTGCTCTTTCGGAAGGTTGGTGCAGATTTGATGGGCCGAATGGCCTCCTTCTGCACTGTAGGGATTCTATCATTCTAAGTTTGGCAAAGTCGTTCAGAGGTGTAGATAATACTTGAGTGGAGACTTAAACCAATCCTCTTTCATAGGTGAATTGTTCAAATGAAGCTATCGCTATTAATCTGATTTTAGCTTCTTTTATTGCTTACTGCGTAATGGAGACTAATAATAGTGCTTTATGAAGAACTCGGCCACAAGTAGATCATTGGCTGATTTAGAACTTAAATTGGTCTTGTATTAATGGAACAGTTATCTTTAAAATAGATTTGCCACAGGATTTAATCATCAAATATATTGTTTTTTAACACAAAATTGTAGAACATTGCAAAGTATCAGCATCTTTCAACAAGTTAACAATGGTAGTAAAATAAACTGGAAATTCATAATTAAGCAAACAATACTGTCTAATCAGATAAGCAAGGGAACGGATATAAACTGTTAATAATTTAAAGTAACACTAAATTGCATAGAAGGGCATTAACCGGAGATTCAGCTGTGCGGATATATGACCAGACTGAATGTGTGGTTGTTAGATTAGAGGAGAATTATATTCTCATGTGTCGATCTGCCAATAAAATTGTGTCACTGAATGGAAACAAGGTTCCAGTTAGACCCTTCACATCCGGGCTATTTGAGCCGCAGCACCTAAACCTTGTTTTACATGATAGCTTTAGCAACGGTGTGTGGCACACTGATTTTCTCTGACACTAAAGATGTAGTGTAAATCTACATATATAGAAAAGCAACTTCTCATAGCATTACATTGCCATGTACCTGATCTGAGCGAAGCTCATTCTTAAATATGATATTGATGCCATAATGAAGTCCACATATTAAAACAGAGAAACATTTCCAAGCATACAAAGATTCGAAATAGGAGCAAAAGTAGACAATTCGGCCCCTCAAGCTTGCTCCACCATTTAATAAGATCGTGACTCATCTGTTTGAATTATGCATTCCGATATGCATCCCCACACCCCCCACCATAACCTTTGATTCACTTGCTTAAAAATAATCTATCTCCCTCCAGCTTAAAAATATTCAATGCGGGGCAGCACAGTGGTTAGCATTGCTGCCTCATGGCGCCGAGGTCCTAGGTTCGATCCCGGCTCTGAGTCACGGTCCGTGTGGAGTTTGCACATTCTCCCCGTGTTTGCATGGGTTACGCCCCCACAACCCAAAGATGTGTAGGGTAGGTGGATTGGCCACACTAAATTGCTCCTTAATTGGAAAAAATGAATTGGGTACACTAAATTTACATTAAAAAAAATATTCAATGACTTCACCTCTATTGTCTTCTAAGGCAGAGAGTTCCAAAGTTGGTAGCAATAAGCTGCTGCTAATCCTGGTGCTGCCAGCGAAGAATGTGAGTGACCTGCAGATAAAACAGGGCTGAAAAGGACATGAGCCTGTTTACTAAACAGAAAACAGGAAAAAAAAACACTGTTTCTGCTCACCTGGCGTGAAAAAGGCACACTGTAACCTTCAACTGTCCTATATTTACCACTCTTAATGTGTTAAAAATATGTACTTAACCATTCTAATAATTTTACATTACTAGTTATTAATAAAGAGTATCTCACTATCAGGACTCGTTGAAAGAATCACAATGAAGATTAACCTATTTTTATTGCATTTTTAAAAATTTATATTTTGATTTGGTGAGGGATAATTGCACATTGTGGGCACAGGGGCTTGAAGGAATTATAATACTGGACAGTCTGAGGAAACTCAGTTGAGGAATTTGGAGTAGAGACTGTTTCAATAAGGATGACTTTTTACTGAATCCACTGACCCCCGAAGAAAACCAGATCCCTGACTTTCTGGATGATGTTCTCCTCTGCAAGTGTTCTTTCAGAACAACAAACCTCCGTACACATTTGCGGTTAAGTTATTTCTTCAAGTCAATACCTTTGATTTTGTTATTCGCGTTTAATTGTCCAAGAAAACATAGCATTCTCCATACCATGCAGAGCGTGCTGGGCCCATAACCCAGACGTCGATGGATCAAAGCCATCCTCTGCTATTTATATGGGTGGCACTGTAGCACAGTGGTCAGCACTGTTGCTTCACAGCTCCAGGTTTGATTGCTGGCTTGGGCCACTGTCTGTGTCGAGTCTGCATGTTCTTCCCGTGTCTGTGTGGGTTTCCTCCGGGTGCTCCGGTTTCCTCCTACAAGTCCCGAAAGACGAGCCTGTTAGGTGAGTTGGACATTCTGAATTCTAGTGTGGTGACTAGGGGCTTTTCACAGTATCTTCATTGCAGTCATTGCTGAATCTTCCTCTTTTAAAAAAAATATTGAATAACTATTATAGAATAGATAGAACAGTACAGCACAGAACAGGCCCTTCGGCCCTCGATGTTGTGCCGAGCAATGATCACCCTACTTAAACCCACCCTATACCCGTAACCCAACAACCCCCCCCCCCCCCCCTCTCCTCCTTAACCTTACTTTTTAGGACACTACGGGCAATTTAGCATGGCCAATCCACCTAACCTGCACATCTTTGGACTGTGGGAGGAAACCGGAGCACCCGGAGGAAACCCACACACACACACGGGGAGGACGTGCAGACTCCGCACAGACAGTGACCCAGCCGGGAACCGAACCTGGGACCCTGGAGCTGTGAAGCATTTATGAAATGAAAAATGAAAATGAAAATCGCTTATTGTCACGAGTAGGCTTCAATGAAGTTACTGTGAAAAACCCCTAGTCGCCACATTCCGGCGCCTGTCCGGGGAGGCTGGTACGGGAATCGAACCGTGCTGCTGGCCCGCTTGGTCTGCTTTAAAAGCCAGCGATTTAGCCTTGTGAGCTAAACCAACCCCTTTTATGCTAACCACCTTGATTCTGGAGCTCCACCGCGGAACACATGACTGGGGGACCGGAGAATCCCGCCCGGTATATACTCCACTGTGCCCCACATTCACTTGGGTTTCAGAGTAGAGAGTGTATTTGCCCACAGTCATTTTGTGTGCTTAAAAGGGACTTTGTGTTAATGAGACCATTGTAGATTAAGGTGTACTTTGTAATCTGTATTAATCCTAAAACCTGTGTGTAATTGTTAAACCAAGGTGATAGTAAAGATCAGAATCCAATTATTTCTGTTTAAAAAATGTTTTTTTTCTTGTTGCTAAAACTGATTAGAGGTCCTGTGACCCTGTTATTCCATGTTTTGCTTTTTAAAAAGTTACAGTCTGTTGAGCCAGGGTTCCATTCTGGAATTTTCCCATCCAGTTATAACATCTGCTCGGATCTTAAGACTTATTTCTAATGTTTACCAATACAAATATAAATCCCCTAAAACGACCTTAATTTTCCTAACATGAGTCACTTTGGCCAGAATTCTTTGGCTGTTGCGATTCACTTTTCCCGCCGGTAGTACAAAACTGACGCCACTTTTCCCGCGGCGTGGGATGGCTTCAATGGGAAATCCCAATGATAAACACCGGAAAGTTAAAATCCCACCGCCAGGGAACATCGCACTGCTGAGCAACACACCGATGGGGAACCGGAGAATCCAGCTCCTCTTTCTCGTGTGATAATTATATAATATTTTTTACTTGTGTTTGTAAGGCCTCTCTACTCCTTTGAGGGTGCTACAAATAGGCAGCAGCAATTATACGGGGAAGCACAGTTAATGTTTCGAGCTCTGGTTAGATTACACCTGGCATCCTGAGAGCAATTCTGAACACCGAAATTAGGAAGGACGTATCAGCCTTGGGCAAATGCTGCGTAGATTTACTAGAATGATGCCTGGACTCTCAGGGTTAAATTATAAAGAGGATCATGCGGACTCGATACATTAACTGTGTTTCTCTCTCCACAGATGTTCCCAGACCTGCTGAGTTTCTCCAGCATTTTCTGTTTATATTGCAAGTTATACTGCCAGCTCTGCGCACTCTTAAACGAAGGAAAAGAAGAACATTGTGCAGAAAGATTGCTTTGCTAAATGACATACAAACACCGCTGAATATTAATATTGGCAAATATCTCATTGTTCCATTGGATCAGTAGTAATATTCAGGAGTAATATTAAGATATTAAGGAGTACATTGATCACTTAGAAACATTATAAACCAAACTTAGAATACAAGGTTGTGGGATTCATGCTTCAGCCAGGCAAAGCTCTGGTTAGATTATACCTGGCATCCTGAGAGCAATTCTGAACACCAAAATTAGGAAGGATGTATCAGCCTTGGGCAAATGCTGCGTAGATTTACTAGAATGATGCCTGGACTGTAAGGATTAAATTATAAAGAGTCAGTACACAGACTAAGACTGTATTTCCAGGAATTTAGACGATTAAGGGGTCATTCAATTAACTTTTCAACATGCAATGGGGAACAGGTAGGGTAAATAGAGAGAAACTAGTTTTGGGCTTGAGTCAGGTCTTTCAGGAGTGAATCATAGCATTTACAGTGCAGAAGGAGGCCATTTGGCCCATCGAGTCTGCACCGGCTCTTGGAAAGAGCACCCTACCCAAGCCCACACCCCCACCTCATCCCCATAACCCAGTAACCCCAGCCAACACTAAGGGCAATTTTGGATACTAAGGGCAATTTAGCATGGCCAATCCACCTAACCTGCACATCTTTGGACTGTGGGAAGAAACCGGAGCACCCGGAGGAAACCCACGCACACAAGGGGAGAACGTGCAGACTCCGTACAGACAGTGACCCAGCGGGGAATCAAACCTGGGACCCTGCACTGTGAAGCAATTGTGTTAACCTCTATGCTACCGTGCTGCCCCATGAAGTTGGGAAAGACTTCTGCACACAAAGAGTGGGACATGTTGCAACTCTCTGCTGCAAATAAGAATTAATTTTAAATCTGAAATTAATAAACTGTTGTAAACCAAAGATATTAAGGGATATGGGGCAACAGTGGGTATATGGAGGTAGGTTGTTGATTGGGTCTCATTACATGACAGTACAGCCTCCAAGGGCTGAATGGCCTTCTCCTGTTCCCATGTTCCTGTGATTTAAGAACAAAATTGATTTGTTCACCTTGGCTGTAGTTACACTTTCATATCTTGTTTTTCTTTTCAATACATAGAGCTGAAACAACCAATACCTCATAAGATAAAAATACCCAAGTTCTGCTCTGTGACCGGTTCCACCAGATTGGCTATAGATACATGCATGGGAAAAGAAGACAAGGCATTCAGGCAGTTTCCCCTTCTACTAAGCATCAACAAAATACGTTGCCTGTGCAAGTCTTCAAACAGCCAATCTACTTCTGAATAAAGTGTTCAGAGGCTCAAGTTTCTGCTAGTTCCTGCCTGTTCCAAAGATATTAAACATTCTCATATGACCTGTTTGTGTATTGTTGTCTTATTAATACCTGTTACTATAACCGAGTTCAACATAATCAGAATGTGTTGGCAGTCACATGCCACAGCCAGCTGCGTCTAGATAATAATAGTTCAAACTGGCCTCTGTTTTAATAGGAACATACGAACAGGAGCAGGCCATTTAGAACCTGGAATCTGTTCCACCATTTAGCGAGGTCCTGGCTGATCTATGACCCAACTACTGCCATTTCTTCAACACCTCAGCTTAGCAGAAATCTTTCCATATCAGATTTAAAATTAACAATTGATCTAGCATTAGCTGGCATTTGAGGAAGAGATTATCAAATGTTTACTAACCTTTGCTGATAGCAATTTCTTAGGCTGTGGCCCTTCGTCCTAGATTCTCCAATCAACAGAAATACTTGATGTGTTCCCCTGAATATTTTGGAGTCTTTTCTCAAATCACCTCTTAATCTTTTAACTTCCAGAGAATTTCGCCCTAGTTTGTGTCTCTTCCTAACTTAACTCTCAAAGTTTAGTCATTATTCTACTAAATCTACCTCTTTAACGGCTAATACATGCTTGCTGAGGTGTGGTCTCATAGTATCCAGGCCTAATGGCTTTGTCCAATTGCAGCACAATTTATGACCCTTTGCATTTAGTCCTTTAGAATTAAAAGCCAGCATCTCATTTGCATTTTTGATCATTTTTTTATATTTGTTTATGGTATTTTATTGATCCATGTACATGGAACCTTAAGTCCCAATACAGATCCTTGTGGGACATGCCTCGTCACATTCTTTCAATTAGAGTACCTGCCTGTTATCCGCACTCTGCTGCTCAGCTCATGTCCTAACCTGGTCAATCATTTGCTTTCAATTCTATGAGCTGCAATTTTAGTTAATAGTCTTTTATGAAGAACTTTATCAAATACCTTGTCCACGTCCATATAAATAGCTTTCGTGGACATGTCCTTCTCCAAAACGTGGTTGAGAATTTCTGGCCCTCCTGCCGTGGGACTTCCCGTTGCCCGCCAGCGGGGTCTTCTGGTGCCGCTGAGGTCAATGGCCATTTGCGTGGCTCACCGGCTCCGCCATTGAAGAACGCGCCATATTGGGGGTGCGGGGAGGTCGATTTCAGTGGGACTGGAAGTTCCCGCTGGTGGGAAGGGGTGGAAAATCCCACCCCTTCAGTCAGCTCATCAGAAGGTTCGGTCATGTTCGTTGGGCATTGCCAGCCTTCAGTCAATGCTCTCTCTATCTGGTCAGGGTAAACTTTTCAAGGTAAGTTACCTTATGCTTAATTATAGATTCTAGCAATTGCCCAACAACAGATAGAACATAGAAAAATACAGCACAGAACAGGCCCTTCGGCCCACGATGTTGTGCCGAACCTTTGTCCTAGATTAAGAAAAAATTAATCTACACCCCATCATTCTACTGTAATCCATGTACCTATCCAATAGCCGCTTGAAAGTCCCTAATGTTTCCGACTCAACTACTTCCACAGACAGTGCATTCCATGCCCCCACTACTCTCTGGGTAAAGAACCTACCTCTGACATCCCCCCTATATCTTCCATCATTCACCTTAAATTTATGTCCCCTTGTGATGGTTTGTTCCACACGGGGGAAAAGTCTCTGACTGTCTACTCTATCTATTCCCCTGATCATCTTATAAACCTCTATCAAGTCGCCCCTCAACCTTCTCTGTTCTAATGAGAAAAGGCCGAGCACCCTCAACCTTTCCTCGTAAGACCTACTCTCCATTCCAGGCAACATTGTGGTAAATCTCCTTTGCACCTTTTCCAAAGCTTCCACATCCTTCTAAAATGAGGCAACCAGAACTGCACACAGTACTCCAAATGTGGCCTTACCAAGGTTTTGTACAGCTGCATCATCACCCCACGGCTCTTAAATTCAATCCCTCTGCTAATGAACGCTAGCACACCATAGGCCTTCTTCACAGCTCTATCCACTTGAGTGGCAACTTTCAAAGAACTATGAACATAGACCCCAAGATCTCTCTGCTCCTCCACATTGCCAAGAACCCTACCGTTAACCCTGTATTCCGCATTCATATTTGTCCTTCCAAAATGGACAACCTCACACTTTTGAGGGTCAAACTCCATCTGCCACTTCTCAGACCAGCTCTGCATCCTATCTATGCCTCTTTGCAGCCGACAACTTCCCTCCTCACTATCCACAACTCCACCAGTCTTTGTATCGTCTGCAAATTTACTGACCCACCCTTCAACTCCCTCATCCAAGTCATTAATGAAAATCTCAAACAGCAGAGGACCCAGAACTGATCCCTGCGGTACACCACTGGTAACTGGTCCAGGTTGAATATTTGCCATCCACCACCACTTTCTGACTTCGATCGGTTAGCCAGTTCGTTATCCAACTGGCCAAATTCCCCACTATCCCATGCCTCCTTACTTTCTGCATAAGCCTACCATGGGGAACCTTATCAAATGCCTTACTAAAATCCATGTACACTACATCCACTGCTTTACCTTCATCCACATGCTTGGTCACCTCCTCAAATAATTCAATATGACTTGTGAGGCAAGACCTACCCCTCACAAATCCGTGCTGACTATCCCTAATCAAGCAGTGTCTTTCGACATGCTCAGAAATCCTATCCCTCCGTACCCTTTCCATTACTTTGCCTACCACCGAAGTAAGACTAACTGGCCTGCAATTCCCAGGGTTATCCCTATTCCTTTTTTGAACAGGGGCACGACATTCGCCACTCTCCAATCCCCTGGTACCACCCCTGTTGACAGTGAGGACGAAAAGATCAGTGCCAACAGCTCTGCAATTTCATCTCTTGCTTCCCATAGAATCCTTGGATATATCCCGTCAGGCCCGGGGGACTTGTCTATCGTCAAGTTTTTCAAAATGCCCAAGACATCTTCCTTCCTAACAAGTATCTCCTCGAGCTTACCAGTCTGTTTCACACTGTCCTCTCCAACAATATGGCCCCTCTCATTCGTAAATACTGAAGAAAAGTATTCGTTCAAGACCTCTCCTATCTCTTCTGACTCAATACACAATCTCCCGCTACTGTCCTTGATCGGACCCACCCTCGCTCTAGTCATTCTCATATTTCTCACATGAGTGTAACAAGCCGTGGGGTTTTCCTTGATTCTACCCTCCACAGATTTTTCATCCCCTCTCTTAGCTCTCCTAATCCCTTTCTTCAGTTCCCTCCTGGCTATCTTGTATCCCTCAAGTGCCCTGTCTGAACCTTGTTTCCTCAGCCTTACATAAGTATCCTCCTTCCTCTTAACAAGCCATTCAACCTCTATGGTCAACCATGGTTCCCTCAATCAACCATCTCTTCCCTGCCTGACAGGGACATACGTATCAAGGACATGTAGTATCTGTTCCTTGAACAAGTTCCACATTTCAATTGTGTCCTTCCCTGACAACCTATGTTCCTAACTTATGCACTTCATTTATTGTCTGACAGCATCGTATTTACCCTTCCCCCAATTGTAAACCTTGCCCTGTTGCACGCACCTATCCCTCTCCATTACTAAAGTGAAAGTTACAGAATTGTGGTCACTATCTCCAAAATGCTCCCCTACTAACAAATCTATCACTTGCCCTGGTTCATTACCGAGTACCAAATCCAATATGGCCTCCCCTCTGGTCGGACAATCTACATACTGGGCGGGATTCTCCCAACGGAAGACTAAATGCCGACGCCGGAGTGAAAACGGGAGTGTAAACCGGGCCTTGGCACCGTGTAAAAGCGGCGGCGTGTAAATTACGTGGCCAGTGCCGCGTAAATTACATCACCCGCGCATGCGCAGGTTGGCCGTCCTCCCCGTGGGCGCCCCGCAAGAAATTTCGGAGTGATTTTGCGGGGCGGCGGAGGAAAGGAGTGCGTCCTTCAAAGAGGCCGGCCCGCCGATCAGACCCCATTTGAGCGCCCCCCCCCCAGGTGCTCGATCCCCCCCCCCCCCCCCCCCCCCCCCCCCACAGGCTGCCCCCGCAGCATTCCCACGCTGTTCATGCCGGCAGCGACCAAGTGTGGTCGGCACCGGTGGGAACACGTCGTATTGGGCAGGCCGCTCGGCCCATCTGGGCCGGGTTACAAACGGCGAGTGCCGATTCTCCGAGTGGCCAGCTGTAAATCTTGGCGCGCCAGTTTGAGGGGGGGGGGGGGGGTGGGAGAATCGCGTGTGGGTGCCGGGGCGGCGTGGCGGGACTCGCCCGGCGCCCCCACGATTTTCCCACCCGGCATGGGGGGGTTTGGGGGGGGGGGGAGAATTGCGCCCACTGTGTTAGAAAAACTTCCTGGACACACTGCCTCATCCAAACTATTTGATCTAAAGAGTTTCCACTCAATATTTGAGAAGTTGAAGTCACCCATGACTACTACCCTGTGACTTCTGCACCTTTCCAAAATCTGTTTCCCAATCTGTTCCTCTACATCTCTGCTGCTATTGGGGGGCCTATAGAAAACTCCCAACAAGGTGACTGCTCCTTTCCTATTTCTGACTTCAACCCATACTACCTCAATAGGCAGATCCTCCTCAAACTGCCTTTCTGCAGCTGTTATACTACTTCTATTTAATAATGCAACCCCCCCATCTCTTTTACCACCCTCCCTAATCTTATTGAAACATCTATAACCAGGAACCTCCAACAACCATTCTGCCCCTCTTCTATCCAAGTTTCTGTGATGGCCACCACATTGTAGTCCCAAGTACCGATCCATGCATTAAGTTCACCCACCTTATTCCTGATGCTTCTTGCGTTAAAGTATGCACACTTCAGCCCATCTCCGTGCCTGCAAGTCAGTGTTACCTTCCTCACTGCCTCACTACACGCTTTGACGTCCTGAACATCGGCTACCTTAGTTGCTGGACTACAAGTCCGGTTCCTATTCCCCTGCCAAATTAGTTTAAACCCTCCCGAAGAGTACTAGAAAACCACCCTCCTAGGATATTGGTGCCCCTCTGGGTCGGATGCAACCCGTCCTGCTTGTACAGGTCCCACCATCCCCAGAATGCGCTCCAATTATCCAAATACCTGAAGCCCTCCCTCCTACACCATTCCTGCAGCCACGTGTTCAACTTCACTCTCTCCCTATTCCTAGCCTCGCTATCACATGGTACCGGCAACAAACCAGAGATGACAACTCTGTCTGTCCTGGCTTTTAACTTCCAGCCTAACTCCCTAAACATGTTTATTACATCCACACCCCTTTTCCTACCTACGTTGTTGGTACCAATGTGCACCACGACTTCTGGCTGCTCACCCTCCCCCTTAAGGATCCTGAAGACACGATCCGAGATATCCCTGACCCTGGCACCCGGGAGGCAACATATCTTCCGGAAGTCTCGCTCGCAACCACAGAATCTTCTATCTATTCCCCTAACCATTGAGTCTCCTATAACTATTGCTTTTCTATTCTCCCCCCTTCCCTTCTGAGCCCAAGAGCCAGACTCAGTTCCAGAGACCTGGCCGCTAGGGCCTTCCCCCGGTAGGTCATCCCCCCCAACAGCATCCAAAACGGTGTACTTGTTTTGAAGTGGAACGGCCACGAGGGATCCCTGCACTGTCTGCCCGTTCGTTTTCTTTCCACTGACTGTAACCCAGGTACTCTTGTCCTGTGGCTACTTCCTAGTAACTCTTGTCTATTATCCCCTCTGCCTCCCAGATGATCCGACGTTCATCCAATTTAGCATGGCCAATCCACCTAACCTGCACATCTTTGGACTGTGGGAGGAAACCGGAGCACCCGGAGGAAACCCACGCACACACGGGTAGGATGTGCAGACTCCGCACAGACAGTGATCCAAGCCGGAATCGAACCTGGGACCCTGGAGCTGTGAAGCGATTGTGCTATCCACAATGCTACCGTGCTGCCCTTCGTTTTAAACGGTTTTATCCCTTCGTTGTAAACGGTTGTGTTTTTTTGGCAAGTAGGACTTCCTCCCTTTAGGGCACAAACTGATTTGTACCAAGTTAAATTATTTTTTAAACACCTTTTTTTAATTCAATTATGGGATGTGGGTGTTGCTGGTTGGGCCAGAATTTATTCCCCATCTCTAGTTGCCCTTCAGAAGATAGTGGTTGGTTGCCTTCTTCAACCGCTGCAGTCCTTGAGGTGTAGGTACATCCACTGTACTGCGAGGGAGGGAGTTCCAGGATATTGCCCCAGTGACAGTGTAGGAACAGCGATATATTTACAAGTTAGGTTGGTGAGTGACGTGGAGGGGAACCTCCAGGCGGTGGGGTACCCAGGTATCTGCTGCTCTTGTCCTTCTAGATCAGGAGTTCTCAACCTTTTTAAACCCATGGACCCCTTTTCCTCTTAATTTTTTTTTGTGGACCCCCATAGCCATTCCTAATCCTTATATTTTGTCCGATGACTAAAGTCCATCTACCTTACCGTGAGGGTTGGAAACGGATTAGCGGTATTTTCGTACGTTGCCAAACTTATTCTAATATGAAAAGTAATGAAAAAAACTTTTTACTGACTAAATTGAATTAAATTACTCTAAAAATAACCAATTCATATCAAATATACACAGTTTCTAGTGATTACTGTGTTAAATCATTCATTAAACTTGTCAAGGAGAAACAATGGGTGATTTTCACCTCCGTTTGTTCTAGGTAACTTTAAATTTATGACACTGTCAAATGTAAAGTTTTTTTCTTCTACTTGATTGCCATAAACAATTCATAGCTACATGAATATTTCTACTTTTAGTATTTTAATATGGCGTAGATTACTGTAAAAATTTAATTCTCATTAATAACAATTGTTCTGAAGTAGAATTGTTCTATGGACCACTAAAATATCACCGTGGACCCCCAATTCGGTATTTTTTTTGTGTGGACCCCCAGTAATGTTACATGGACCCCAGGGTCCATGTGGACCCCGGTTGAGAACCACTGTTCTAGATGGTAGTGGCCGTGGCTTTGGAAGGTGCTGTCTAAGGAACCTTGGAGATGGTACACGGCTGACACTGTTCGTCGGTGGTGGGGGATTTGAATATTTGTGGAAGGGGGAGCAATCAAGCGGGCTGCTTTGTCCTTTGTATGGTGTTGAGCTTCTTGAGTATTGTTGGAGCTGCACTCATCCAGGCAAGTGGAGAATATTCCATTACACTCCTGGCTTGTGCCTTGTAGATGGTGGACAGACTTTGGCGGGGGGGGGGGTCAGGACTTGAGTTACTCACCATAGGATTCCCATCCTTTGACCTACCCTGGTAGCCACAGCAATAATATGGCTAGTCCAGTTCATTTTCTGAACAATGGTAACCCCCATTATGTTCATTATGGGGGATTCAGCAATGATAATGCCATTGAATGTCAAGGGGCAGTGGTTAGATCCTCTCTTGCAGCAGATGGTCATTGCCTGGTACTTGTGTGGTGCGAATGTAACTTCCAAGCCTGGATATTTTCCTGTCTTGGTGCATAGGGGCTGTTTAGCTCACAGGGCTAATCGCTGGCTTTGAAAGCAGACCAGAGAAAGCCAGCAGCACGGTTCAATTCCCGTAACAGCCTCCCCGGACAGGTGCCGGAATGTGGCGACTAGGGGCTTTTCACAGTAACTTCATTTGAAGCCTACTCGTGACAATAAGCGATTTTCATTTCATTTGGACATGGACTGCTTCATTATCTGAGGAGTCACGAATGTTGCTGAACATTGTGCAGATATCTGCAAACATCCACACTTCTGACCTTATGATGGAACGGAGGTCATTGATGAAACACCTAGGGGGTGATTCTCCCAAATGGAGCCCAAGTGTTTGCGCCGTCATGAACGCTGTCGCATTTCACGATGGCGGGAAACGGGCCTGGGGACGACCGATTCTGTGCCCCACAGGGGGCCAGAATGGCGCTGGAGCAGTTCACGCCGCTCCAGCCTCCCTTCCCGGCGCCAAATGGGCGCCGCGCCAACCCGCGCATGTGCAGTTGGGCCGCGCCAAGCTGCGCATGCACAGGGGGCTTCTTTAGCGGGCCGGCCCTGACCTCAACATGGCGTCGGTGTTCAGGGGCCAGCCGTGCCGGAAAGTAGGCCCAGGGTGGGGGGAGGAGAGGCTGGCCCCATTGGAGGCGCCCCCGGGTGAAGGATCGCTTCACCCCCCCCCCCCCCCCCCCACAGGACGCCCCCCCCGACCGTTCGCGCAGAGTTCCCGCCGGCGCCGTTAACCCCTGGTCGCTCTGTCATATCCGCGCGGCCACTCGGACCATCCGGGCCGGAGAATCGGCTGCCCCGCCGATTCCAGCGCCCCACGGCCAGCACCGCGCCAAATGCGCCGGGACAAATGGCGTCGATTCTCCGCACCTCAGGGCGTCGTGGCGCAGTTGCGGCGATTCCCCGGCCCGGCGCAGGGCTCGGAGAATTTCCCCCCTACACTTGTCATTTCTGTCATTGACAGGTTTCCTCAGTTTACTGAGGACAATCTTATCTCATTGAAGTCAGCACTTCCTATACAATAACTCCAGACATCCACGACAGCGTTTTCCCATAGGTAGACTAAAGAGCTGAATTCCAAAGGTGAGATGAGAGTGACTGTCCGTGACATGAAGGCAGCATCTGACCGAGTGTGGCATCAAGTTGAAGTCAATGGAAATCCAGGAAACTCACCAGTAGTTAGAGGCATACCTAGCACAACAGGGGCTGGTTTAGCACAGGGCTAAATAGCTGGCTTTTAAAGCAGACCAAGGCAGGCCAGCAGCGCGGGTTCAATTCCCGTACCAGCCTCCCCAAACAGGCGCCAGAATGTGGCAACTAGGGGCTTTTCACTGTAACTTCATTTGAAGTCTACTTGTGACAATAAGCGATTTTCATTCTATTTCATTTCAAAGGTAAATGGTTGTGGTTGTTGGAGGACAATCATCTGAGTTCCAGGACATCACTGCAGGAGTCCTCAGGATAATATCCCAGGTCCAAACATCTTCAGCTGCTACATCAATGACTGTCCTGCCATCATTCGTTGTGAAGTGGGAATACTCGCTGATGATTCCACAGTGTGCTGCACCATTCGCAACCCATCAGATACTCAAGCAGTCAATGGCCAAATGCAGCCTTTGAGCTTGGGCTGATGAGTGGAAAGTAACATCTGCGCCACACAGTACCATTTCAGTTTGTTCTTTATACTTTATGCATTTGTATAATGTCTTACAACACCAGGTTCAAGGCCAATAGGTTTATTTGGAATCACTAGCTTTCGGAGCGTAGCTCCTTCATCAGGTGGCATCTCTACAACATCAGTTGTATAATGAATGCGTATTTGGACCACACAACCTAATCTGTCCTTCTGCTCTCATGATTTACCCTCACAGTTCCTATTTTCTGAACCTGGGACCTCAGCACCATGAGACAGCAGTGCTACCCACTGCAATTACTCCGTGCACAGTTGATCACACCAGCATCATTCTGAACTTGCCCCTCTCCAGGAGGAGTGATCGGACAAAGCCTGGAACAAATTCTTCAGATAATGCTTCCCCTTCCTTAGACCTAGGAGTGCCACAATTCACAATCGAGCCCAATGGTTTGAGATGGAGATACCTACTGCAGATGTGTTCACTTGAGAAAGTGTCACTGTCCACAAACTCCAGAATACCGATTTTTTCACAGACTAAAGTGCCACTTGCCACCTCAGCTTCTGCTACAAGTAACCGGAGGGTAAAACAAAATGAACAAAAAGCAGCAACTCCTTCCCGCTCAGGAACAAATTTTGGATGTTATTACTCTGTGATCTCGGCACTTTGTTCCGCTTTCACTCTTGTGTTTTACCCTCTGTGGGGCAGTAAATACTGTTTTCAGTGGCTTGCTGGCACAGAACTAGAATATTGCGGAATACTGCTGCTGAAGGTTTGCCAACTTGCCAATCAGTCGGCACCCCTTTTTCTTCTTTAGTATAAATTGGTGTGGTTGTTTGAAATTTTGCACTCCTGATGAGTGCAAGATGAAAAACTTTAGCAACATGTCTCTTTTTCCAGAAAAATACTGTTTGCTTACACAGAGCTCACGGCAGACACTCAGATTACAATCACAAACTCAGCTTTCTGCTCACAGGAACCAGCACCTTAGTCGGGCTAAACAGCTTCCAGCTGATTCACAGTTAGCCACCACCAATGGGGCAGTTTCTGATCACCAGGCAGCTGAACTAGCGTGAAGTTTCTTTTACAGTTTTTAAAACTCTGTAAGTCAAATTTTAGACCTTAAGCTAAATTTCAGCTGGAGAAACAGTTACCAGAGAAATCCCACTTGCAGCAAGTTCCTTACTTTTTAGCACTTTGCCAACGCTGCACTCGGTCCTGTGATCACACTGCTCTCCTCCGCTCACACTGTGGTACTTTTACCAAGTACCTTTGATACGTGTCTCTTTCATGCTAAGTTTGCTCTCGGAAATATCACAAAGCACTTTCCGGAAAACGAATGGCACTGAAATACAATCACCGTTATTATGTGGGCAGGCAGCCTAGTTAGTCATTGTGTATAAAGTAATGCCATCCAATAGCGAGGGGTGGCCAGTTAGTATGCTTTTTGTTGCAGCACTGTTGGTTGCCCAAGGAACCCAAGGAGAAACCTGCGTCCTTTGAATGATGTTATGAAATCTTTAATACTCATCAAAACCAGCATAATAGAAAGACAATGCTTTAGCTGAAAGGCTCACACGAAAGTCTGCCATGACGTTTTTGAACAACAATGTTTATTGAGGGGCAGGTGAGGGTGGAGACTGGGAGCAGCAAAGGTCATAGATTATCATAGAATTTACAGTGCAGAAGGAGGCCATTCGGCCCATCGAGTCTGCACCGGCTCTTGGAAAGAGCACCCCACCCAAGGTTAACACCTCCACCCTATCCCCATAACCCAGTAACCCCACCCAACACTGAGGGCAATTTTTGACGCTAAGGGCAATTTATCATGGTCAATCCACCAAACCTGCACATCTTTGGAGTGTGGGAGGAAACCGGAGCACCCGGAGGAAACCCACGCACACACGGGGAGGATGTGCAGACTCCGCACAGACAGTGACCCAAGCCGGAATCGAACCTGGGATCCTGGAGCTGTGAAGCTACCGTGCTGGTCACTCATGATAACACCTTGCCTGAGATTCATTTCCATTGGACAAGAGAAATGCCTGCACAGTGTACAGTGAATGAACTTTAACATACAGAACGAGCAGCTGCTCTGTGGAATTGCACACAGGCAGTAGATTAAGGGTTAATTCTGTCCAGAAGATCATTTTTAGTTACAAGGATTACATCTTGGGATATTTTAAGACGTTAAAGGCACCATATAAACGCGAGCTGCTGTTCTGGCATCTTGTGGTATATGCAGTGTGCTGCAGATTTCATCTCTGGCTCTGTGCTGGTAGAGCCCACCCCTTTTACTCTGGAAGATTAGGAAACACCCATCAGTACTTCTGTGCACAGGAATGTAATGCTGGATGTACAGTGAGCATCTGTGTGTGAAGGAGCAGCATAAGGACATAGACACCGACAACAGGTCTGGATGTGAGGGAACGCAGCCCAATCTACGTCTCCAACTGCAGCTACAAATTTAAGGTTTTATCACCTTGTGTTATTTTTTTGCTCGGTGTTATTACTTATTTCAGTCCTGTTCGTTGTTGCTGAATAGAGGATGTCCTTGGCTTTTAAACAATTGGAAGCGGCGATACCGTAACGTTTGCAGATCCAGTCAATCCATCACATTGAGCTTAAAGGGAGGTACTCTTCAGGATCGAAAGCTGGTTAAAATATAATTCCAGGTTACTCTTGTAAGACCAATGTATTTGAACATAGTTTCATCCTTAGATCAAATAATTTATAGGTGCTAATGTTTAGATGAAAAGTAAACCCATACTTTGGTTCTTTTCCTGAGTCAGAAGATAGTGGGTTCCATTCCTGAGACATATTATCCAAACTGCCACTCCCAGTGCCAATACTGAGGGAATCCTGCACTATCTTTCAAATGGGATGTTAAACTGCACCTCCCCTGTCATGTGGGTGCGAAAGATCCCAAGTTGGAAGAACTGCCAGTGTTTACCTGGTGTAACCTCAAACAATATCACTAAAACAGATGATTTGATGATTAGCAAGTCGCTACTTGCAGTGTGAAAATTGGTTGCAATGTTTCCCTTTGTAACAACAGCGACAACGGGTGCGATCACCCGAGTGTCATTTTGGGGGAGTTTGCGGGGGGGGAGGGGGGGGGGGGGTGGTTGCAATGGCTTTTTTAGTAATATCCAGACCCGTGAACACTCAGACTTAGGGCAAGATTTTAAAAATATTTTTTTATAAATTTAGAGTACCCAATTATTTTTTCTAATTAAGGGACAATTTAGCATGGCCAATCCACCTACTCTGCACATTTTTGAGTTGTGGGGGCAAAACCCACGCAGACACGGGGAGAATGTGCAAACTCCACACGGACAGTGACCCAGAGCCGGGATCGAACCTGGGACCTCAGCGCCGTGAGGCAGCTGTGCTAACCACTAGGCCACCGTGCTGCCCTCAACTTAGGGCAAAATCTAACCAAAACAAATCAGTCCGTTCTGGGCGGGATTAGCAGAGTCGTACCCAGTGCTCCTAGTGCTGGGAACTACCCTGCTATCCGACGGCACTCTGTTCAGGCCCCGAAGGGGAACAGCCTCCCTCGAGGCCGGATGCACCCCCGGACCATCCCAATGCCTGAGCTCACCTGCAATGGGGTCTTTGGGCCCTCTCCGCACCCACCTCACATGGGCAAGAGCATTCCCGGGCCCGATTCCCGGCATGGGCAAAATGCCATCCTGGCACATTGGCACTGCCAGCCTGGCACCCTGGCAGTGTCTCTGCCAGTCTGGAAGTGCCGTCTGGGGGCCCTGGCAATGCCGGGCTGGCACCCATGAGGCGCTGCCAAAGTACCAGGCAGGCAGTGCCAAGGTGCCCAGGTGGCACCAGCAGTGCCAGGGTGCCACCCAGCCCAGAGGCCGACCACCCTGCGGTTTCCGATCATCTGGGAGACACCCCCTCCCCAAGGGCTGTTTCGCCTGCTCCCCGTTGAGGCTGGTAGATGACGGGTGGCCGTTTGATCCAGTGTCAGCAGAGCTTTTTAAAAAATATATTTTTATTCTCCTTTTTCACATTTTCTCCCAAATTTTCACCCACCAACAATAAACAATAAGCAGTAATGAATATAATGTCAATCCCCATATCAACAACAGCAATCCCATCCTCCCACCAAACACCCAAACTGCCGGCATGCTAACATAAACAAATAACAAAAGGGAATCAGGAATCACCCATAGTCACCATTGACACGGCAGCACGGTAGCATAGTGGTTAGCACAGTTGCTTCACAGCGCCAGAGTCCCAGGTTCGGTTCCCGGCTTGGGTCACTGTCTGTGCGGAGTCTGCACGTCCTCCCCATGTCTGCGTGGGTTTCCTCCGGGTGCTCCGGTTTCCTCCCACAGTCCAAAGACTTGCAGGTTACGCGGAACTATGCTAATTTGGCCATGCTAAATTGTCCTTAGTGTTCAAAATTGCCCTTAGTGTTGGGTGGGGTAACTGGGTTATGGGGGATAGGGTAGAGGTGTGAGCTTAGGTAGGGTGCTCTTTCCAAGAGCCGGCGCAGACTCGATGGGCAGAATGGCCCTTCTGCACTGTAAATTCTATTAACACATACAGCCCCCCTCCCCCAAACCTTCCCAACCCCACCCCCCACTGATGTTCGATGTAATCCAATTTTCGAAAGTGCATAATGAATAAAGCCCATGAATTGTAGAACCCCTCCATCCTTCCCCTCAGTTCAAAATGAACCTTTTCAAGAGTCAAGTATTCCAACAGGTACCCCCGCCATGCCAGGGCACAGGGTGGAGAGGCTGCTCTCCATTCCAACAGGATCGCTTCAGGCGATCAACGAGGCGAAGGCTACAACATCTGCCTCCGCACCCGTTTCCAACCTCGGCTGGTCCGACACCCCGAATATGGCCTCCCGAGGGCCCGGGTCCAGTTTCATGTGCCCCACTTTAGAGATTACCCTAAAAACCTCCTTCCAGTAAACCTCCAGTTTTGGACTAGACCAAAACATATGAACGAGATTTGCGGACCCCCCCCCCACCTCAACATTCACACACATCTTCTACTCCCTCAAAGAGCCGGCTCATCCTTGCCCTCGTGAGGTGTGCTGTATACGCCACCTTCAGCTGGTTTAGCCACAACCTCGCGCACGAGGTGGAGACGTTCACTCTCCGGAGATCCTCACACCAGAACCCCTCCTCCATACCCTCTCAGTATTAGCAGAGTTAAGTGGGTCATTGTTGAGGGCAAGGGGGTGATGATAACCCGCAGAGAGCTGAGCGCTGGTGCGCCTCAATTTACATGTTCGTGGCCATTTTGAAGGCCGCTTGCGGCCAGCGTTTTTAACAGCCGGCTGCTGCGGCTGCTGCGCGGGGATTTGCGCGATCGGGAACGCCGCGACCGATGGCTCCGTGACCCTCACGACACCCGTCTGCGACCCACCCGCGGGTCGCGCCCTCGAGTTTGACAATGCCTGATATATGTCATACTCTCCCGATGGGTGCCTCCCCACTCTCCCCAACCCCTCACCCCCCCCCCCTTACCCCACTTACCCTCCCACCCCAACCACCCACGGTGCCCTCAGTGATCCTCAATGTGCTTTGCCTTCCTAGCTCTACTGCCATGTCCAGGTGTGTCCCCAGGATGCACATCTGAGGTGGAGGCAGCCATCTGCTTACCTCGTCCCGTGGCCTTCGATGCCCCTGGCGAGCGTCCTCTGCAGGTTCTGGGGCCGGAGGGCCCCGGCTCACTTGTCAATGGCACATGAACAGCCGCATACCCTGTCCCTTGTTCTGTCCTCGAGACACGGCCTCACCAGAGGGGTGGAAATCAGGGGGGTTGGTGGCCACTATCCCCACTCCATGGGACGGGTCGGGGTCGGCACCCTGTGCCCCTTTTCCTGGTTGGTGTCCATAGACTCCCGGGGTTCACCTCGGGATGGAGAGGCAGCTGGTTCGAGCCCTGGCTGCCCCGTGCCATCTGGCAGTGCCAGCCCTCGTGGCTCCCCGATCTCTGCACCAAGATGTCAACGCCCTCGGCAAAGCTCCTCAGTGATTGTGCCATGCTCCACAGTGCCTCGGCCTGTGCCATGCTCCACAGTGCCTCGGCCTGTGCCATGCTCCACAGTGCCTCGGCCTGTGCCATGCTCCACAGTGCCTCGGCCTGTGCCATGCTCCACAGTGCCTCGGCCTGTGCCATGCTCCACAGTGCCTCGGCCTGTGCCATGCTCCACAGTGCCTCGGCCTGTGCCATGCTCCACAGTGCCTCGGCCTGTGCCATGCTCCACAGTGCCTCGGCCTGTGCCATGCTCCACAGTGCCTCGGCCTGTGCCATGCTCCACAGTGCCTCGGCCTGTGCCATGCTCCACAGTGCCTCGGCCTGTGCCATGCTCCACAGTGCCTCGGCCTGTGCCATGCTCCACAGTGCCTCGGCCTGTGCCATGCTCCACAGTGCCTCGGCCTGTGCCATGCTCCACAGTGCCTCGGCCTGTGCCATGCTCCACAGTGCCTCGGCCTGTGCCATGCTCCACAGTGCCTCGGCCTGTGCCATGCTCCACAGTGCCTCGGCCTGTGCCATGCTCCACAGTGCCTCGGCATGTGCCATGCTCCACAGTGCCTCGGCCTGTGCCATGCTCCACAGTGCCTCGGCCTGTGCCATGCTCCACAGTGCCTCGGCCTGTGCCATGCTCCACAGTGCCTCGGCCTGTGCCATGCTCCACAGTGCCTCGGCCTGTGCCATGCTCCACAGTGCCTCGGCCTGTGCCATGCTCCACAGTGCCTCGGCATGTGCCATGCTCCACAGTGCCTCGGCCTGTGCCATGCTCCACAGTGCCTCGGCCTGTGCCATGCTCCACAGTGCCTCGGCCTGTGCCATGCTCCACAGTGCCTCGGCCTGTGCCATGCTCCACAGTGCCTCGGCCTGTGCCATGCTCCACAGTGCCTCGGCCTGTGCCATGCTCCACAGTGCCTCGGCCTGTGCCATGCTCCACAGTGCCTCGGCCTGTGCCATGCTCCACAGTGCCTCGGCCTGTGCCATGCTCCACAGTGCCTCGGCCTGTGCAATGCTCCACAGTGCCTCGGCCTGTGCCATGCTCCACAGTGCCTCGGCCTGTGCCATGCTCCACAGTGCCTCGGCCTGTGCCATGCTCCACAGTGCCTCGGCCTGTGCCATGCTCCACAGTGCCTCGGCCTGTGCCATGCTCCACAGTGCCTCGGCCTGTGCCATGCTCCACAGTGCCTCGGCCTGTGCCATGCTCCACAGTGCCTCGGCCTGTGCCATGCTCCACAGTGCCTCGGCCTGTGCCATGCTCCACAGTGCCTCGGCCTGTGCCATGCTCCACAGTGCCTCGGCCTGTGCCATGCTCCACAGTGCCTCGGCCTGTGCCATGCTCCACAGTGCCTCGGCCTGTGCCATGCTCCACAGTGCCTCGGCCTGTGCCATGCTCCACAGTGCCTCGGCCTGTGCCATGCTCCACAGTGCCTCGGCCATGCCCATCTGAGAGTGGGACATGTCCCGCAGAACCTCATCAAGGTCAGTCGGTGACATCCCCGAGCGAAGCAGACATTCTGCCAAGACCCTCAGCCATGGCCACCACCGACAGCTTCACACCTTGGACACCTTCACTCATGCTGCAATGTCGTGCACCAGGCTATCCACCGCATTCGCCACCCTAGCTGCATAGGCCTTGGTGCCATAGATTGCCTGTGCCCGTAGCCTCTGGGACACCTCCAATCGGCGATGGACCTGCTGGAGTGTCACTCTCTGAATATCACTGCTGCACCCAAACATCTCCAACAGCTCCAGGTAACCCGCTTCCAGAGGCTCAGCATCAGGCTGGGACCTCGGTGGGTCCTGGGACCCAGCAGACCTCCGACTGCTGTGTCGCCTGAGGGTTCCTGCCTCCACCTGATGAACATCAGCAGCTGTGTGGTGCTCACCAGATTGTGCCCCAGAAGCCTGTCCACCAACATTTCCCACTGAGGTGCATGTATCTGCGCTGGTGGAGGATGGGGATGACAGCTGTGACACATCAATCATGTCTTCGTCGGAGCTCTCCTCCGAGGTGTTCTCCTGGGAGGCAGGAGAGGGGGCCACCCGGGATGGGCCGCGTCGTGATGAAGGACCTGCAGGAGAATGGACATGTGGTCAGTATGGCAATAACAACTTACATTTGACAGTTCCTCTGGGTGGGGCCCGGTGAATCCTCACCTCTGTGGCTTCAGCCAACCTCTGCATTGGTGACCGCTCTGTCCTCGGCGACCCCCGTAACCTCCAGGGCCTGCTCCAAGAAGGTGGTGATGATCCGTATGTCCGGCATGCCCCTGCCAGTCTGGGCCCTCTCCCGGCGATTGTTGCGAGAGCTTTTCCTGCGGAGAAACAGAGAGAGCATGATTAGCCACACACAATGTTCACAGTGGTGGGCGTGTGGGGGAGTGAAGGAAGGGTTGGGCAGGGGGTTGAAGGGAGAAGCGGGGTGAAGGGAGTGTGGGAGGCTGCATGGAGATTGGGGGGGGGGGGCGTGGATGCTCGTGTGGTGGTGAAATGTTATCGGGGGTGGAGGAGGGGGGTGTGCATTTTTTTTTAATGCATTTTATTCAAACTTGTATCAAAATAGGTTACAGCAAATAAACACCTCGGGAAACATTCTTCCCAACAATCTACTATACAGTCTTTACAGATTTTTCTCCTT
This sequence comes from Scyliorhinus canicula, assembly GCF_902713615.1. NCBI lineage: Eukaryota > Metazoa > Chordata > Chondrichthyes > Carcharhiniformes > Scyliorhinidae > Scyliorhinus > Scyliorhinus canicula. Next base: position 190,726,502 of record NC_052152.1, read on the forward strand.
TTTCACCCCCCCATCACCCAGCCCCCCCCCCCCCCCCACCCCGCTGCGACGAACAGCTCCTCAAACACGGTCACAAACATCCCCCACCTTTTCTCAAACTCCCCTGCTGAGCCCCTTAACTCGTACTTTATCTTCTCTAACCGCAGGAAGTCATACAGGTCACCCAACCATGCTGCTACCCCCCGGTGGCGATGCCGACCGCCACTCCAGCAAAATCCGTTGCCGTGCAATCAGAGAGGCGAAGGCCAAGACATCGGCCTTCCTCCTCTCAATGAGCTCCGGTTTCTCTGAAACCCCAAATATCGCCACCAAAGGGTCTGGGTCCACTCCCTCCTCCACTATCCTGGCTAAGAGCGCGAACACTCCCGCCCAGAATCTTCCCAATTTTTCACAACCACAAAACATGTGCGCATGATTTGCTGGCCCCCGCCCACACCTCTCACACTCATCTGCTACCCCCTTGAAAGAACCTACTCATTCTCGCCTGAGTCATATGCAGCCTGTGCACCACCTTAAACTGTATCAGGCTCATCCTTGCACAAGAGGAGGTCCCGTTTACCCTTCGCAGTGCCTCACTCCATACTCCCCAATTGATCTCCCCTCCCATCTCCGCTTCCCATTTCTCCTTGATCTTCACTACCCGCTCGCCTCCCTGCTTCCCCGGCCACTTATATATATCCCCAATTCTTCCCTCCCCTTCCGCATCCGGAAGCAGCAGTCGCTCCAGCAGGGTGTATCCCGGCAATCTAGGGAACCCCTTACAAACCTTTTGTGTAAAGTCCCTAACCTGTAGGTACCTGAACTCACTGCCCCTCGACAGTTCTACCCTCTCCCTCAGCTCCTCCAGACTGGCAAACCCTTCCTCCAAATCCAAATCCCTCACCTTGACCAGCCCCACTTCCCTACACCTCCTGTATACACTATCCATATCTCCCGACTCAAACCCATGATTCTCGCTCAGCGGCGTTAGCACCGACATCCCTTCCACCCTGAAACGCCTCCTCAGCTGATTCCATATCTTCACTGTGTATTGCACCACTGGGCTCCCTGAATACCTACTCGGAGCCGTTGGCAATGCTACCATCACCATAGCCCTCAAACTAGACCCCTTACAAGATTCCTCCTCCATCCTAACCCACTCAACCCCTTCTCTTTCCCACCACCGCTGCACCTTGTCCACATTCGCCGCCCAATAATGACGAAGCACGTTTGGCAACGCCAACCTCCCCCTGCTGCCTGTGCCTCTGTAGCAGGGTCCTCCCCACCCTCGGCACCTTCCCTGCCCATACAAAGTCAGAGATGATTGTGTCCACTTTCCGAAAAAAAGGCCTTTGGTATAAAGATCGGGAGAGCCTTTTTTTGGGATAAGTGTGATTACTGCCTGCTTCATCGTCCCCGGCAACTCGCCCTTCTCCAGTGCTTCATTAAATGCCCCCAACAGATGTGGTGCCAGGTCCGCTGCAAATTCCTTATCAAATTCTGCCGGGTACCCGTCCGGCCCAGGGGCCTTCCCCGAATTCATACCCCTGATACTATTCAGCACCTCCCTCAGCCCCAGGGGCTCCTCCAACGCCTGCCTCTTTGCTTCCTCCACCTGGGGAAATTCCAGCTCGTCCACCTGGCGTGATTCCAGCTCGTCCAGAAACCGCCCCATGTCCCCCTCCTCTGCCCCTGGGTCTGCCTCATAAAGTCCCTCATAATACTCTCTGAATGCCTCATTTATCTTCCCATGGCTCTGACACCACATTCCCAGCCCCAGTGCAGATCTTCAATATTTCCCTGGACGCAGCCTGGAAAGGGGGGGGGGGGGGGGGGTGCATTGGTGTCAACTCACTCAAGCTGCCCCGATGTAGGTCGTTGACCTATTTCTGGCATTGGAGGCCAGTCCTCCTGGTCACCCTCCCCAAGCTGATGGCCACCTTGTGCCAGGCAGCAATGGGGCCTCACCCTGTTAAAGCCAGCCTTGTCCAAGTGTAAAATTCTAGTATCTGAAACGTGCTTTTCACTTTCAACCGCTAAACTGAATTCAATCATGTTGTGATCACTATTTGATCACTGTTCGCACACAATTAGCCTACTAATTAAATTGGGATCAATATTTATAACTCAATCTAATATTGCCTGTCCCCTTGTAACTAGAACAGTAAATCAGCAAAATGTGGCAACCCTGCGCATGGGCAGTGGTCAACAAAATGTCTTGTGGGCTGCACTCAGAACCCAGATGGGCCGCACGTGGGCCCTGGTCCACAGGTTACCCACACACTGGTCCAAACCAACCCCTTCTGAAGTGTCACCCTCTCTTATAGATAATCAAATTTGCCCCTTTACTTCTGAAGAAGGGTCATGCGGACTCAAAACGTTGACTCTTTTTTTCTCCCTATGGATGCTGCCAGACCTGCTGAGCATCTCCAGCACTTTCTGCTTTTTTGGTATCAGATTTCCAGTATACAGAGTATGAACTAATTTGGGGGCAAATGCGGCCGACATCTGAGCAGTAAACGTGGTGTCTGCCGCTCTCTGGTGGCCACCCGGTGCAGGGACACCGGCATCTCTCCAAGTGACTTCGCTCGCTGACTTTAAAAATTCTTTTGCCACGTCGACTTGGCGACGCAGGAACCACATTCCAAGAGGCTCAAACTCAGCAACATGTAACGGTATCGCTTTTCCTGTAATTCATTCGGAAATATTCTCTGGGCCGGGTTTGCTTTGAAGGCAGGCGGGGGTGGGACAGCTTCCGCGTCGAAATTCGATACATCCAAGTGATCGAAATGTTAATAGGTAACGGGAAAGGAGCAGTGCTCAAAGAAAATACATTTTAGGCCATGATTTTAAAAGAACCGAATAGCTTCAGCAAAGGAAAAAAACAGACCTGTTTGTCTTTTATAGATTATGTGGCGTCTGGCAAGTTTAGACAGAGGGAGATTTTTTGCCTATTTGAAGCGTTATCCCAACAGATCCTAAAGCATGATTCTGAAAATGTGTGTAACTCTGTTACATATCGCATCGAATGAGTGCTTTTCACTTCAACATGAGGGTTAAACCGTGGAAGGTTGGAATGTTGCAAAATGTACACGGAAAGTATTAGTACGGGATCCTCAACTATTTACAATCTGTATCAATGCCTTTGCTGATAAATATTTACTCTGTAAGGAGCTTGGGGGTTTGAAACAATGCAGCAAAGTGTTAACAAGATCAAAAGGTCTTTCTTTCTGAATGGCTCAGAACTGGAGATGCTTTTGTGGGAAATGTATCCATTCCTCTCGTTATACGTACTCTTTTAGGAAATATAATCTAGCTTTCTATCCTTTGCTGCTCTCGCTGCTGTTTGGAAATTGGAATTTGTTTTTTTTAAAGTACAGTTTAGTACCACCTTCTCCACCCCCCCCCCCCCCCCGCCCCCTGCTGAGGGGAGGTTACACTTTTATGAGAATGCTATCTCTTGCTGAGGCGAGGTTGCATTGAGCCAGCAGCATCCTGCCCGGAACCGTGACTCAGTGTCTTTCACCCCTGCACAGCAAAGTGTTTGCCGGCTGGTCGGCCATGGAGGGCATCACCCCCGAGGACCTCACCTCCTTGTTCCTGGGGCGCAGCATTTTAAATTGCTACCGCCTCCAAGACGGAGGTGGGTGGGTTGGTGGGGGGCAGCCAGGGTTGAGGTGGGCGGTGGGTGTTTGAATCGTGGGGACCCCGATCAGTTCACTCTGCCTCTTGCCCGCAGCTAAGAAGTTGCTTTCGGAGCTGGGCGATGGTGGGTGGAGTCTGAGAGCAAAGCATGTAAAAGGAATCTGTATATCAATAAAGAGATAATAATTCTCGTGTCCTGCTCCCCGTCTTAATTAAAGCAGATCGCGGGCCACTTTGGTCTTTTTTGTGCAAGGAAGGATTTGCATTTATATGGCGCCCTTTACGACCTCCGAAATTGTCAAAGTTGTTCCCGGCTAGTTAACCCCCTATTTGGAGTGGAGTCGCTGCTGTAACAGAGGGATCGCCACAGACTATTTGTCACTCTGGCTGCAATACTACAACAGCATGGTGGCCCATTTTAGTGATGTTGGTCACGGATAAATATTGACCAGGACACTGCGTGACCTTTGGAATACCTTACCTTACCAGCCACCTTAGAGAGAGAGGGGCCTCCATTTCACAACGATTCATCCAAAGAATGGCACATTGAGACTCCCTCAGCATTGGCCCTCTGACAGTGCAGCTCTCCCTCAGTACTGACCCTCTGAAAGTGCAGCACTCCCTCAGTACTGACCCTCAGAGTGCAGCAATCCCTCAGTACTGACCCTCTGACAGTGCAGCACTCCCTCAGTACTGTCCCTCGCTCCCTCAGTACTGACCCTCTGATAGTGCAGCTCTCCCTCAGTAATGCCCCTCTGACAGTGCAGCATTCCCTCAGTACTCTCCCTCGCTCCCTCAGTACTGCCCCTCTGACAGGGCAGCACTCCCTCAGTACTGTCCCTCGCTCCCTCAGTACTGACCCTCTGACACTGCAGCTCTCCCTCAGTACTGACCCACTGACAGTGCAGCTCTTCCTCAGTACTGACCCTCTGACAGTGCAGCACTCCCTCAGTACTGACCCTCTGACAGTGCAGCACTCCCTCAGTACTGTCCCTCGCTCCCTCAGTACTGACCCTCTGATAGTGCAGCTCTCCCTCAGTACTGCCCCTCTGACAGTGCAGCATTTCCTCAGTACTCTCCCTCGCTCCCTCAGTACTGCCCCTCTGACGGTGCAGCACTCCCTCAGTACTGTCCCTCGCTCCCTCAGTACTGACCCTCTGACACTGCAGCTCTCCCTCAGTACTGACCCTCTGACAGTGCAGCTCTTCCTCAGTACTGACCCTCTGACAGTGCAGCACTCCCTCAGTACTGCCCCTCTGACAGTGCAGCACTCCCACAGTACTGCCCCTCTGACAGTACTGAGGGTGAGCTGCACTGTCAGAAGGTCAGTACTGAGGGAGTGCCGCACTGTACGAGGGTCAGTACTAAGGGAGAACTGCACTGTCAGAGGGTCAGTACTGAGGGTGTGCTGCACTGTCAGAGAGTCAGTACTGAGGGGGTACTGCACTGTCAGAGGGTGAGTACTGAGGGAGCGCTGCACTGTCAGATGGTCAGTATTGAGGGAGTGCTGCACTGTCAGAGGGACAGTACTGAGGGAGTGCTGCACTGTCAGAGGGTCAGTACTGAGGGAGTGCCGCACTGTCAGCGGGTCAGTACTGAGGGAGTGCAGCACTGTCAGCGGGTCAGTACTGAGGGGGTGCTGCACTGTCAGAGGGTCAGTACTGAGGGAGAGCTACACTGTCAGAGGGTCAGTACTGAGGGAGTGCTGCACTGTCAGATGGTCAGTACTGAGGGAGTGCTACGCTGTCAGTCAGTACTGAGGGAGAGCTCCACTGTCAGAGGGTCGATACTGAGGGAGTGCTGCACTGTCAGAGGGTCAGTACTGAGGGAGTGCTGCACTGTCAGACGGTCAGTACTGAGGGAACGCTGCACTGTCAGAGGGTCAGTACTGAGGGAGCGCTGCGCTGTCAGATAGTCAGTACTGAGGGAGTGCAGCACTGTCAGAGGGTCAGTACTGAGGGAGAGCTGCACTGTCAGAGGGTCAGTGCTGAGGGAGTGCTGCACTGTCAGAGGGTCAGTACTGAGGGAGTGCTGCGCTGTCAGAGAGTCAGTACTGAGGGAGTGCAGCACTGTCAGAGTGTCAGTACTGAGGGAGAGCTGCACTGTCAGGGGGTCAGTACTGAGGGAGTGCTGCACTGTCAGAGGGTCGGTACTGAGGGAGCGCTGCGCTGTCAGAGGGTCAGTACTGAGGGAGTGCTACACTGTCAGAGGGTCAGTACTGAGGGAGTGCTGCACTGTCAGATGGTCAGTACTGAGGGAGTGCTGCGCTGTCAGAGGGTCAGTACTGAGGGAGCGCTGCACTGTCAGAGGGTCAGTACTGAGGGGGATCTGTACTGTCAGAGGGTCGGTACTGAGGGTTACTGCACTGTCAGCGGGTCAGTACTGAGGGGGTGTTGCACTGTCAGAGGGTCAGTACTGAGGGGGTGCTGCACTGACAGAGGGTCAGTACTGAGGGAGCGCTGCACTGTCAGAGGGTCAGTACTGAGGGAGTGCTGCACTGTCAGAGGGTCAGTACTGAGGGAGCGCTGTACCTTCAGGGTCAGTACTGAGGGAGTGCAGCATTGTCAGAGGGTCAGTACTGAGGGAGTGCAGCTCTGTCAGAGGGTCAGTACTGAGGGAGAGCTGCACTGTCAGAGCGTCGGTACTGAGGGAGTGCAGCATTGTCAGAGGGTCGGTACTGAGGGAGAGCTGCATTGTCAGAGGGTCAGTACTGAGGGAGCGCTGCGCTGTCAGAGGGTCGGTACTGAGGGAGCGCTGCACTGTCAGAGGGTCAGTACTGAGGGAGTGCTGCACTGTCAGAGGGTCAGTACTGAGGGAGAGCTGCACTGTCAGAGGGTCAGTCCTGAGGGAGTGCTGCACTGTCAGAGGGTCGGTACTGAGGGAGAACTGCACTGTCAGAGGGTCAGTACTGAGGGAGTGCTGCACTGTCAGAGAGTCAGTACTGAGGGAGCACTGCACTGTCAGAGGGTCAGTACTGAGGGAGCACTGCACTGTCAGAGGGTCAGTACTGAGGGAGTGCTGCATTGCCAGGGGGTCAGTACTGAGGGAGCGCTGCACTGTCAGAGGGTCAGTACAGAGGGAGTGCTGCACTGTCAGAGGGTCAGTACTGAGGGAGTGCTGCACTGTTAGAGGGTCAGTACTGAGGGAGTGCTGCATTGCCAGAGGGTCAGTACTGAGGGAGCGCTGCACTGTCAGAGGGTCAGTACTGGGGGAGTGCTGCACTGTCAGAGCGTCGGTACTGAGGGAGTGCAGCATTGTCAGAGGGTCAGTACTGAGGGAGCGCTGCACTGTCAGAGGGTGAGTACTGAGGGAGAGCTGCATTGTCAGAGGGTCAGTACTAAGGGAGAGCTGCACTGTCAGAGGGTCAGTACTGAGGGAGTGCTGCATTGCCAGAGGGTCAGTACTGAGGGAGTGCTGCATTGCCAGAGGGTCAGTACTGAGGGAGAACTGCACTGTCAGAGGGTCAGTACTGAGGGAGTGCTGCACTGTCAGAGAGTCAGTACTGAGGGAGCACTGCACTGTCAGAGGGTCAGTACTGACGGAGCGCTGCACTGTCAGAGGGTCAGTACTGAGGGAGCACAGCACTGTCAGAGGGTCAGTACTGAGGGAGTGCTGCATTGCCAGAGGGTCAGTACTGAGGGAGTGCTGCACTGTCAGAGAGTCAGTACTGAGGGAGCACTGCACTGTCAGAGGGTCAGTACTGAGGGAGCACTGCACTGTCAGAGGGTCAGTACTGAGGGAGTGCTGCATTGCCAGAGGGTCAGTACTGAGGGAGCGCTGCACTGTCAGAGGGTCAGTACTGAGGGAGTGCTGCACTGTTAGAGGGTCAGTACTGAGGGAGCACAGCACTGTCAGAGGGTCAGTACTGAGGGAGTGCTGCATTGCCAGAGGGTCAGTACTGAGGGAGCGCTGCACTGTCAGAGGGTCAGTACTGAGGGGGTGCTGCACTGTCAGAGGGTCAGTACTGAGGGAGTGCTGCACTGTTAGAGGGTCAGTACTGAGGGAGGGCTGCACTGTCAGAGGGTCAGTACTGAGGGAGCACTGCACGGTCAGAGGGTCAGTATTGAGGGAGTGCTGCATTGCCAGAGGGTCAGTACTGGGGGAGAGCTGCACTGTTAGAGGGTCAGTACTGAGGGAGTGCTGCATTGCCAGAGGGTCAGTACTGAGGGAGCACTGCACTGTCAGAGGGTCAGTACTGAGGGAGTGCTGCACTGTTAGAGGGTCAGTACTGAGGGAGTGCTGCATTGCCAGAGGGTCAGTACTGAGGGAGCGCTGCACTGTCAGAGGGTCAGTACTGAGAGAGTGCTGCACTGTCAGAGCGTCGGTACTGAGGGAGTGCAGCATTGTGAGAGGGTCAGTACTGAGGGAGCGCTGCACTGTCAGAGAGTGAGTACTGAGGGAGAGCTGCATTGTCAGAGGGTCAGTACTGAGGGAGAGCTGCACTGTCAGAGGGTCAGTACTGAGGGAGCACTGCACTGTCAGAGGGTCAGTACTGAGGGAGTGCTGCATTGCCAGAGGGTCAGTACTGGGGGAGAGCTGCACTGTTAGAGGGTCAGTACTGAGGGAGTGCTGCATTGCCAGAGGGTCAGTACTGAGGGAGCGCTGCACTGTCAGAGGGTCAGTACTGAGGGAGTGCTGCACTGTCAGAGGGTCGGCACTGAGGGAGTGCTGCATTGTCAGAGGGTCAGTACTGAGGGAGCGCTGCACTGTCAGAGGGTGAGTACTGAGGGAGAGCTGCACTGTCAGAGGGTAGGTACTGAGGGAGAGCTGCATTGCCAGAGGGTCAGTACTGAGGGAGAGCTGCATTGCCAGAGGGTCAGTACTGAGGGAGTGCTGCACTGTCAGAGGGTAGGTACTGAGGGAGTGCTGCATTGCCAGAGGGTCAGTACTGAGGGAGAGCAGCACTGTTAGAGGGTCAGTACTGAGGGAGTGCTGCACTGTTAGAGGGTCAGTACTGAGGGAGAGCTGCATTGCCAGAGGGTCAGTACTGAGGGAGAGCTGCATTGCCAGAGGGTCAGTACTGAGGGAGTGCTGCACTGCCAGAGGGTCAGTACTGAGGGAGAGCAGCACTGTTAGAGGGTCAGTACTGAGGGAGAGCAGCACTGTCAGAGGGTAGGTACTGAGGGAGAGCTGCACTGTCAGAGGGTCAGTACTGAGGGAGAGCTGCATTGCCAGAGGGTCAGTACTGAGGGAGAGCTGCATTGCCAGAGGGTCAGTACTGAGGGAGTGCTGCATTGTCAGAGGGTCAGTACTGAGGGAGAGCAGCACTGTCAGAGGGTCAGTACTGAGGGAGTGCTGCACTGTCAGAGGGTCGGTACTGAGGGAGAGCAGCACTGTTAGAGGGTCAGTACTGAGGGAGAACGACTTCCGGTGGCCACCATGGTGTGAACGGTCTCACATTTAGCAGCTCCCGCTCTTAGTGTTTTTTTGACGCCTTTTAAGCTGGATTTCCGTGGGAATTTTTCAACATAAGTAGATAAAAGCGAGAGGAGAAGAAGACGACCCCTCGTTTATGGAGCTGCACCCAATAAACAATCATAACAGAAAAAAATCAAAAGTTGGTTGGAAGTGAAGTTCAGAGTTTTGTGGATGCAATCGCGGAAAAGCAAAGCTCGATGATGCCAGCCCAATGGATGATGGATCTGTGGGTTAATACTTTGATGAGAAGTTTGCCTGGCATCGATAGGAGTGTGCGGAGGGCCTGACCCGGGCGGTTGCCTCGATTAAGGAGGTGGTCGACCGGGTGGAGGAGAAAGTGACGACCCAGGGACAGGCGATCCAAAAGCTGCAGGAGCTGGCGGTGGAACAAGACGAGGAGTCACTGCGATGGCAATGGAAATTAATATTTTACAGGATCGGCAGAAATGGTTGTTGGAGTAGGTGGATGACCTGGAGAATCATTCCCGCAGGCAGAATATCCGGAGCGTTGGGCTGTCAGAGGGAATGGAGGGATCGGATGCCGGTGCGTATGTGGGGAAGATGCTGAAGAAGATGTTCGGGGCAGATGTGTTTGACAGGCCGTTAGAGGTGGACCGGGCACACAGGGTGCCCAGGCGTAAGCCCCAGGGTCGCAGGCCCCCAAGGGCGATAGTGGTGAGGCTGCATCTGTTCCTGGACGAGGAACGCATTATGAGGTGGGCCAGGCATACGAATCGGATCATGTGGGAAGAGGCAGAGATCTGGGTGTATCAAGATTTGGGAGCAGAACTCGTGAAGAGGAGGGCGAGATTTAATAAGGTTAAGGAGGCCCTGAATGCGAATGACATAAAATTCGGACTGCTCTACGCGGCCCATCTTTGGGTGACCTACGAGAACGGGAACTGTAGTTTGGCTCACTGGAAGAAGTGTCGGTCTTCATGAAAGACAATAATCTGGTAGAGGCAGAATGACTTTAAAATCTAGATGGTGGTGGGCTGTGTGGTGATTGTGTATCAGTGTAGATGCAATACAACTGAGCAAGCACTAGAGGGAGCACTGGGAGCAAGACACACAGGCAGGCAGCATTTGAGGTAGCTGTAAGTTAAGCTCTGAAGACAGAACAAATTCACAATAAAGCATCTTCTCCACCTTTGAGACTACGAGCATTATTAAGACACAAGGAACAACATGGACTCATAAATGTTTTTATTAAGATTGGACTCATAAATATAAATTGGCTGTGTAAAATATGCAATAGCACCATCAATTGTATAGATACACATATCATAAGTAATCTAACTGTTTTGTACAATTTTCTTTAACGATGTACAGAAAATATGTAAAGAAAAAAGGGGGGATGTGGTGGCTTGTGTATCAGTGTAGATGCAATACAACTGAGCAAGCACTAGAGGGAGCACGGGAGAGCTATAAACACAGAGGGACAGGAAGTGAGGACACACTTCACAGAACTGGGAGCAAGACACACAGGCAGGCAGCATTTGAGGTAGCTGTAATTAAGCTCTGAAGACAGACCAAATTCACAATAAAGCATCTTCTCCACCTTTGAGACTACGAGCTTTATTAAGACACAAGGAACAACACAGGCTGAGTTAAAAGTTTTGGGCTGCTTTATATTTATAGAATGTCAGCCTTTCACTGCATCTTAAATTGTGTTGATCGAGAAAAGAAGGATGTCTCTGATTGATTTGTTGTTATATGTACGGTTTTTAAGTTTTTAAGTTGCGATGTTCTAGGGAACAAAAAGAAAATGTTTCTGCATGCATTATCTTTTCTTCTATTGTTTGATTTTTCTTCTATTGTTTTTGGCTCTGTTTGAAGGTGATGGGACGGATAAGAGCAGGAGGGGTGGGCCTCTGCTCCCGGACCTCGAAGGATTGTTTGTTTGCTTTCTGTGTTTGATGTTATTGTTTTGAGAACTTCTGTTAAGAGTGTGAGCAAGGAAATGCAGCAGGTGGTAGGGTACTAGGCTATGGGGGCGGGAGCTGTTAGGCTAGCTGGGAGAGCTGGTTCACAGGAGCAAAGTGGGGGGAGAGCTGAAGAGAGACGGAGTTGGGGGGGGGGGGGGGAACGGAACTACTGATGACCAGGGGACTTTTAGGAGGTTGGAGATGGAGACCAGATGGCGGTGGCTGCCGAGGAGCGGGCCAGGGGAGGTGCGGGACATGGGCTAAGGGCTGGCCTAGGAAAGGTCATGGCTGATCGACAGGGGAAGGGGGCAAGAGTCCCCCCCCCAACCAGACTGGTTACATGGAATGATCGTGGACTGAATGGGCCGGTCAAAAGGGGCCGTGTGTTCGCACACTTGAGACAGCTAAAAGCGGACGTGGCCATGTTACAGGGGACACACTTCAACCTGGGAGACCAGGTTAGACTGAAGAAGGGATGGGTCGGAAAGGTATTCCGTTCGGAACTGGACTTTAAAACAAGGGGGGTGACCATCCTGATTAACAAAAGGGTGGCATTTGAGGTGGGGAGGATAGAGGCAGACCCGGGAGGCAGATTTATTATGGTTAGTGGGAAACTGGACGGAATGGCAGCGGTATTGGTAAATATATATTCCCCCAACAGGGATGATGTCGCATTTGTCAGGAAGGTGCTGGGAAAGATCCCGGACCTTGACTCGCACCGGCTGATTATGGGGGGGGGGGGGGTGACTTCAACACAGTCCTGGATCCGAGAATGGACCGGTCGAGTTCTTGGCCAGGGAAGGTATCAGCAATGGCGAAAGAACTGGGGGGGGGTTTATGGAACACATGGGAGGGGTGGATCGTGGAGATTCAGGAGGCCAAGGTATAGAACATAGAACAGTACAGCACAGAACAGGCCCTTCGGCCCTCGATGTTGTGCCGAGCAATGATCACCCTACTCAAACCCACGCATCCACCCTATACCCGTAACCCAACAACCCCCCCTTAACCTTACTTTTTTAGGACACTACAGGCAATTTAGCATGGCCAATCCACCTAATCCAAACTAACATTTATACTCCAGGATAGATTTCTTTGTACTGGATAAAACACAGTTAGCGGAGGTAGAGGACACTGAGTACTCAGCAATTGTGGTGTCAGACCACGCGCCACATTGGATGGACCTGTGGGTAAGCACAGGAAAGTCCCAGCGCCCACAGTGAAGGATAAGATGCAGGGCTGTTAGCAGATGATGAGGTCTGTGAGTGATTGAGGGAGGCCATTTGGGGGTTATATAAAGAAAAACGACACGGGAGAGACCGTGGCTGGGGTGGTGTGCGAGGCATTGAAGGTGGTTATTAGAGGGGAATGTATTTCGATTCGGGCCCATAGGGAGAAGACCGGCTGGGCGGAGCTGGACAGGTTGGTAGGAGAAATCTTACAGGTGGACAGGAGATATGCGGAATCTCCGGATGAGGAGCTCCTAAAGGAGCGTCAGAGATTCCAAATGGAATTTGGGCTCCTTTCCACAGGTAAGGCGGAGGGACAGCTGAGGAGGGTAAAAGGGACAATATATGAATATGGGGAGAAAGTTAGCAGGATGATGGCACATCAGCTGAGGAAGCAGGAGGCTGCGAGAGAAATAGGAAAAATAAAGGATATGAGGGGGAAGGTAGTGATGGACCCGGGGGCGGTGAATGACATGTTCCGTGAATTCTATTGTCGACTATATGAGTCAGAACCCCCGGTCGGGGAGGAGGGTATGAATCAATTCCTGGAGAGGCTAGAGGTCCCGAAGGTAGATGAGGAGCTGGTGGAAGTCCTGGGGGGCCCAATTGGGCTCAGGGAGGTGATAGACGGATTGGGGGCGATGCAATTGGATAAGGCCCTGGGACCTGACGGGTTCCCAGTGGAATTTTACAAAATGTTTTCTGGGTTACTGGGGCCACTTCTGGGTAAGGCTTTTAATGAGTCCAAGGAGCTGGGAGTGCTTCCTCCAACACTATCACATCTCATCTCTCATCTTGAAGCAGCCAAGGACCCAGAGAGCTGTGGATCGTGTTGGCCGATTTCCTTTTGAATGGAGACAAGTTTTTAAAAAAAAAAAATACTTTATTCATAAAATTTATCATAAACTTTACAGAACATTTCAAATTGTCTTGACTGTACATTTCCATCTGAGTTACATTCATTTGTCTTCAATTCAATTGGGATAACGTTACACACGTATCCTACTTTAAGTTACAGTTCTTTCTTAAATATTTACATTACTTTGTTTCTTTCATACATTGAAGACCCGGACCGAGGGGTTTTACACTGTTACCAACCCCTCGGTGTACATTTGCTGGTAAGACCTTACACTGTGGTCTTCCCCCATTGCGCCTTGGCGGCAGCTGCCCCAAGCTTGAGTGCGTCCCTCAGCACGTAGTCCTGGACCTTGGAATGTGCCAGTCTGCAACACTCGGTCGAGGACAATTCTTTGCACTGGAAGATCAGCAAGTTTCGGGCAGACCAAAGAGCGTCTTTCACCGAGTTGATGACCTTCCAGCAGCAGTTGATATTTGTCTCGGTGTGTGTCCCTGGAAACAGTCCGTAGAGCACAGAGTCCTGTGTTACTGAGCTGCTCGGGATGAACCTTGACAGATACCGCTGCATCTTTCTCCAGACCTTCTTTGCAAAGGCACATTCCACAAGGAGGTGTGTGACCGTCTCATCTCCCCCACAGCCACTCCGAGGGCAGCGTGCAACGGTGCTGATCCTTCGGGTGTGCATGAAGAATCTGACAGGGAGGGCCCTTCTCACCACCAGCCAAGCTAGGTCTTGGTGCTTGTTTGAAAGTTCTGGTGATGAGGCGTTCTGCCAGATGACTCTGACAGTCTGCTCAGGGAACCATCCAACGTCCTCCACAGTCTCCTTTTCCCTGAGGGCCTCGAGGACATTACGTGCTGACCACTGCTTCATTACTTTGTGGTCAAAGGTGTTTTTCTTCAAAAACTTTTCCACGAAGGACAGGTGGTACGGCACGGTCCAACTGCTTGGAGCGTTCCGCGGCAATGAGGCCAGGCCCATCCTTCGTAACACCGGGGACAGGTAGAACCTCAGTATGTAGTGACACTTGGTGTTTGCATACCCAGGGTCTACGCACAGCTTGATGCAGCTGCACACAAAGGTGGCCATCAGGATGAGGGCGGCGTTGGGTACGTTCCTCCCTCCTTTATCTAGAGGCTTGTACATTATGTCTCTTCGGACCCGGTCCATCTTGGATCTCCAAATGAATTTGAAGATGGCCCGGGTGACTGCTGCGGCGCAGGTCCGAGTGATGGGCCAGACCTGAGCCACGTACAGTAACACCGAGAGTACCTCACACCTGATGACCAGGGTTTTGCCCGCAATGGAGAGGGAGTGTTGCTCCCACCAGCCCAGTTTCTGTTTTACTTTAGCAATGCGCTCCTCCCAGTTTTTGGTGCACGCCCCAGCCGCTCCGAACCATATCCCCAGCACTTTCAGGTAATCTGACCTGACCGTGAAGGGGACAAAGGACCGGTCGGCCCAGTTCCCAAAGAACATGGCCTCGCTCTTGCCGCGGTTTACCTTGGCTCCTGAGGCCAGTTCAAACTGGTCGCAGGTGTCCAAGAGCTTGCGCACAGACGCGGGATCCGAGCAGAAGACGGCGACGTCGTCCATGTACAGGGAGGCTTTGACTTGCACGCCTCCGCTGCCTGGGATCATCACTCCTTTCATACCCGGATCCTTCCTGATGGACTCGGCAAAAGGTTCTATGCAGCACACAAACAGGGCCGAGGAGAGAGGGCAGCCCTGCCTGACTCCAGATTTGATCTGGAACTTTTCTGATTCCCACCCATTGATTGAGACTGCACTATAGATGTTTGTGTAGAGCAGTTTGATCCAATTGCGAATTCCCTCCCCAAACCCCATTTTGGAGAGCACATCCATCATGTAGGTGTGCGATATTCTGTCAAAAGCCTTCTCCTGATCAAGGCTGATGAGGCAGGTGTCCACCCTCCTGTCCTGCACGTAGGCGATCGTATCCCTGAGCAGCGCAAGGCTGTCAGAGATCTTCCTGCCGGGTACAGCACAGGTTTGGTCGGGGTGGATCACTGACTCCAGAGCAGACTTGACCCGATTGGCGATGACTTTGGCTAAGATTTTGTAATCCACATTTAACAGTGAAATGGGTCGCCAATTTCGAATTTCTTCCCTTTCCCCCAAGTGCTAAGCTAAATGGCGCTCACTCAGTGTCTCTGAGGCGTAGGCATGAGATCCTGCATCTTGGGTAACTCTGGCGAGAGCATATTCAGGTGAGCCTGACTGCACACTTGAGTATGCAAATCTGAATTGTGGGCGGGATCCAGGTCTCTCGAGATCCCATTAGATCTCGCGAGACGTAACGAGTTAGGTAAATCCTGTAAGTGGCCTCTTGCGAGATTAAGCGGTTGCGTCCCGAGTGTGGCTCAGCGCGGCCGTTAGAATGTGCCAGCGATGTTTGATGCCTGTGCCCATCTATAGTGTTTTGGCTTCAAGATCAAGGTTATATGACCTGCTTCATTGCCTCACCTTTTGGATTAACTACCCTTCCCTCTTCCTCGAATGGTGTTTTTTTTAAACTGGAAGGGAAGACTAGCTGAGGTTAGGCTCAAAGTTATGGAAGATTTTCCATAAGTTGGGCAAGGGCATGTCTTACTCTTTGCCAGTGTGACATACTTGTCACTACAGCACTTGGAAATCTCCACTAGTTCCTTATCCCAGGAAGACGACTATGGTGCGTGGGGGTGAGGCAAGTGGATGGGAGAATAAAACAAGGTTATCCCTGCTGATCTCTTGTATATTAACTGTCTATAACAGAGACAGTTCCCGATGATAGTTTGCCAATTTTCAAATTAATTATTTCATCCTTTAATCCGCAACCTTACTCCTTCAAGACAAGTTCCTTTCTCCCAGAGGTTCAGTTTGAATATCCATTTTGCTATTATTTGTAGCATTGTGCAACATTGTCCACCTCTAAGTGTTCTTATATATCACATTAACAAAACCATGACCACAAAATAAATCAGTCAAGTTAGAATTTTCATTCCTATTGTTTTAGCTGTTTGCTTTCTCCACATTATTTTACAGTTTGCTGTCTACCATCTTACCATGGAAAGCAGAACCATATTAGGGGAATAAGTAAGATATACAAAACCACATTTCCAATGGTGGAGATGTACCAGCGTCCCCACCTCCCAGTGTGTGTGTGATGTACCATCGTCTCCACCTCCCAGTGTGTGTGTGATGTACCATCGTCTCCACCTCCCAGTGTGTGTGTGATGTACCAGTCTCCCCACCTCCCAGTGTGTGTGTGATGTACCAGCATCTCCACCTCCCAGTGTGTGTGCGATGTACCATCGTCTCCACCTCCCAGTGTGTGTGTGATGTACCAGTCTCCCCACCTCCCAGTGTGTGTGTGATGTACCAGCGTCTCCACCTCCCAGTGTGTGTGTGATGTACCAGTCTCCCCACCTCCCAGTGTGTGTGTGATGTACCAGTCTCTCCACCTCCCAGTGTGTGTGTGATGTACCAGTCTCCCCACCTCCCAGTGTGTGTGTGATGTACCAGTCTCCCCACCTCCCAGTGTGTGTGATGTACCAGTCTCCCCACCTCCCAGTGTGTGTGATGTACCAGTCTCCCCACCTCCCACTGTGTGTGATGTACCAGCGTCTCCACCTCCCAGTGTGTGTGTGATGTACCAGTCTCCCCACCTCCCAGTGTGTGTGTGATGTACCAGTCTCTCCACCCCCCAGTGTGTGTGTGATGTACCAGTCTCCACCTCCCAGTGTGTGTGTGATGTACCAGTCTCCCCACCTCCCAGTCTGTGTGTGATGTACCAGCGTCTCTACCTCCCAGTGTGTGTGTGATGTACCAGTCTCTCCACCTCCCAGTGTGTGTGTGATGTACCAGCGTCACCACCTCCCAGTGTGTGTGTGATGTACCAGTCTCCCCACCTCCCAGTGTGTGTGTGATGTACCAGTCTCCCCACCTCCCAGTGTGTGTGTGATGTACCAGCGTCACCACCTCCCAGTGTGTGTGTGATGTACCAGTCTCCCCACCTCCCAGTGTGAGTGTGATGTACCAGCGTCTCCACCTCCCAGTGTGTGTGTGATGTACCAGTCTCCCCACCTCCCAGTGTGTGTGTGATGTACCAGCGTCTCCACCTCCCAGTGTGTGTGTGATGTACCAGTCTCCCCACCTCCCAGTGTGTGTGTGATGTACCAGTCTCCACCTCCCAGTGTGTGTGTGATGTACCAGTCTCCCCACCTCCCAGTGTGTGTGTGATGTACCAGCGTCTCCACCTCCCAGTGTGTGTGTGATGTACCAGTCTCCCCACCTCCCAGTGTGTGTGTGATGTACCAGCGTCTCCACCTCCCAGTGTGTGTGTGATGTACCAGTCTCCCCACCTCCCAGTGTGTGTGTGATGTACCAGTCTCCACCTCCCAGTGTGTGTGTGATGTACCAGTCTCCCCACCTCCCAGTGTGTGTGTGATGTACCAGTCTCCCCACCTCCCAGTGTGTGTGTGTGATGTACCAGCGTCTCCACCTCCCAGTGTGTGTGTGATGTACCAGTCTCCCCACCTCCCAGTGTGTGTGTGATGTACCAGTCTCCCCACCTCCCAGTGTGTGTGTGATGTACCAGCGTCTCCACCTCCCAGTGTGTGTGTGATGTACCAGTCTCCCCACCTCCCAGTGTGTGTGTGATGTACCAGCGTCTCCACCTCCCAGTGTGTGTGTGATGTACCAGTCTCCCCACCTCCCAGTGTGTGTGTGATGTACCAGCGTCTCCACCTTCCAGTGTGTGTGTGATGTACCAGTCTCCCCACCTCCCAGTGTGTGTGTGATGTACCAGTCTCCCCACCTCCCAGTGTGTGTGTGATGTACCAGCGTCTCCACCTCCCAGTGTGTGTGTGATGTACCAGTCTCCCCACCTCCCAGTGTGTGTGTGATGTACCAGTCTCCCCACCTCCCAGTGTGTGTGTGATGTACCAGCGTCTCCACCTCCCAGTGTGTGTGTGATGAACCAGTCTCTCCACCTCCCAGTGTGTGTGTGATGTACCAGTCTCCCCACCTCCCAGTGTGTGTGTGATGTACCAGCGTCTCCACCTCCCAGTGTGTGTGTGATGAACCAGTCTCTCCACCTCCCAGTGTGTGTGTGATGTACCAGCGTCTCCACCTCCCAGTGTGTGTGTGATGTACCAGTCTCCACCTCCCAGTGTGTGTGTGATGTACCAGCGTCTCCACCTCCCAGTGTGTGTGTGATGTACCAGTCTCCCCACCTCCCAGTGTGTGTGTGATGTACCAGTCTCCACCTCCCAGTGTGTGTGTGATGTACCAGTCTCTCCACCTCCCAGTGTGTGTGTGATGTACCAGTCTCCCCACCTCCCAGTGTGTGTGTGATGTACCAGTCTCTCCACCTCCCAGTGTGTGTGTGATGTACCAGTCTCCCCACCTCCCAGTGTGTGTGTGATGTACCAGTCTCCCCACCTCCCAGTGTGTGTGTGATGTACCAGCGTCTCCACCTCCCAGTGTGTGTGTGATGTACCAGCGTCTCCGCCTCCCAGTGTGTGTGTGATGTACCAGCGTCTCCACCTCCCAGTGTGTGTGTGATGTACCAGCGTCTCCACCTCCCAGTGTGTGTGTGATGTACCAGTCTCCACCTCCCAGTGTGTGTGTGATGTACCAGCGTCTCCACCTCCCAGTGTGTGTGTGATGTACCAGTCTCTCCACCTCCCAGTGTGTGTGTGATGTACCAGTCTCTCCACCTCCCAGTGTGTGTGATGTACCAGTCTCCCCACCTCCCAGTGTGTGTGTGATGTACGAGCGTCTCCACCTCCCAGTGTGTGTGTGATGTACCAGTCTCCCCACCTCCCAGTGTGTGTGTGATGTACCAGTCTCCCCACCTCCCAGTGTGTGTGTGATGTACCAGTCTCCCCACCTCCCAGTGTGTGTGTGATGTACCAGTCTCCCCACCTCCCAGTGTGTGTGTGATGTACCAGTCTCCCCACCTCCCAGTGTGTGTGTGATGTACCAGCGTCTCCACCTCCCAGTGTGTGTGTGATGTACCAGTCTCCCCACCTCCCAGTGTGTGTGTGATGTACCAGCGTCTCCACCTCCCAGTGTGTGTGTGATGTACCAGTCTCCCCACCTCCAGTGTGTGTGTGATGTACCAGTCTCCCCACCTCCCAGTGTGTGTGTGATGTACCAGTCTCCCCACCTCCCAGTGTGTGTGTAATGTACCAGTCTCCCCACCTCCCAGTGTGTGTGTGATGTACCAGCGTCTGCACCTCCCAGTGTGTGTGTGATGTACCAGTCTCCCCACCTCCCAGTGTGTGTGTGATGTACCAGCGTCTGCACCTCCCAGTGTGTGTGTGATGTACCAGTCTCCCCACCTCCCAGTGTGTGTGTGATGTACCAGCGTCTCCACCTCCCAGTGTGTGTGTGATGTACCAGCGTCTGCACCTCCCAGTGTGTGTGTGATGTACCAGTCTCTCCACCTCCCAGTGTGTGTGTGATGTACCAGTCTCCCCACCTCCCAGTGTGTGTGTGATGTACCAGCGTCTCCACCTCCCAGTGTGTGTGTGATGTACCAGTCTCCACCTCCCAGTGTGTGTGTGATGTACCAGTCTCCCCACCTCCCAGTGTGTGTGTGATGTACCAGTCTCCCCACCTCCCAGTGTGTGTGTGATGTACCAGTCTCCCCACCTCCCAGTGTGTGTGTGATGTACCAGTCTCCCCACCTCCCAGTGTGTGTGATGTACCAGTCTCCCCACCTCCCAGTGTGTGTGTGATGTACCAGTCTCCACCTCCCAGTGTGTGTGTGATGTACCAGCGTCTCCCCCTCCCAGTGTGTGTGTGATGTACCAGTCTCCCCACCTCCCAGTGTGTGTGTGATGTACCAGCGTCCCCACCTCCCAGTGTGTGTGTGATGTACCAGTCTCTCCACCTCCCAGTGTGTGTGTGATGTACCAGCGTCTCCACCTCCCAGTGTGTGTGTGATGTACCAGTCTCCACCTCCCAGTGTGTGTGTGATGTACCAGTCTCCCCACCTCCCAGTGTGTGTGTGATGTACCAGTCTCCCCACCTCCCAGTGTGTGTGTGATGTACCAGTCTCCCCACCTCCCAGTGTGTGTGTGATGTACCAGTCTCCACCTCCCAGTGTGTGTGTGATGTACCAGGCTCCTCACCTCCCACTGTGTGTGTGATGTACCAGTCTCCCCACCTCCCAGTGTGTGTGTGATGTACCAGTCTCCCCCTCCCAGTGTGTGTGTGATGTACCAGTCTCCCCACCTCCCAGTGTGTGTGTGATGTACCAGCGTCTCCACCTCCCAGTGTGTGTGTGATGTACCAGTCTCCCCACCTCCCAGTGTGTGTGTGATGTACGAGTCTCCCCACCTCCCAGTGTGTGTGTGATGTACCAGTCTCCCCACCTCCCAGTGTGTGTGTGATGTACCAGTCTCCCCACCTCCCAGTGTGTATGTGATGTACCAGTCTCCCCACCTCCCAGTGTGTGTGTGATGTACCAGTCTCCCCACCTCCCAGTGTGTGTGTGATGTACCAGTCTCCACACCTCCCAGTGTGTGTGTGATGTACCAGCGTCTCCACCTCCCAGTGTGTGTGTGATGTACCAGTCTCTCCACCTCCCAGTGTGTGTGTGATGTACCAGTCTCCCCACCTCCCAGTGTGTGTGTGATGTACCAGCGTCTCCACCTCCCAGTGTGTGTGTGATGTACCAGCGTCTCCACCTCCCAGTGTGTGTGTGATGTACCAGTCTCCCCACCTCCCAGTGTGTGTGTGTGATGTACCAGCGTCTCCACCTTCCAGTGTGTGTGTGATGTACCAGTCTCCCCACCTCCCAGTGTGTATGTGATGTACCAGTCTCTCCACCTCCCAGTGTGTGTGTGATGTACCAGTCTCCCCACCTCCCAGTGTGTGTGTGATGTACCAGTCTCCCCACCTCCCAGTGTGTGTGTGATGTACCAGTCTCTCCACCTCCCAGTGTGTGTGTGATGTACCAGCTTCTCCGCCTCCCAGTGTGTGTGTGATGTACCAGTCTCCCCACCTCCCAGTGTGTGTGTGATGTACCAGCGTCTGCACCTCCCAGTGTGTGTGTGATGTACCAGCGTCTCCACCTCCCAGTGTGTGTGTGATGTACCAGCGTCTCCACCTCCCAGTGTGTGTGCGATGTACCAGTCTCCCCACCTCCCAGTGTGTGTGTGATGTACCAGCGTCTGCACCTCCCAGTGTGTGTGCGATGTACCAGTCTCCCCACCTCCCAGTGTGTGTGTGATGTACCAGCGTCTCCACCTCCCAGTGTGTGTGTGATGTACCAGCGTCTCCACCTCCCAGTGTGTGTGCGATGTACCAGTCTCCCCACCTCCCAGTGTGTGTAATGTACCAGTCTCCCCACCTCCCAGTGTGTGTAATGTACCAGTCTCCCCACCTCCCAGTGTGTGTGTGATGTACCAGTCTCCCCACCTTCCAGTGTGTGTGTGATGTACCAGTCTCCCCACCTCCCAGTGTGTGTGTGATGTACCAGTCTCCCCACCTCCCAGTGTGTGTGTGATGTACCAGCGTCTGCACCTCCCAGTGTGTGTGTGATGTACCAGCGTCTCCACCTCCCAGTGTGTGTGTGATGTACCAGTCTCCCCACCTCCCAGTGTGTGTGTGATGTACCAGTCTCCCCACCTCCCAGTGTGTGTGTGATGTACCAGCGTCTCCACCTCCCAGTGTGTGTGTGATGTACCAGTCTCCCCACCTCCCAGTGTGTGTGTGATGTACCAGCGTCTCCACCTCCCAGTGTGTGTGTGATGTACCAGTCTCCCCACCTCCCAGTGTGTGTGTGATGTACCAGTCTCCCCACCTCCCAGTGTGTGTGTGATGTACCAGCGTCTCCACCTCCCAGTGTGTGTGTGATGTACCAGCGTCTCCACCTCCCAGTGTGTGTGTGATGTACCAGCGTCTCCACCTCCCAGTGTGTGTGTGATGTACCAGCGTCTCCACCTCCCAGTGTGTGTGTGATGTACCAGCGTCTCCACCTCCCAGTGTGTGTGTGATGTACCAGCGTCTCCACCTCCCAGTGTGTGTGCGATGTACCAGTCTCCCCACCTCCCAGTGTGTGTAATGTACCAGTCTCCCCACCTCCCAGTGTGTGTAATGTACCAGTCTCCCCACCTCCCAGTGTGTATGTGATGTACCAGTCTCCCCACCTCCCAGTGTGTGTGTGATGTACCAGTCTCCCCACCTCCCAGTGTGTGTTTGATGTACCAGCGTCTCCACCTCCCAGTGTGTGTGTGATGTACCAGCGTCTCCACCTCCCAGTGTGTGTGTGATGTACCAGCGTCTCCACCTCCCAGTGTGTGTGTGATGTACCAGTCTCCACCTCCCAGTGTGTGTGTGATGTACCAGCGTCTCCACCTCCCAGTGTGTATGTGATGTACCAGTCTCCCCACCTCCCAGTGTGTGTGTGATGTACCAGTCTCCACCTCCCAGTGTGTGTGTGATGTACCAGCGTCTCCACCTCCCAGTGTGTGTGTGATGTACCAGTCTCCCCACCTCCCAGTGTGTGTGTGATGTACCAGCGTCTCCACCTCCCAGTGTGTGTGTGATGTACCAGCGTCTCCACCTCCCAGTGTGTGTGTGATGTACCAGTCTCCCCACCTCCCAGTGTGTGTGTGATGTACCAGCGTCTCCACCTCCCAGTGTGTGTGTGATGTACCAGTCTCCCCACCTCCCAGTGTGTGTGTGATGACCCAGTCTCCCCACCTCCCAGTGTGTGTGTGATGTACCAGTCTCCCCACCTCCCAGTATGTGTGTGATGTACCAGCGTCTCCACCTCCCAGTGTGTGTGTGATGTACCAGCTTCTCCACCTCCCAGTGTGTGTGTGATGTACCAGCGTCTCCACCTCCCAGTGTGTGTGTGATGTACCAGCGTCTCCACCTCCCAGTGTGTGTGTGATGTACCAGCGTCTCCACCTCCCAGTGTGTGTGTGATGTATCAGTCTCCCCACCTCCCAGTGTGTGTGTGATGTACCAGTCTCCCCACCTCCCAGTGTGTGTGTGATGTACCAGTCTCCCCACCTCCCAGTGTGTGTGTGATGTACCAGTCTCCCCACCTCCCAGTGTGTGTGTGATGACCCAGTCTCCACCTCCCAGTGTGTGTGTGATGTACCAGCGTCCACACCTCCCAGTGTGTGTGATGTACCAGTCTCCCCACCTCCCAGTGTGTGTGTGATGTCCCAGTCTCCCCACCTCCCAGTGTGTGTGTGATGTACCAGTCTCTCCACCTCCCAGTGTGTGTGATGTACCGGCGTCTCCACCTCCCAGTGTGTGTGTGATGTACCAGTCTCCACCTCCCAGTGTGTGTGTGATGTACCAGTCTCTCCACCTCCCAGTGTGTGTGTGATGTACCAGCGTCTCCACCTCCCAGTGTGAGTGTGATGTACCAGGCTCGCCACCTTTGGGTTGTGTGGGCGAGGTGCACCCCGTCTCCAGATCTGTGTTTATTTATGGTCTACTGTACTATTTCTGCCTTGCTATTGTAATTGTATTCCAGGAATAAGATCAAGATCCACTCTTTAAAGTGGAAACATTCACCCACAGCAGCTACTTCACCTTTCCCCGTGTATAACGTTAGGAAATAATTACCAATCGTTAATTATCCAATTGAGGTGACTAAATCAACCAATGCTTAATGCTCGATTGGTCCTTGTATAACCATGCCAACCTATTATCTCACGTGCATTTCTATGGAAACTATAGCTTTGCTACCCAACAGTAGCAGTGGGTGATGGACATTACACCGTAACAGTAACACTGATCACACCGTCAGTAACGGGATCAGTGTATATCACAGTGAACTTGCCTATTTCAACAACTTGCTGTCGCTCTCTGTTTTTGCCCCCTTGTATGTTTCGATGGAACTTTGTCTATTGAGTCCACTAGTTGCCTTGGCTACAAATCTCTTTGATATTCCTCAAGAGGTTTTGAGTGGTTCCCAGCGCGTCATTTGCTAACCTTCATTTTCCCTTGTGTTCAATTGCTGTCAGTATGTAGCGGCTGTAGGGAAATGGCCCATATGTCACAGCTGAGCACCTTGCTGAAAGCTGATTCTCAATCAGAAATTAATCAGTGATTCTCAGTACCAATGATGCGCACTGTTGATCTTTTTGCAGAGAAAGGTCGGAGGCTGCACGGGACACTAGGCCGCTGATATATTTTGAAGAGTAATGTGGCTTTTCTCTCAAGGGGAGATGGGTGAGTTGCAAAGTTTAAAAACCCTTGGGTTTCTTTCACTGTGTTTGAGTTTGTTGAACCTCACCACCTCGTCTTTAACCGTCTAAGACAGAAGACCCATTCTCTATTTTCCCACACGTCTAATTGCGAGCTTTAGCATCGAAAGTGAACAGTCACGTTTCTGTTTTTGATTCTCAAGAATGTCAGTATCATTATTTTTGAGGTTTATTATTGCTGACACGGGAGCATAGTGACTCAATTACTGGACAATAATAATATAATAATCGCTTATTGTCACAAGTAGGCTTCAATGAAGTTACTGTGAAAAGTCCCTCAGACCTCCCGCTAATGGAAATATGAGTTCAAATCCCACCACGATAACTGGGAAATTTAAATTCAGTGAATGAAGATAGATCAGGAATTAAGAAGCTAGCACCAGTAATGGCAACCCTGATGCTATCGGATTGTCATAAGAACCCATCCAGTTTCTGATCCCCTTTTAGGCAAGGATATACACCACCCATACCCGGTCTGGCCTACAGCTGGGTAATTCACTCTTTTTATTTTTAGAAAACATTTTATTGAAGCATTTCTAATTTTAACATTTAAACATTCGAAACAGCAGAGCGGTCCGACATCCGCAACAACATCACAATAACATACCCAACTTCCCCCCCCCCCCGCCCTACCTCCTGACTGCCTGTATATTAGATTCTCTGGGCGGGATTCTCCCGTACCCGATGGGGTGGGGGGTCCCGGCGGGACGGAGTGGTTTGCGCCCCACTGGCCAGCGTGGAAGGCCTTTGGCGCCAGGCCAGCCGGGTCCGAAGGGACTCCGCCGGCCGGCGAGAGTCCGCGCATGCGCGGGTACGTCAGCGGCTGCTGACGTCATCCCCGTGCATGCGCAGGGCGGGGGGTCACCTACGCGTCGGCCATCGCGGAGGCTGACATGGCTGACACGTAGTAAAAGAGTGCCCCCATGGCACAGGCCCGCCCGCCGATCGATGGGCCCTGATTGTGGGCCAGGCCACCGTGGGGGCACACCCCGGGGGCCAGATCGCCCCGCGCCCCCCGGAGCCCACCCACGCCGCCTGGTCCCACCGGTAAGGGACCTAGTCTAATCTATGCCGGCGGGACTGCCTTAAAACCAGCGGGACTTTGGCCCATCGCAGGCCGGAGACTTCGGGCAGCCCCGGGGCCCATTGAGTCGCACCGGTCCCCGCCATTCTCCGGGGCAGGCGGCGCGACTCAAGTCTCGTCGACATTTGGAGGGCCAGAGAATTCGGCGGCTGACGGGGGCGAGATTCACGCCGACCCCCGGCGATTCTCCGACCCGGCGGGGGGTCAGAGAATCCCACCCTCTATCTTTATTCTACAATGCCATGCCTCCTCCCCCCTCCATCTCTCCCCCCCCCCATATCTCTCTCCCCCCCCCCCACCTTCTGCTGACGGTCAGTTTTCCTTAAAGAAGTCGATGAATGGCGGCCACCTCTGAGCGAACCCCTGAATTGATCCTCTTAAGGCCAACTTAATCCTCTCCAGCCTGAGAAATGCTGCCATGTCACTGCTCCACACCCCCGACTTTGGAGGCTCCAAGTCCCACCATCCCAGCCAAATCATTCTCCGGGCCACCAGGGAGGCAAAGGCCAAAACGTCGGCCTCTATCCCCTCCTGGGCCCGCGGATCTTCCGACACCCCAAATATTGCCATCCCTGGACTCGGAGTAACCCTCCCTTCCAGGACCTCTGACATGACATCTGAGAATCCCTGCCAGAATCCCCTCAGCTTCGGACATGCCCAAAACATGTGTGAGTGATTCGCCGGGCTTCCTCCAGACCACCCACACTGTCCTCCACCTCCTCAGAAAACCTACTCATCAGGGCCATAGTCATATGAGCCCTGTGGACCACCTTGAACTGGATCAGGCTGAGCCTGGCGCACGGCGAGGCTGAATCAACTCTCCTCAGGGCCTTTTCCCATAGTCCAACTTCCAGCTCCCCTCCCAACTCTTCCACCCACTTCCTCTTCACCTCCCCGACTGGGACCCCTTCCCACTCCATCAATTACTTGCATATTTCTGAAACCCTCCACTCCCCAACCCCTGTATTTGACATCACCTTATCCTGTAGTCCCCTTAGGGGGAGGTGAGGGAAGCTTGGAACCTGCCTCCGGGCAAAGTCTCGTACCTATACGTACCGAAACCCGTTCCCACCCGGTAACTCAAACTCCTCCTCTAATCTCTCCAGGATCAGAAAACCCTCTTCAATGAAGAGATCACCAAATCTCTCAATCCCTGCCCGCTGCCACCTCCTAAAACCCCCGCCCAGCCCTCCCGGAACAAAACGGTGGTTGTCACAGTTCGGTGACCACACCGATGCCCCCTTCAGTCTCATGTGCTGCCTCCATTGCCCCCACACCCTCAGGGCTGCCACTACCACTGGGCTTGTGGAGTACCGAGCCAGCGAGAACGGCAGAGGTGCCGTTAATAAAGCCTCCAAACTTGTACCCTTACAGGATGCCACCTCCACTTGCTCCCACACCGACCCCTCCCCCACTACCCACTTCCTAACCGTCGATATATTCGCCACCCAGTAATAATTAGGTAATTCACTCTTAACCACTTTCTGAAATGGCCCAGCAAGCCATTCCGTTATATTCATGAAGGAAGTTCATTAGTACCATCTGGAGAACAATTAGTGATGGAAAGTAAATACTGACTTTGCCAGCGATGTACACATCCTGTAAAGCAGGGTTTTTCAAAGTGTGGGTCGCGGGCGGGTGTCAGAAGGGTTGTCAAGCCCGGTAGCAATTCTGTAATTCATACTGAGAAGCTGCTCCCTGGTAAGAACAAGAATTTAAGAAGCCATCAACTCAACATGAAGCTCAGAGGTAACGCTACTGAAGGGTGGCACTCCCGCGCATGTGCCCTTACATCAAGCCACTCGACAAATCCAGACTGTTCTCTCAGCGACCGCCCGGCGCCTGCTCTAGCTGCCTCGCGAATGTTGCATTCAAAATCTGTTCTCTTCCCAACAGCCCCCTCTCCTTCCTTAGCTCGAAAAGCAACAATCCCGAGGTGTTCGCATTTTTGCCACGAGCACAAAGGAATCTTTATTTGAAAGTCAGGTAGAAAGATTTTTCATTTCTCTGTCCTTGCAACTGCGCCACATTTTTGGTAACAAATATCAAATTTAACGGACAGTAAGTGAATGCACTTGATTTTTCACTCAATCACTGGTCACAGGTTTTTTTAAATATGTTTCCTTTGCAACACATTGGAATGAATAACATTTCCACAGCCTGTTTCCTTCTCGGTGCTTTGAATGAGCTTTGTTCTATACAATTCCAAGTCTTTTGAAAAGCAGTATACACTGGTCATGTCCTGAGGGGACAGTGCAAACTCTGTACACTATATACACTAGTCATGTCCTGAGGGACTGTGCAAACTCTGTGCACTATATACACTGGTCATCCTGTGAGGGGACAGTGCAAACTCTGTTCACTATATACACTGGACATCCTGTGAGGGGACTGTGCAAACTCTGCACACTATATACACTGGTCATGTCCTGAGGGACTGTGCAAACTCTGCACACTATATACACTGGTCACCCTGTGAGGGGACAGTGCAAACTCTGCACACTATATACACTGGACATCCCGTGAGGGGACAGAACAAACTCTGTACACTATATACACTAGTCATGTCCTGAGGGACTGTGCAAACTCTGCACACTATATACACTGGTCACCCTGTGAGGGGACAGTGCAAACTCTGCACACTATATACACTGGTCACCCTGTGAGGGGACAGTGCAAACTCTGTACACTATATACACTGGACATCCTGTGAGGGGACTGTGCAAACTCCGTGCACTATATACACTGGTCATCCTTTGAGGGGACAGAGCAAACTCTGCACACTATATACACTGGACATCCCGTGAGGGGACAGAACAAACTCTGTGCACTATATACACTGGTCATCCTTTGAGGGGACAGAGCAAACTCTGCACACTATATACACTGGACATCCCGTGAGGGGACAGAACAAACTCTGTGCACTATATATACTGGACATCCTGTGAGGGGACAGAACAAACTCTGTGCACTATATACACTGGACATCCTGTGAGGGGACAGTGTAAACTCTGTTCACTATATACACTGGAGTGGGGTGGCGGGGGGTGGAGGGGAGAATTGGGAGGCAGTAACTAGGCCCTGGCAGGTGAGGGGGTTGATGGGAGTGGCCCAGGTTGTTGCTGTGGAGCCGGAAGTGTCGGGCGAGGCGGCCAATCTTCAATGGAAGAAATAGCCAGTAAGAAGCTGTGGCTGCTCTCTGCTTCCTGGGAGTTTTACAGGAGACGATGTAAACACTCGGAGCCCAAGACAGAGAGCACCCGGTGAAAATCAGCCATTCATTAAACATATGCAAAATGTCCTTCCCCCAAGGGGTTAATAAATTATTAAAGTAGAATACATCCAGCATCTCTCATGAGTAACTATTCTTCATGTCTGACCCTGGGCAGTGAACTTTTATAGATAGGACATCACCGGAAGTCTGATCCTGTCCTCACTCAATGTTGACATAAACTCAATGTAGAGGGGTCACTGGATAGTGATTAACAACAGGAAAATGAGGATTTTCTTTCCCTCCATTGCCTGGGACAAGAAAACATTAGTGTCCCAAACACTGCCTTGACTCAGGATAGACTGGGTAAGACAAAGTGGGGGTCCCCATCCCGAAGGTCGGCCGGCGTGAGTCACTTGGCAAAAGTGAGTCCAGGGAAAAGAAAGTTTGAAAAACACTGCTGTAAAGGGATCAAAAACAATGCCCCAAGGGATATCCCACACATTTTCTGCTGGGATTAAGAGATAAGATTTGTCCAATAAAGGAAAGAGGGATTCAATAGGAAAGAAGTATTTACACCCACCATAATTTCATGTATATCTGCAAAGAGGTGAATGAATTGATGCTCAGCGTAATTGTGGCCTACCATTACAGGTTTTTAATAATGTCCAGATGTTCAAAGGTGCTTCCTGTAACTCGGGCGGGGGGGGGGGGGGGGGGGGGGGGGGAATAAATTCACCTTTAACTGGAGCATGTGCTGCAATGGAACATTGGCTTATTCTGTCTTCACTGCCAGAGTCAGATGTAGCAGTGGAGGGAGACTCCCGGTGAAGATTCTGTTGTGATGTCAATGCTTTGGCGAGGTGTGGGATCACCCCTACTGCTCCACTTTCTCTTGCTCCTTGGAGGTTCCTGTTGTGTTATGCTTCTTCATGTATCATAAGCTGCTTTCTTGATGTTTGCTCTGACAAAGGAAGATTCAGACTTGGAGATAGGTTTAACACATTTATTGAACAGTTAACAATTCTCCTACTTGAGTTCAACTCGCCTGCTATCTTGCTATAGTAACTCAGTCTGACTAACCAGTCTGCTCCAAGCCACATGGTGGGTGTGATGCTTCTGATCTGCCCCTGTGTCGCCTGTGGAAAGAGAGGAAGAGCATGTGTGCCCTGTTATATGGGTTGCCCCCTTGTGGTAGTATCACCTCTGGGTGTCTTAACTGCCCGTCGGTCGTGTCCTATCCTAAGTGTTCATTAGCTGTATGTCTGCATGTCTTGATATCTCTGGTGCTCCCTCTAGTGTTTATTTAGTTGTAGTGTATTTACCTTAACCCCTTGTGTATTTACAGTGATGCATATCACCACATCCCCCCTTTTTTCGTGTTACATATTTTCTGTACAATGTTAAAAGAAAATTGAACAAAATAGGTAGATAAGTGATGACATGTACAAATCATGATGACAGTGAGGATTATACAATACCAAATAATATTTATGAGTCCAAAGTTTATGAATTGGTACGGTCAAGTGGCTTTCTTCTTTTATTGATGACGTGGCGATGTTGATATTGTCATTGCTTTGTGAATGCCGTCAGTGTCCCTGTGCAGAAGGAACCAAGAAGTCGTCAGGATGTGTGCAAATGGTCAAAGCACTTCATTGTCTGATTTGGACTCTTTTTTTTCTATGCCTGTGGTGGTGATGCAGTATATCAGCTGCCTTTATAGCTGGTCTGTTTGTTCGTAGTGGAGCAAACTTGAATCGGTGAGATTTGCTGTCATGCCATGGTAACAACCGTATCTGAGCAACCAGCAGCAGACAACTGCCAGTGTTAGGAGCTGTGCTGTCACAGTGTCCTGCATTTGCAGAGTTGTACCATGTCGTACCAGTTGTTGTTCCAGCGTCGTTGTTTGTGTCGTGCTTGTTGTTGACGTTGGTGCCTTTGGTACGCTTCTTGTTGTTGTCTTTGTTGTTGTTTTCGTAGGTTTTGTTGTTGTGTTTGTTGTGCTCAGTGACCACACCGAGTGGAGAATTCGAGTCCTTCACAAAGTTACTTGTGTCAGTGTCCTTTGTGGTATCTGCTGTTTCATTGAGCGTGCCGTCTCTGATTCCTCGGCGCTCCCCGTCTGGGGTCATGTCCGGTTCACGAGAATTATCTTTGGCTTGTCGATGCTCCCCATCTGGAGTCCTTTCTGGTTCACCTGAATCAGCTTTGGTTTCTTGACACTCCCCGTCCGGAGTCATTTCAGGTTCACTTGAATCATCTGAGGTGTCACTTGAATCATCTGAGGTGTCTTGATGCTCCCCGTCTGGACTCAAAACGTTCAGGAATGCATTTCCTTGTGGAGAGGCTCGAGTGGTTCAGGTTTGAATTAACGTGGTGTCACTGGAGTCACTAGTAGCCTCACTTTGATTGTCGAGTGCCTCTGTACATACTAGCTGAGATCTGTCAGTCTCGCTGAGATGTCGGACATCTTGTATGGGAATTGTAAAGCCTTTGTCACTTGTCACACATACAGTGGGTAAACCTTCAGTGTCTTCTTGTCGGTTAGATGAGCTGGGTAGACTGTCAGAGTCTTCTTCTGGTGGCTCAAATAATCTGGGTAGACTGTCATAGCCTTTTTGTTGTTCACGTGAGCTTGGTAGACTTTCATAGACGTCTTGCTGTGCACTTGAGCGTGGCAGACTTGCATCATCTGCTGCTGGTTGCTCAGATAAGGTTGCTAGACCTTCATGGTCTTGTTCATGCAAGGATTGTGCTCTGGAGTATTGCATTGCTTCCATCGTGGAAGTCTTTCTGTGTTCTCTGTGTGGAGACGTGCAGTGGTCTCGCGGTGGATTCTGTCATCGCTTTCTCTGCAGAGTCAGGGACTCTTCATGGTGCGTGGACCACTCTCTGTGTGGAGTCGGGGACTCTTCGTGATGCATGGACCACTCTCTGTGTGGAGTCGGGGACTCTGCGTTGTGCGTGGAGCACTGTTCGTGGTGTGTGGACCACTGGTGTGACATCAGGCCGCTCTCTCTGAGCTTGTACCGCTCTCTGACTCTTGGTGTCAGGCCGCAGCAGAATCTTGTATTTCTGGGTTAGGATGTCGTCCATGCTGGGCTGACGATCCTCAAATCCGAAGAACTTGTCCATGACTGTGTCGGATTCTTCACTGTACAATACATCTCGTTGCGGTTCGGATTTGGTACTGAGGTCGCCACGTCCAATGATGAAATCATCTTCCGAGTCATAGTCTTTAAGGACCATATCATCACTTTTTGTGTCGGGGCTGTCATTGTGCTCACAATGTCCAAAGAAGTAATCAACGTCTGAGTCGTAGTCTTCAAGGACTAAATCATCTCTTAGGGTGGTGCTAACTGCTTGTTGCAGGGTTCTGCGGAGGTTACTTTCAGCTACTGGTTGAAGTTCAGGCATTGTGCTGTCGTTCCAGGTGAAAGAATTGTGTTTTACGGCTTAAATTTGTTTTTTCTTATTTTCGGGCATTTCCCCTTTAAGTGGGCGTGGTCCGGGGCCTCTGACGTCATGATGCTTGTGACATAGAGCGTAGGAATGGATTGTGCATGCGCAAATTGCTGTTCCTTTACTTTGTGCTCTTTGCGCAACTGCGCATGCGCGTTTCTCGCGCATACAAACAGACCTTCCTTTTCTGTGCGCACTTTGCGCAGCTGCGCATGCACAAAACACTGTTCTGCCGTTTCTCACCTTCTGGGGAACAGCGGCATGTGCGACTCCTTTCTCAAGATGGCTGCCAATCAAAACTGCCGTTTTCTGTATTTGCAGGCCTACCTTCGCCTCGTGGTGAGTATTGGCGCCTCTTTTATCGTTCTCTCTTGTGTTTTCCTCGCAGTATTCCTCAAACCTGTCCAGGACTGTCTAGAAGTCTCTCTTGTCTTGCCCTTTTGAGTACTTGAAGGTCTTGAAGATTTCTGCTGCACTTGCACCCACAATAGTGAGCAGAAACTTTATTTTCTCTGCATCCGCCACACCATCGGACGCTACCAGGTAGATCTCAAATCTCTGCTTGAATGCATGCCAGTTTGCACTGAGATTGCCGTGGTACCTGAACTGCTGTGGAACCGGAATCTCGATCATCTTGCCTGGGTGCTGTTGCTGGTAGTAACGGATCTTGAGTTGAACTATATAGATTCAACAGGGCACTCCTGGAACCATGTTGTGTTATGCTTCTTCATGTAGCATAAGCTGCTTCCTTGATGTTTGCTCTGACAAAGGAAGGTTCAGACTTGGAGATAGGTTTAACACATTTATTGAACAGTTAACAATTCTCCTACTTGAGTTCGACTCTCCTGCTAACCTTGCTATAGTAACTCAGTCTAACTAACCAGTCTGCTCTAATCCATACGATGGGTGTGATGCTTCTGATCTGCCCCTGTGTCGCCTGTGGAAAGAGAAGAAGAGCATGTGTGCCCTGTCCTTTTATATGGGTTGCCCCCTTGTGGTATTGTCACCTCTGGGTGTCTTGACTGCCCATTGGTCGTGTCCTATCCTAAGTGTTTATTAGCTGTATGTCTGCATGTCATGATGTCTCTGGTGCTCCCTCTCGTGTTTACTTAGTTGTAGTGTATATACATTACCCCCTTGTGTATTTACAGTGATACATATCACCACAGTGCCAGTGATTATTAATCCATTAACCTTTGGAAAGGACACCTGGGACATTGTTAAAGCTCACCAGTGTTACCTGTCCTGTGAGACCTGCCTCATTGAGGTTGTCGTTCTTGAAATAGTCTGTTGTAACCCTCCCGAGAGTCACGGGGTGTGGACTGTGAGGTTCCCCGTGACCTTGCAGGATTATGAGTTTCCCCTTAAGGGGAGCCCAGCGGACATAAAAACCCCAACCCAGATGTGGGGCGGCGCGGGGGGACCCTTCGGGGAGTGGAATTGTCGAGTTCTGTGTTATTAAACCTGTTGTTTTGCCCCCATCATTGCTTCCTTGTGGTCACTCTGTCTGGTTTCAACATGGTCTAACCCAGGGGTGGGCAAACTTTTCCGTGCAAGGGCCACATTCAGAAATTCACAATTTTAAAGGGCTGCATAGTATTAATAGTCCCGGTTGTAACCAATTAGCGTGCGGCATATACCTCAGCGCTTCCCCCGGCGGCATCCTGCCTTTAGCCCTCTTTATCTCTACTTTTCAAAAATGGCGCTTCACCCGGTTATGATTCTGGGTGCCTCATATAGAACATAGAACAGTACAGCACAGAACAGGCCCTTCGGCCCTCGATGTTGTGCCAAGCAATGATCACCCTACTCAAGTCAACGTATCCACCCTATACCAGTAACCCAACAGCCCCCCACATTAACCTTATATTAAAAAAATTTAAAAAAAAAAAAATTTTTTTTTTTATGACTTGATCTTGGTGGGCCGCATAAAGACCTTTGGCGGGCTGCATGCGGCCCGCGGGCCATAGCTTGCCCACCCCTGGTCTAACCCTTCTGACCCCTGAAATGTGCGACCAGCAACACTGTGTGTGCTATATTTAATGTACACTGAATATTGTGCATTTCTGGCGATTAGCATGGCAGTGATGAAAGATAGTTGTACTGCAGATATTGCAATGACTGTGCTTTCAAGTGTCCCATTTGTTCCTTTCAAAGATGGGGCTAGCAGTGGCAGGCAGAGAAGGGCCTTTTTGCCATTTCTTTAACACAAATCTCTGTGGATCCTCGCAATGGAAGAAAAATACCTCAAAGAAGCCACCAATTTGCTACATTGGTGTCAATGATTAGAGACAAACATTTAGAGCAGTTGGAATTTTATGCAATTCCTATGTGGTTCTGATTGTAGTTTTAATTCAACACCAATTCAAGTTACTGACTTCCATTATCTTCTAATTCACATTCGTCTCTAGATAAGATTCTGTATTTTTAATAGATTATGAGGGGAATCTGGCAGTTCTACTTAACTGAAGTAAGAGAAGAGTCCAACATCACAAGGGATCAGTGAATTCAGCCTCTAAACACAACATGACCTAAATTGTGCTCAGACACCTAACTTTGACCTGTACCTTTTGTGAACACAATGGAAAACGTCAGCCATTATGTGGCTTAGTTTTCCCATCTTGTTGAAAATTCAATGAGTTTATATTAATAATTACTCATTTTCATGTGTTTGAGTAGCAAATTCCTTTCAACTCCCTTTGTATTTGACCTTCTCATATTTACATGTTGCTCAGTCCATGAAATACCCCTCAGTGTGAGTGATATTGCTCAGTCACTTCCCTCATTCTGGTCACAATTGTAAGCAACTCTTTAATTTTCGAATTCGAAGCCTCGTTTTCAAGTCTCTCCATGGCCTCGTCCCTCCTGCATCCCCACAACTCTTTGAGTATCCTGCGACTTCCTGGGCAACCCAGATTTCTAATCACTCCACCGTTGGTGACCACCTTCAGCTGACACCGTCGTAAACCCTTGGACTTCCTCCCTGAACTCTTCTTCCTGGCATTCCTCTACAACATGACTATGACTAAGCTTTTGGTCATTTGACCTAATACCTCCTTTTGTGGCTCAGTGTTACGTTCAGCGCTGCCAGCTAGCACGGATTTTCCGTATTTCATATGGAAAATCTGCTTGAATACTCGTTTAGCACACTGGGCTAAATCGCTGGCTTTGAAAGCAGACTAAGGCGGGCCAGCAGCACGGTTCGATTCCCGTACCAGCCTCCCCGAACAGGCGCTGGAATGTGGTGACTAGGGGCTTTTCACAGTAACTTCGTTTGAAGCCTACTTGTGACAATAAGCGATTTTCATTTCATTTTTTCATTTCAATATGATTTCTCGCTTTGAAATACGAAATCTGTTGCTGCCCTCAGATAAATCCCACACACCGTACACAAGGAGAGTAATTTAAGCAAGAGGAGGAATTTTTTTAGGGGGAAGAAAAAAATATTAAAAGGGAGCTCCCTTTTTGGGCTGGCTTTGTGTTTATGTGTGTGTCTGTGTGTGTGTGTGTGTGGGAGGGGGGGGGGGGGGGCTGATTGACAAGTGAATCCATTCCTCCCTGAACGTTTCGCTATTCAGCAGCGACTGCTTTCCTTGGCGACGGCTGGCTGCTGCTGGAAGACGGAGGGCCCCGCGCGGAGGTCCAGCATTCTCATCCCCCCCCCCCCACCCACCGTGCACTCTACAGAGCATGCGTGTGATCCTTCGCGAGGTCTCGCGTCCAAGTGGCAATACAAACCTTTATTGGGAATTTAAAACTCACATTGAGGGTCGACTACACAATCACACGTGTAGACTATCTACATCATCGAAGGCCTGTACAGCATTGAAAATTGTATGTTGTGATGTGATGCAATTTTAAAATGTTTGGTAATTGTTAGGAAGGTAGCCTTTGGTTCTATTGTGCTCTCTGGGAATCAGGAATCTATCCATAATCATTTAAAAACTCATAAATGTGTAATTTAAACCCTGCTGCACTGTTCTCTGTGCAGTATTATGGAATTTTTAATGATTAGATTTACTGAATGTTTGAAACTTAATTTGAAAGCACCCACTCATGATGTACATCTATGTAACAGCATTAGAATAACATTTTTCGGGCAGCAAGGTGGCGCAGTGGTTAGCATTGCCGTGGTCCTAGGTTCGATCCTGGCTCTGGGTCACTGTCCGTGTGGAGTTTGCTCATTCTCCCTGTGTCTGTGTGCGTTTCGCCCCCACAACCCAAAGATGTGCAAGGTGGGTGAATTGACCACACTAAATTGCCCCTTAATTGGAAAAATTAAGTACTCTAAATTTATATTAAAACAAAGAATCACATTTTTCATTTGTGTTTTAGATTAGTACTTTTTCTTTGAAATTGAAATACCGATTTTACTGCCAAAATGCTGATTTCTGGTATCTGGAATACTGATTGCTGGTAGAAAAGGCCAGCAGCTCAGCAAATTTTGTTTTTAAAACCTCTTGTTTGGGATGCTTTATTGTGTGAAATATGCTATATAAATACAAATTCTTGTTCATTCTATCCAATAGTACTTTACGTAACCTTTCCAAAGGCCCTTAAAGAAAGATTTAAATTTTTTTTAGCGTACCCCATTATTTTTATTTTTCAATTAAGGGGCAATTTAGCGTGGCCAATCCACCTAACCAGCATATCTTTGGGTTGTGGGGGTGAAACCCACGCAGACACAGGGAGAGTGTGCAAACTCCACACGGACAGTGACCCAGGGCCTGGATTTGTATCCGGGTCCTCAGCGCTGTAGTCCCAGTGCTAACCACTGTGCTACGTGTCGCCCCCTTAAAGAAGCATGATGACCCGATTCAAGGTATTGAATTGTGTGCAGCTGGTGGCCATTAAGTGGGGATTTGCTAGCGGGTAGGAACAGGTAGAAACTGTGGTGGTTGGGTTTCGAAGCCTATGTTTGCAATATGTATTTCTGTTAATTAAATTGTGTAAAGATTGGTTCCATTTCTATCCTTTATTAATCAGTGACTATCTGTTTAATGCTTTCGGTGAGATCTGATGGTCAACACTTTCTAAATGTTTGCATTATATTTCAGGCCAGCTTTCGCATGTGCTATTGCTGTCATCGACAGTTGCACTTCTCGGAGGACTGATTTTTGGATATGAATTGGGAATCATCTCCGGTGTTTTGCTGCAGCTCAAGGAAGTCTTCAGTCTTAGCTGCTGGCAGCAAGAAATACTGGTCAGCTCCCTTCTAATTGGGGCTTTCTTTGCCTCGTTGGTTGGAGGGATAGCCATTGATTATTATGGGCGAAGAAATTCAATCATTCTTAGTGCAGTATTGATTTGTGTTGGAAGTGGCATTCTCTTACTGTCCTCCTCATTCACACTGCTAGTTAGTGGGCGAATGACGGTTGGATTTGCCATGTCCATTTCTTCCACAGCCTGTTGCATATATGTTTCTGAAATGGTGAGCCCCGGTCATAGAGGCAGGTTGGTGTCTCTTTACGAAGTTGGGATCACATTTGGCATCTTGAGTGCCTACGCGTTCAATTATGCTTGGTCGGACGTAAGCAATGGATGGAAATACATGTTTGGTTTGGTCATTGGCCCAGCGGCTTTTCAGGCTGTCGGCGTTCTCCTCCTGCCGTCAGTACAGAGGGTCAAAAACCAAGGTGATGATTCACAGAAAGTTCTGTTACAATTACAGAATGGAGAGCACGACAATCCTGACTCGGAAGATGTCAACTCAGCTCAAGGAACCGACCGACAGTACAGTTTCTTCGATTTATTTCGTTCCAGAGACAACATGAGGGCCAGATTTCTGGTGGCACTGGGTTTAGTGCTGTCACAGCAACTCACTGGCCAGCCCAATGTGCTGTACTATGCCTCGACCATCTTTAGGTCAGTGGGATTTCAGAGCAATGCTTCAGCAGTACTGGCTTCAGTAGGACTGGGAACGGTCAAAGTCATCACCACCCTAGTAGCCATGATGTGCACCGATAAAGTTGGAAGACGAACACTGCTAATTGGCGGCTGCATTGTAATGTCCCTGTCGGTCACTGTGATCGCTTTCTCGAGCCAGAATGTTACCGTGGGCTCCCACACCAGCTGCAGAGCCAAATCCCAGGTTAACGGATCAAATCAGATGTTAAATTCCAGCACAACTTCCTCCGAACCAATTCTTTGGAAATCCAATCCAACATTCACCAATGAATATTCACACAACGTGAGTCGAACTTTAGCTTTATTTGGCCAGGACAAACGTCATCTAACCTTCGAAGTGGGAGTGAACAGCAGCTTGTCCAGTGAGCAGATAAATCATTCCCTCAATGCTATGGACTCTTTAAATAATATGCACATTTTGGGTGAAGGCTTCCATTCAAAGAAAACAAGGAACCACCTGACCCAAACTTCAGTAAGCTCCACTCAAACCTCCAAACACTTGACTTTAGATTGGATTACACTGTTTAGTATGATGGTCTTTGTTAGTGCTTATTCAATTGGGTTTGGTCCAAGTAAGTACAATACTATTTCTACTTTTTCGATAGTTGTAAGCTGGTGTTGTTAAATTGCAGAATAAATATATGTATAACTTGTTGAAAATGATGGACCAGAGAGGGGTTTGGCAGTCATACACACCAGAAAATATAGAATCCTGCACTATCAAAATGTTTAAAGGACATCAGCTGAGATGAACGCAATCAAATTGCAGTCTCATAGTATATTATGGGTGGCAGAGCGGTTAGCACTGCTGCCTCACAGCTCCAGGGTCCCAGGTTAAATTCTGGCCTCGGGTGACCGCGTGTGGAGTTTGTACATTCTCCCCGTGTCTGCATGGGTTTCCTCCGTGGGTTTCATCCCACAGTCCAAAGATGTGCAGGTTTGGTGGATTGGCCATGCTAAATTGCCCCGTAGTGTCCAAAAGTTTACAGTAAGAAGTCTTACAACACCAGGTTAAAGTCCAACAGGTTTGTTTCAAATCACTAGCTTTCGGAGCACTTCCTCACCTGAGTAAGACTTCTTACTGTGCTCACCCCAGTCCAACGCCGGTATCTCCACATCATGGCTCCCATCCAAAAGATTAGATGGTGTTATTAGGTTACGGGTATACGGTGAAGGTGTGAGCTTATAAAGCAAATTACTGCGGATGCTGGAATCTGAAATGAAAGAGAAAATGCTGGAAAATCTCAGCAGGTCTGGCAGCATCTGTAGGGAGAGAAAAGAGCTAATGTTTCGAGTCCGATGACTCTTTGTCAAAGCTAACAGACAAAGAAAGTGGGAAATATTTATGCTGCGGAGTGAGAATGAAAGATGAGTCATAGCCACAGAAACCCAGGGAAACCGAGGTGTTAAATGGCCACAGAAACCAAGGGGAAGGAGTGCTAATGGCAGGGCCCAGAGAGAACAAAAGATGTGAAAGGCCAAACAACAGAGAAACTAACATCAGAGGGTGAGCTGTAGATGTGGGGGGAGGGGAAGGCGGAAGCAAAGAGGAGAAAGGGTAAGGAAAGGTGGATAAGATGGGGGGGGAGGTTTAATATATATGAAGAAAGACAAGAAAGAAAGAAATGGTAAAAGACAGTTAAAATGAAATGGGATGAAAATAAATGGGTCGAGGTTGGGTAGAGCTAATCATCTGAAGTTGTTGAATTCGATGTTGAGACCGGAAGGCTGTAGCGTGCCTAGCTGGAAGATGAAATGTTGTTCCTCCAGTTTGCGTTGAGCTTCACTGGAACATTGCAGCAGGCCAAGGACAGATATGTGGGCATATCTTTTGTTAAAATGGCAAGCAACGGGAAGGTCAGGGTCCTGAATGTGCACAGACCGAAGATGCTCAGCAAAGCAATCACCCAGTCTGCGTTTGGTCTCTCCGATATAGAGGAGACCACATTGGGAGCAGCGAATGCAGTAGACCAAATTGGAAGAGATGCAAGTGAAACGCTGCTTAACCTGGAATGAGTGCTTTGGGCCTGGGATGTTAAGCGTGGAAGAGGTAAAGGGGCAGGTGTTACACCTGCTGCGATTGCATGGGAAGGTACCATGGGTGATGGGAGAGGTACTGGGTATGGTGGAGGAGTGGACTAGATTATCTCTGAGGGAACGGTCTCTGCAGAATGCTTTCAGAGGGAGTGGAGGGAAGTTGTGTTTGGTGGTGGCTTAAGTGGGACGCTCATCCGAAGGGCCGTTTCAGACTCGATGGGCTGAATGGCCTCCTTCTACACTGTAAATTCTATGATCAGTGCTGACCTGTAGGAATAGTTGAGGCTGAGAACTTGTTACTGACATGACTGCATGACTGGGTTGAAATATCTATTATCAGAAACTAAATAAAAAAAATATATAAATTTAGAGTAGCCAATTATTTTTCTTTTCCAATTAAGGGGCAATTTAGCGTGGCCAATCCACCTAACCAGCATATCTTTGGGTTGTGGGGTGAAACCCATGCAGGCATGGGGAGAATGTACAAACTCCACACGGACAGTGACCCAGGGCCGGGATTCGAACCCGGGTCCTCAGCGCCGCAGTCCCAGTGCTAACCACTGCGTCACATGCCGCCCCTTGAAACTAAATTAACATATTAATTAACCAGATTCCTTTTTTTTTCCTGTAATGTGTTTTGTCTTGGGTTAGGGATCTCAATGAGGTTACTTTAAGGTTTGCCTCTTACGAGTGTTACCATAAGGGCAGCGCGTTGGCGCCGTGGTAGCACTGCAGTCTCACGGCGCTGAGGTCCCAGGTTCGATCCCAGCTCTGGGTCACTGTCCTTATGGAGTTTGTACATTTTCCCCGTGTTTGCGTGGGTTTCACCCCCACAACCCAAAGATGTGCAAGGTAGGTGGATTGAACACGCTAAATTGCCCCTTAATTGGAAAAATGAATTGGGTACTCTAAATTTATATTTAAAAAAATGAATGCTACCATAGACTGGTATCCATTAAAACCATTCTTGTTTATTTATAGATGACGTACATCTCTGTACTCTACACAAGGTTGTACTTCTGCTTCTCGCCAGATCTCCGTCTCTTAGTCATGCAACTTTGCATTATAGTTACATCTGTATTCGGTGCCCCTGATGTTAACCCTTTGTTCTACATCTCGCTCCCAAGTCTTTATCCCAACTATATACATCCTCCACTGTCTTCCCCCAGAGTCTTAGACTTCACAGAGTTCGTCTTGGTGCCTTAAAAAACCTCCCTGATCTTGTCTGGGTTAATTTTGTTGTTGAGGGCAAACTGCACTCTCTCGTTACTTGTCTTCCACGGGCCATTGTTTCGGGTTCCTTGTCTCCATCCATATCTAAATAATAAGTCCAAGGCTCCATTGATTTCCTTCCCAATGATATCAAGGCTCATTGGTTTATTCTGATATTTGCCTGGTCCATCTGAATAAGATCTTGGCTGTGGAGCTCTTTCTATTTAAGTGCCTTGTTCCTGTTGGTCTCGCATCCACACTCCCACCTCAGGTTGTGGCACTTTCAAATTGCATGCTCAGTGCCTAAAGTTGAAATTACAAGCTTGAATGAATCATTGTTGCTCCTCACACTTCCTAAATTTCTCATGATCACCTGAGGTAATGTTATACATAGATACATAGAATTTACAGTGCAGAAGGAGGCCATTCGGCCCACCGAGTCTGCACCGGCTCTTGGAAAGAGCACCCTACCCAAGGTCAACACCTCCACCCTATCCCCATAACCCAGTAACCCCACCCAACACTAAGGGCAATTTTGGACACTAAGGGCAATTTAGCACGGCCAATCCACCTAACCTGCACATCTTTGGACTGTGGGAGGAAACCGGAGCACCCGGAGGAAACCCACGCACACACGGGGAGGATGTGCAGACTCCGCACAGACAGTGACCCAAGCCGGAATTGAACCTGGGACCCTGGAGCTGTGAAGCGGTTGTGCTAACCACAATGCTACCGTGCTGCCCCAAACAAAACTTTTAAACAAACAAAGTTTATTCTACAAATTCAGTTAACATTTTATAAACATACACAGTAGGCATTTTTATCAGCTACAAACATAAATACCCCACACAGCTACAGTTTTCTCTATATATATATATATATAACCCTTAATAACTTCCCTTTCAACTGTCTCAATTTGACAACATCATCCAATACCAGAAAACCCCTTTTAACAAAACAGTAGCTTTGAAGTATTTCCAGAAAACAGTTATGTTGCAGTGTTTGTTGTAGAGTTGGAGGTGGTGTTTACAGTCGTCTTCTCATCAATAGTTCCAAAGCGAGGACCAGTTTTAAACAGTGTGGTTCTGTAGCTAGGAAGGTCGAAGTTGTTCTTTTGCATCAATTCTTTGTTAGAACTGTTGCTCCTCTCTACAGGAGGGAGGAAGGGGGCTTGGTCTGGAAAGGGAGCAGTCCGGGAGGGAGGGATGGGGCTCAGTTCGGGAAGGGGGTCAGTGGTGGAGGGGCCGAGGTGTGTCGGGCCGGACCCGGTGGGGGCTGGGTCCCATGGCGGGTCGCATTGTGCGGGGTGTTCCATGCAAGGTTGGATCCGGGTGTTTAAATGGTTATCTGAAGTTATTTTTTCTTTTGAGCTCTTTTGGAGTAACTATTAGGGTAAAACTGGCAGAACCATTCGAAGTTAGTGATTTAAATCGCTTCGGTCTGATGGTTCCCAGCCCAGGGCCATTGTCCAGAGGAAGTTAGCTCTTCTGGGAGTGGGAACTTCCTAGAGGGATCCTCCAGCGCATCATTGGTGTAACCCCCTAAATGCAACGCCGGGGAACCAGACGTTATGGGTCAAGGTATGCGGTTTTATTGTGGCTCTGTCATTTTTGGATTTTTTTTGGTTTTGCTGTTATTTCTTCCTTTCTGTGAACTATGGGGACTTTGGATCTACAGACGATTTAAAATGTTCAAATTCTCTGAATTGTGGCATGCAGCTCCCCCTGCTGGGCACTCTTCCCACTTGTGTCAGGTTTTCCTGCCACACCGAGAGCATGTCAAAACGACGGTTCGAAGAGTCATGAGAGTTTTACAGCACAGAAAGAGGCCCTTCAGCCCATCTTGTCTGTGTCTGCCATTAAACACCTATCTACTCTAAGTCTGCCATTAAACACCAACCTACTCTAATCCCATTTTCCAGCACTGGCTCCGTAGCCTTGTACGCAATAGTGTTTCAAGTGCTCATCTAAATGCTTCTTGAATGTTGTGAGGGTTCCCGCCTCTATCACCCTCTCAGGCCGTGAGTTCCAGATTCCCACCACCCTCTGGGTGTAAAGGTATTTCCTCAAATCCCCTCTGAATCTCCTACCTTTGGGACACTTTTTCCTAATGTGACAGGCTTTTGCTTCACTATGCTTTCCCTTATCTGTCTGACGTATTGAATGGCTTTGTTCATTTTCTCTATAAATAACCGTTCTGTTTAGCTTCCTCTGGTTGATCTGTCACACTATTTGTACTGCCCTGCGTGAGAAGCGTCTTCCCTGATTTGCAAAGGATCTAAGACCCTAACCACAATGTGATCACATAGTGCCACAGTGTTGCACTGTTGCTTCACAGTGCCATGACCACAAATTTGATTCCAGTCTTGGGCGATTGTCTATGTGGAGATCGCGCACTCTCCCCGTGTCTGCATGGGTTTCCACCGGGTGCTCCGGTTTCCTCTTGCAGCCCAAAGATGTGCAGGTTAGGTGGATTTGTCACGCTAAAATTGTCCCTTTGTGTCCAAAGATGCGCAGGTTGGATGGGGTTACGGGAATAGGGTGGGCAGTGGGCCTAAGTAGGGTGCTCTTTCAGAGGGTTGGTGCAAACTCGATGGTCCGAATGGCCTCTTTCTGCACTGTAGGGATCTGTGGGTTCTATTCCAAAGTTGCAATTCTCCACGAATCTGTACAGGTTATTTATAAATGAGCCCATGGATTCATCTTGTATTTACCTCCCCCTGTTAAATTTAATTTCCTCAAATGTTGTCTCAAGTACCAAGCAAATGCCTCGAGGACCTCTTCATATGAGCTCCAAACCTCATCAGATAATCTGTTATGGCCCCTACTTCATAGAGTAAAGTACTGTCCTGATCCCTCTGATCCTTCTTCTGAAAACCTGAAGTT
Source organism: Scyliorhinus canicula (assembly GCF_902713615.1). Lineage (NCBI taxonomy): Eukaryota > Metazoa > Chordata > Chondrichthyes > Carcharhiniformes > Scyliorhinidae > Scyliorhinus > Scyliorhinus canicula. The sequence continues at coordinate 190,770,607 of NC_052152.1, forward strand.
GTTTTGTATCTGGAGAATCTCTACCTCCAGTTGGCCCAGTGTTGAGCTTGTTGTGAGCCTTCAGTGCTTTGAAATGGTTCCGGGATCTGCAAAGCCGACTCCACCCTTTCCCAAAGCTCTGCATCTATTGCTTAAAGGTTCACAGACCGTTTGATTGTAATATGTACTCCCTGCTGTCTGAACTTTGGGTCTGCTTGCATCTTCACGAAGCTCTGTTCTCACGTGGGTCTTCAATCTTTTTTCCGAGGGTTCGTAGGTCTTTCATGTCAGCAGTCTTTTCCTGAGCTTTTCTGGCCGTTTATGCTCTGCCCGTCTTGTTTCACCTTGGGCTTGCCTGTTACTCGAAGAATGCTACCACAGACTATATATGTAAAAGCCATTCTTGTTTATTTCCAGTTCTACCTACATCTGTGTACTCTCTATGAATTTGTACTTTTGTTTCCCATCATGAGATCTTAGTCTCTTAGTCATGTGACATTGTGTCATAGTAACATCAGTAGTTACGTCTATCAGGTGCTCCTGTTATTTTAACTCTTTGCGCTACTGTTGTGGGCCAGGGTTTAGAGAACACCAAAGTATATCATGCAGTTCACCTGACCTACAACTGTTCATTAATTTTGGTTATGAGGAGCACAAGGGCCTACTTTACAGGTGTTATTCAACAGAGGCCTTGGCACTTTTAAACAAATGAAGTTTATTCTACAAATTCAGTTAACATTTTATAAACATACACAGTAGGCATTTTTATCAGCTACAAACATAAATACCCCACACAGCTACAGTTCTCTCTCTCTATATATGTATAACCTTTAATAACTTCCCTTTCAACTGTCTCAATTTGACAACATCATCCAATACCAGAAAACCCCTTTTAACAAAACAGTAGGTTTGAAGTATTTCCAGAAAACAGTTATCACTTTTAAATTATCAAGTGATCTGGACACCTTTTAACATAGAGAGAGAGAGAGAGAGGAGAAGCCTTCTTTGTCTGAATGCAGCTTACAATCTGTAAAACAAAAGTAAACTCAGAATCACAGCCAGCTCCCAGCCCCACCCACACAATGTAGAGTACCCAATTAATTTTTTCCAATTAAGGGGCAATTTAGCATGTTCAATCCACCTACCCTGCACATCTTTGGGTTGTGGGGGCGAAACCCACGCCAACACAGGGAGAATGTGCAAACTCCACACAGACAGTGACCCAGAGCCGGGATCGAACCTGAGACCTCGGCGCTGTGAGACTGCAGGGCTAACCCACTGCGTCACTGTGCTGCCTGACAATACATTTCTTAAAGCGACACTCCCATGACACTGCATATTGAAGCTTTTTTGAAACACGTACATTTAGAAACAGTTTTTGATAACTGTAACAATTCCAGGAGGAGCAGAGCGAAAGGCCAAACCAATTTATTTTTAACTGATAATAAAGCCACCACAGCGGCACATGAAACAAAGGTCCCAGCCCAGGACTATCAGGAACTGCTGCTCCGGGGGCTACATTTAAAAGCCCCGCTAATGAGCCCCAGCTGGACAGCTCAATGCCCACTCACACGGGAACCCATTTTCCACAAAGCCCATGGGGAGATCAATCAGTGATTTCCCCCATGGTCCTTGTGAGCGTTTTCACTCTAACCACTGGAAATCTCAAAGCACTTTACACACAATGAATAACTTTTGATGTATTGATGCTGCATTAATAGTGGAAGCACAGCAGCTAGTTCATGCACAGCAAGCTCTGACAAGCAACAATGAGATAATGACCAGATAATCTGTTTTTGTGAAGTTGATTGAGGGATAAATCTTCACCGGGATCACTCCCTTGCTCCTCTTTAAAACGGTGCCACAGGATCTTTTCAGTCCACTTGAGAGGACAGACAGGGCCATAGTTTAACATTCCTTCTGAAATGCAACAAGGGTTTGGTGAGGGTGGTGGTGGGTGTGGAAAGGAGTGATTGTTGGGTGAGGTTGGATTGGATTGGATTTGTTTATTGTCGCATGTACCGAGGTCCAGTGAAAAGCACTTTTTTTGTGAGCAGCTCAAACAGTTCATTCAGTTCATGAAAAGAAAATATAAAGAAAATACATAATAGGGCAACATAAGGTACACAGTGTAAATACCGTAGTGGGTCGGGTGGAGCATACAATAGTGTAGTATTAATCCGGTCAGTCCATAAGAGGGTGGTTTAGGAGTCTGGGAACAGCAGGGAAGAAGCTGTTTTTGAATCTCTTTGTTCATGTTCTCAGACTTTTGTATCTCCTGCCCGATGGAAGAAGTTGGAAGAGTGAGTAAGCTGGGTGGGAGGGGTCTTTAATTATGCTGCCCGCTTTCCCAAGGCAGCGGGAGGTGTAGATAGAGGCAGGTTTGTGTGATGGACTGGGCTGTGTTCACGACTCTCTGAAGTTTCTTGCGGTCTTGGGCCGAGCAGTTGCCATACCAGGCTGTGATGCAGCCAGATAGGATGCTTTCTATGGTACATCTGTAAAAGTTGGTAAGAGTTAATGTGGACATGCCGAATTTCCTTAGTTTCCTGAGGAAGTTATGGCGCTAATGTGCTTTCTTGGTGGTAGCGTCGACATGGGTGGACACGGACAGATTTTTGGTGATGTGCACACCTAGGAATTTGAAACTGTCAACCATCTCCACCTCGACCCCATGGATGCAGACAGGGATGTGTATGATACGTTCCTTCCTGAAGTCAATGATCAGCTCTTTAGTTTTGCTGGCACTGAGGGATAGATAGTTGCCGTTGCACCACTCCATTAGGTTCTCTATCTCTCTCCTGTATTCTGACTCATCATTGTTTGAGATCCGACCCACTACGGTCGTGTCGTCAGCAAACCTATAGATGGAGCTGGAACCAAATTTTGCCACGCAGTCGTGTGTGTACAGGGAGTAGAGTAGGGGGCTAAGTACGCAGCCTTGCGGGGCCCCGGTATTGAGGACTATTGTGGAGGTGGTGTTATTTATTCTTGCTGATTGTGGTCTGTGGGTCAGAAAGTTGGGGATCCAGTTGCAAAGTGAGGAGCTAAGTCCTAGGTTTTGGAGCTTTGATATGAGCTTGGCTGGGATTATGGTGTTGAAGTCAATAAATAGGAGTCTGATGTAGGAGTCCTTGTTGTCGAGGTGTTCCAGGGATGAGTGTAGGGCCAGGGATATAGCGTCTGCTGTGGACTGGTTGCGGCGGTATGCGAGTTTCTCTGCTCTGGTCCGGTTGGGCAGAGTCCCTCACATCTAGGTTGTTAATATCTCTATAATACATCTGCCAAACAACTCATTAAGTAAAAATAATTCTTAAAGTGTCTCAGAAAAAACCCTATACCATCAGAGTGAGTCGAGAAGGAGAAGAACACTTGAGACCCCAAACAAACTATAAGTGTATTTGCTTCAATCTGTCTTTTCTGTTTCCTCATGGTCTGAGCTATCTGTGATGGAATCTACACAAGGCTACAGCAGCTGTGACAGTATCACAAACCTGACAGAAATTGCTCTAATATTACAGTGACCTGGTTGGTTCTGAGCGAGATATTCCCTGCTGGAATTAGAGGGCGAGCATTTGCATTCTCCAGCAGCTTCAACTGGGCGGCGAATATAATTGTCACTGTCACGTTCCTGGATGTAATTGGTGAGTAAGAGAATACTTGGGCTTGTCTTTGGCCGTATGCCAGAATATCTCCAAAGATTTTATGCAGCATTAATAACTAATTTTGGAGTGCAGTGACTGCTGCTACCTCGGTAAATACCACAATATTCTGTAACAGCAAATTTCCACAGAAAGGAAACGCAAATGGCCAGTCATTTTGGCTGAGGGAGGAATGCTGGACCCCGGGTAATGTCCCATTCTTTGAAATTAGCATATTGTCCCACAGAAATCAGCAGTTTTATCCATTGAGAATATGCATATTTCTTTCCATGTATTTTAGTATTCAAAGATATGATTTGCTCAAATTTGTTCCAGGCCCCACCATCTCCAGCTTCCTGACCTTCCTTCCATCATAAAGTTAGAAGTGTTCACTGTCATTCACAACTCCTCAGATACCGAAGCAGTCCATGTCCAAACGTAGCAAGACCTGGACAAAATCCAGGCCTGGGCTGGCAAGTGAAAAGTAACATCTAAGCCAGAGAAGTGGGCTCCTGTGGGCAGCACAGTAGCACAGTGGGCAGCACGGTAGCACAGTGGGCGGCACGGTAGCACAGTGGCTAGCACCATCGCTTCACAGCTCCAGGGTCTCAGGTTCAATTCCCGGCTTGGGTCACTGTCTGTGCGGAGTCTGCACGCTTTCCTCGTGTCTGTGGGGGTTCCCCCTGGGAGCTCTGTTTCCTTCCACAGTCCAAAGACGTGCAGGTTAGGTGGATTGGATATGCTAAATTGCTCTTGGTGTCCAAAGGGGTTGGGTGGGTTGCTGGGTTATGGGTATGGGGTGGAGGTGTTGGCTTAAGTGGGGTGCTCTTTCCAAGGTCCGGTGCAGACTCGATGTGCCGAATGGCCTCCTTCTGCACTGTTAATTCTATGTCTAAGTGCCAGGCAATGACCATCTCCAACAAGAGAGAACCTAACCATCATCACTTGACATTCAATGGCATTACCATTGCTGAATCTCTCACTCTCAACATCCTGGGGTTACCATTGGCCAGAAACTGAACCGGATTAGTATTAATACTGTGGCTGCAAAAGCAGGTCAGAGGCTGGGAATCCTGTGGCAAGTATCTCACCTCTTGACTCCCCAAAGCGTGTCCACCATCTACAAGGCACATGGGAACACCACCACTTGTAAGTTCCCCTTCAAGTCATTCATGATCCTGACTTAAAAATATATCGCCGCAGTTCCACTATCGCTGGTTCAGAATCCTAGAACTCCTTCCCTGACAGCATTCTGGGTGTAACAACAACACATGGGCTGCAACAGTTCAAGAAGGCAGCTCACCATCTTCTCAAGAGCATTTACAGATGGGCAATAAACGCTGGCCTCGTCAGTGATGCCTACTTATCGGGAATGAATAAAATTATATTGCTGTCAGAGAACCAAGGCCGATTGGGAATGGGAGGCAAACATAGCCTGGATGTTTGTTATTTTCAAAGAGAAATATGATAAGTGCCCAATGATGGCACAGAATTGATGTGGTGGCGCCCCAACCTGTTCATGACAAGAGTTGCCTTGTCTGTGTGAAGAAAGAAAAAGAAAAGGAATTTTCTGGTGAAGTGCCTAAATATTTGTTTTGTGTGATAGTCGAGTGACACCAGGAGAAAGCTATTATTGCAGGTAAGTAACTCAAGAGGGAACCTGTATGCTGGGTGGGGGCCAATATTAACATTGAAAAACCCCACGCCTGAAAATGAACATTATCTTACTCTTTGTTCAGAAACAATTGGACTCTTTGGGACATTCCTATTCTATGGAGTGGTGGGATTGGCTTCAGTTGCTTTTATATGTCTTTACCTGCCTGAGACCAAGGGACAATCACTGGAAGAGATCGACAGACAGTTCTCTGCCAGAAGGTAAATCTGTTCTTCAAGTTTTTTTAAAACGGAAGGCTTTAAAAAAATGCTACATGCAGTTGTTATATTAATTGAACTGGTTTGCAACTTGCAGGGAGTGTGTGATTCAAGAACAAGCGTCAAGCATGTCTTGTTTGTGCATTCACTGATACATAATACATTGCTGCAGAACACCTGCTTACTATGAATGCAGTTCCTGCAGGGGCCTTCTCTCTGTGTGGCATCCTCTTTGTCCAAGGGTTACTGATCATGGCTCATGCTGTGGCATTACTGTTGGACAAGGCAGGTCCCAATAATTACTTCAGTCAGTGTACAGATTGAACCCATGCTGTTGATATTTTCCCCAGTATCTGACCAACTGAGCTAACTGACCCTTCAGTCTGGGTTAAAGCTGTATTATCAAATCGTCCGGAACACAATCCTCAATCCTGGAGGACAATATTTTGGCCAGCAGTTTGGCGTCCACATTCAATAGGGATATCGGCCTGTAGGACATACACAGCTCCGGGTTCTTGTCCCGCTTCAGAATCAGTGAAATTGTGGCTTGTGACATCGCCGGGGGCAGCACCCCTCTTTCCCTTGCCGCATTGAACATCCTCATCAACACCGGCCCCAATATCCCAGAGAACATTTTATGAAACTCCACTGGGTATCCGTCCGGCCCCGAGGCTTTAACCGCCTGCATGGCCTTCAGACCCTCCACTATCTCTTCCAACCCGATCGGGGCCCCAGCCCTATTACCAGCTCCCCGTCCACCTTTGGGAAATTCAGCCTCCCCAAAGAAGTGCCACATCCCCTCCGGCCCCGTGTGGGATTCCGACCTATACAGGCTACTGTAGAAATCCCTAAACGCCTTATTCACCCCTGAATCTCCAACCAGGTTCCCATCCCCGTCATTTACTTTCCCTATCTCCCTGGCTGCCTCCCTCTTTCTAAGCTGCTGTGCAAACATTCTGCTGGTCTTCTCTCCATACTCATAGATCGCCCCCCCTTGCCTTTCTCAGCTGCTCCAGTGCCCTCCCTGTGGTTATCAAGCTGAACTCCGCCTGTAGCCTCCACCGTTCCCTTAATTGCCCTGCCTCTGGGGTCTCCGCATACCACCTATCGATCTGTAGTATCTCCTTAACCAGTTGGTCCATCTCTTCCCTGTCCTCCTTCCCCCTATGGGCCCGAATGGAGATCAGCTCCCCTCTGACCACCGCCTTCAGTGCTTCCCAGACCATCGCTGCGGAAATTTCCCCCGTGTCGTTGACTTGCAGGTAGTTCCGAATACATTTCCTCAGCCGCTCACACACCCGTTCGTCAGCCAAAAGTCCCACATCTAACCTCCAGTGTGGACGCTGGTTACTGTGTTTACTAATCTGCAGGTTAACCCAGTGCGGAGCATGGTCTGAGATTGTAATCGCCGAGGACCCCGTGTCCACCACCCCTACCAGTAAGGCCCTGCTCAAAATAAAGAAATCAATCCGGGAGTACACTTTATGCACGTGTGAGTAGAAGGAGAACTCCTTCACCCTCGGCTGCCCAAATCCCCATGGGTGAATAAGGCATTTAGGCATTTGAAATGAACATTGATTATTGTCACAAGTAGGCTTCAAATGAAGTTACAGTGAAAAGCCCCTACCACAGCTTCCACCAAACGAAAAACAAGAATCTTTTTTTAAAGAACAGAGAAACAAAAAGAAAAAAAAACATGAACGTTGCAGCAAAGTTCAAAAGTTCTCAGTCCACCACCAGTCCTTTCCTTTTCTCGAAGTCCAGCGCATCCTCAGTCGACTCAAAATAAAAGTGCTGTTCCTCGTACATGACCCAGAGACGGGCCGGATACAACAGTCCGAATTCTGAAAAAGGATCAACCTAATCTGGTTGAAGCCTGCTCTTCTCCTAGCCACCTCCACACTCCGGTCTTGGTAAACCGCTGGATACTGTTGTCCCACTTACAGCTCCGTGTCTGCTTGGCCCACTGTAGAATGTGCTCCTTAATCCAAGTACCTGTGGAATCTCATCACCACTGTCCTCGGCAGGGTCTCCTCCCGAGTGCTGTGTGAGCCCTGTCCACATCCAAGGGTCGGGAGAATGCCCCATCCCCCAGCAGCTTCTCAAACATATCAGCGATGTATGCCCCAGTGTCCGCTCCTTTGGACCCCTCTGGGAGCCCAACCATTCTCAAGTTCTGCCAGTGAGACCTATTCTCTAGGTCCTCCACCTTCTCCAGGAGCTTCTTCTGCTGGTCTCTCAGCATCCCCACCTGCAACTCCACCGCAGTTTGATGGATCCACCTTCTGGATCGTCCGATCTTGGGCGTCCAATCTAAGCTCCAGCCGCTCAATCGACTCTTTTATCAGGTCCATGCAGTCCCGTTTCTGCTTAGCAAAGCCTTCCTGAATAACTTGCATCAGCTGCTCTGTTGACCGCTGGGTCGACAATCCAGAGGTCTGGTCCTCCGCCATACTGTCTCCCGCTGCAGCGTCAGCCCAAGCCTTCTCTGTCTTTCTGATTCTGCCTTTACGAGCACTTCTAGTCCTCCTCTCCATGCACCAATGTGGGAATTCATTACACAATTGCTCTGTCTTCAGTTTTACAGTTCACGTCTGGTTGAAAATCGGGGGAAAAGGTCCAAAAGTCCGACCTGAGCGGGAGCCACCAAATGTGCGACTTACTCCTTCATAGCCGCCACCGGAAGTTCTAGGCTAGCAATTCTGTTCCATATTGTTCACACACTTCTTTACAAAAGTCACGACGGCCAATCTTATCTTGTTCTCAACCACCTTCCACGCTTTGTACTTTCAAGTCAGGCCCACTAGATAGTGACCTGCTGCCAGAACCCTGTTTGATTACTGCTGTATTATCTCTTTAGACTATGTCCCCATGCAGTGGGCCCACACCTGGGCAATTCTGTATAATCCTGTTACATTCCTGCTTCCTCTATGGGTAACACAATCTGAGTTAATGTTGTATAACTCCATGAGATTCAGTTTGGATGCACTCGACTCTAATTGGGTTAAATTGCACATTTCCAACGTCTGCGCCATTAGTTGATAATCAAATTACATTTGGTCCTCCACAGATGGGATGAAGCCGGGGTGAAACACTACAGTCCCGTTACATGGTATTCTCCAAGCAGGATAGGTTGAAATCCAATCACAGTGTATCATGGAGAAATACACTGATGGATCAAGGTCCAGAAAATCGCTTTGTATTGGCATTTGGACAGTCTCAACTTTAGTTTTGGATGCAGATTTTTCAGGACAGTGCTGCCGATACGATAGGGAAGCCCAATGGTCAGGCAGATTGAAAAGGATTCATGCAGGCAGGAGTGAGGTGTGGCAAAGGCGAAACAGTTGGAGTGAGGTTATTTTTCTACACCAGCCAGTTGCCAAATACCCTGAAGAGGAAGTCAGCATCATGACTAACTTGTCTCTTTGCTAGAGTGTCTCACATAAGACATAAGGACCAGGGTGAAATGGTAGGTGGTGTCCAAGCTCAGGGCGGGGCATTAACATGTGGAACATCAAGATGGCTGGCAGTTTGCAAAGTTTCCTGTGTAGGTGCTTCCACCATATTATAGCTGATAGTAATTTTCAGTGCTGCTTCTGAAAGGCGTTACGTGGGAGATCAAAATAAGACAACAGGATTATCCGTCCAATACTTGTTCGCTTGATAACAAAATATTGCTACTGATAAAGCTACACTTGCTTGAAATATTATTGTTGTGAACCATGACTTAAACTTCTACATGTAGCCAAAGTATTAGGCACTTGTCTATCAGTATTAATGAAAACCTAAGATTTTCAGGAACCTCCTGGAGTAAAGGCAGTACCCAGTGTTGCCCAACAAATGGCCCCACCTTTGATCCTTGGTCTGGGCAGAGTTAGCTCATGGCAGTGGGGGTGTTGTCATTTATCTCAATACTCCTGGGCTAAGAGGGGAGGAATCAAATAGGGTTCTGGCACCAGGTCACTATCTGGTGGGCCTGACTTGAAAGGACAAAGCGTGGAAGTTGGGTGAGAACAAGATAAGTTTGGCCATTGTGACTTTTGTAAAGAAGTAGCCCACGGACACACTCTGCCCCTTCTCATCCATGATGGATAGGTCATTGGGTGAAACACCAGGCTCCAGCTGGCACTGGTTGACCAACACAAATTGGTAGCATCTTTGGGAGAGAAAGGAGGAAAATGTGTCAAACAACCATAGAGGTATATTGAAAGTTTGATGCATAGGGTTATTCATGTTCAGAGGCTTTAACACGCTCAGTTCCTGGTCTGCAACATTGCTAATTATACACGAGATGTTGGAACTCCAGTAGCCTCCAGTAAATGTTTAACCCTTTCACAGAAGTTGCATTTCACATCTTAGCTGTACTTATTTTCCAGAGTCTCAGGAGTGAGGTACTGCTGTCTGAGTACCAACAGAAGAAGAGCATCAATGGGTCGTTACAAACAAGTTGACGGTTTCTTATTTTAGACATTCCAGGTTATTTTTTGTTACTGCCTCCAAATATGATAACACTAATTTGAATGGTTCTTTGAAAGTGAGACTTGGTGTCAGAACTTTTAACGGCGCAGAAGAGTCTGAAGGGGAGTGGCCTGATCTTTTATGCCAATTGTCTTCTATCTTCATTGTTCGCTCGACATTCCACCAGAGACAGCATTGCACTGACATGGAAAGTAGCAGAGTGCAAGTATTTCCCAGCAGAAAGGAGGAAATATTGGAAGGATGACTCACTCTGAGGCACTCATGTTACACAAGAACTTCCTGACTGCCAAGTCATGAGCAACATTAACAGAGGCCTAGCAATAGGCTGTAATTTGGTATTGCTGCTTTACTGTGCCCTTTGGCTAAGACAGAATTGGGAGGACAAACAAAGTGATTGAGGGAGATTGAACAACCTTTCTGTGACTTTTAAAAAAATATATATTAATTTTTAACATTGTGAAGATATGAACATTCATTTACTTCAGGTTTCCAGAGACTAATGTTCTCATTGCCAGCTGTACTTTGACAGCTGTGAGTTATGGAAGATGCATTTTAGGGCAGCACGGTGGCGCAGTGGGTTAGCACTGCTGCCTCACGGCGCCGAGGTCCCAAGTTCGATCCCGGCTCTGGGTCACTGTCCGTGTGGAGTTTGCACATTCTCCCCGTGTTTGCGTGGGTTTTGCCCCCACAACCCAAAAATGTGCAGGGTAGGTGGATTGGCCACGCTAAATTGCCCCTTAATTGGAAAAATGAATTGGGTACTCTAAATTTTATTTTATTTTTTAAACGGAAGATGCATTTTGACCTATTACTGTATTATTTTCTTTAAGTCCCTTTTTAAGTGACTTTGTCAGGCAGCATGACTCGAAAACTGAGGCGGCGGGGGGGGGGGGGGGGGGGGGGGGGGGGTGAATCACACAACTCTCAGGCCTTTCCCAAAGTTACAGTGTTTGAGGTGTGAGCAGGTAACCTCAAAATTATTGTCACTTCCTGTTAGGAAGCAGGTGCTCACCACTTACTGCTATATTGAGACAGTCGGGCTGGCACATGGAGCTCATCCTGAGGGGAATTGCAACTGTGAGCCTGCAGCCTGGTGCTCAATGGCCGAGGCAATCAGTGTCTGCTATGCCTCCGGATAGCTGCCTTTAATCATGGCTGTAATTTTGAAACAATATAAAAATGAAAAAGAAATTGAATCCTGGCACTTTGGGCATTATATGAAGCAACAAATGGGCATGACAGTGGACCTATGGATAATTCAACCTTTTTTTTGGACTATTTTTGACTACTAAGCTAGCACTCTCAAATGAGAGAGAGTAGAAAGTATTTAATCTTGTGCATAATAGCTATTTATTTGGGTTTTTACATTTGGGTTTTGAAACATATGAATGTGTTTCATATGTGCATATTTTAATGTTTTACATTGATCTGTGCCACGGCCAATGCCAGTTAAATCTATGTATGGTTACCCTGCTGTTGCATTGTGCTTTGGTAAATTTTACATTTCTGCTTCAGGTACATTCTTGTTATTGGTTTGTATACTTCAGTCCTCAACACAATCTTCGCACCGCAGCCACTAACTCCACCCTGCAACTTAAGGCTGAGCCAGACTATTTGCAAACTTGGCATCATACTTTTAAAAAATAAATTTAGTGTACCTAATTCATTTTTGTTCCAATTAAGGGGCAATTTTAGCATGTTCAATCCACCTACCCTGCACATCTTTGGGTTGTGGGGGCGAAATCCACGCAAACACTGGGAGAATGTGCAAACTCCACACAGACAGTGACCCAGAGCCGGGATTGAACCTGGGACCTCAGCGCCGTGAGGCAGCAGGGCTAACCCACTGTGCCACCGTGCTGCCCCTTGGTGTCATACTTGACCTCTGGGTTCCCAACCACACGCCCATGCTATCGTCAAAACTGCTTTTTACCACCTCCGTAAAATTACCCAATTCCATCCCTGCCTCAACTCATCTCCTAGACTTGACTATTCCAATTCAATCTTGGCCAACTTCTTACATTCTAGCCTCCATCAACTTTGAGTCCATCCAAAACTCTGCCGCCCATGTTCTCATTCGCACTAAGTTCCATTCTCCCATGAATCCTGTGCTCTATGACTTGCATTTTCTCCTGATTGTAAATTCTGATCCTTGTTTTCAAGTCCTTCCATGAACTTTCCCCTCCCTAACCCTCAGCCCTCCCAAAAATATTTACATTCCTCTAATTCTGTCCCTTGATCAACAATTTTTATTGCTCCGCCAAAGTGGCCTTGCCTTCGACTGCTAAAGCTCTAAGCTCTGGAATTCTCTCCCTAAACCTCTCCATCTCTCAGTTTCACCTTCTTGTTGCAAAGCCCTCCTTGAAAACCTACCTCTTTGACCAAGCTTTTTGGCCTTTATGTCAGTCAGCCTAACATCTCCCAATGTGTTCAGCATCAGATTGTTGCTTTACACACTTCCAGTGAAGTGCCCGAGGACATCTTAATACATGAAAGATATTATAAATGCAAGTTGTTGCATTGCCTAGAGGCAGCATTCATTTCTCAGACCCCCAAAAATATCAGAAACCAACTGATATAATTTCACATAAGGTTATGTTTCTGAAAATGTAACCCTTGCTTCATTTATGGTAAGGTTTGAGATGTTTTAGCCGATCACTTCACATAATGAGGAATAAGTATGGTGTCCAGGCAGAACCTGCTCCACTTGGGAAATTGATCGTCAGAACCAAGACAGGAAAAAGTTCATTCATAGAAATTTCTCAAAAACATATTGCCCATGCTAACAGACAGGGATTTCATTGCATTTAGTAGTGCTCGTTTTAATGCTTTTATGTAAATTTCCTGAAGGCACTGAGTTATGACAGGATTATAGTTCCTTCAGTTCTGGCCACCTTTTTTACCTCTTTGTATGTGACTGTAAATAGGGAATGCTGTCGAGGTGTTGGACAGTGGCAATGGAAGAGCATCATACCCAGTTCGGCTGCTAGTCTCATAGAATCATAGAATCCCAACAGTACAGGAGGAGGCCATTCAGCCCATCGAGTCTGCACTGACACTCCATCCAGGACCACTCCCCCACCCCATCCCTGTAACCCCTGTCCTAACCGTTGGACACTAATGGGCAATTAAGCACGGCCAATCTACCTAACCTTCACATTTAGGGCCTCACGGTAGCATGGTGGTTAGCATCAATGCTTCACAGCTCCATTGGTCCCAGGTTCGATTCCCGGCTGGGTCACTGTCTGTGTGGAGTCTGCACGTCCTCCCCGTGTGTGCGTGGGTTTCCTCCGGGTGCTCCGGTTTCCTCCCACAGTCCAAAGATGTGCGGTTTAGGTGGATTGGCCATGCTAAATTGCCCGTAGTGTAAGGTTAATGGGGGGATTGTGGTTACGGGTATACGGGTTACGTGGGTTTAAGTAGGGTGATCATTGCTCGGCACAACATCGAGGGCCGAAGGGCCTGTTCTGTGCTGTACTGTTCTATGTTCTATCTTTGGACTGTGGAAGGAAACTGGAGCACTCGGACGAAACCCACGCAGACACGAGGAGAAAGTGCAAACTCCACAGTCACTCAAGGTCGGAATCGAACCTGGGTCCCTGCACTGTGATGCAGCAGTGCTAACCACTGTGCCACCGTGCCGCTCATCTTTACCAATATTACCATCCTGTGCATACTATCCAAACGGACACTTTATGTATGGGCTTGTGAACACGGTCCAGAAGAAAGAGTAGTAAAATTAAAATATGAAAAATCACAGCTGGTAGAACAGCGTGAGAGAAAGATCAATTATTGCTTTGGATGAAAGCTTTTATCAGAGCCCTGAATTCTGGTGAAGGGCTGTAGCTAAAATTTTAACTGTTTTGCTTCAGATGCTGATCAAGCTGCCGGGCATTTCCAGAATTGCTTATCTTATCCTGGATTTTCCTTATTCACAGTTTTCCTTTTTATCAAATATGTTGTGTGCAATCTGTCTAAATCAATAAATGATCAAGGGATCTGCACCTATTCTTCGTAATTCGTCCAGCCTGCCATTTATCTGGTATGTGTGGCAGCAATAGATGTAAAATGTTTTAAAATCCTCTCATAATTTCACCACATTCCTACTGGCAATTTGAAATAAGAGCAGCATTCAGTTCAAAAATGCTTTGTAAATAAACATTTTACAGAATGCCGGAGGTTGGTGTTCAGCATTAATTCAATTCCTGTGTGGGGCTCGACTTGAAATTTCGATGACCTCCACATTTGAGAAAATTTCCAGGGATCCCACATTCCGGTACATCAGGCCCAGACCTGTGCACGCACACATCCCACTTGCGATAACTGAGCAATTTTTATTGTCCTGTAGGTTCTGCGTACAAGCTGCTGAACATCAGTGTAGTGTGGTGGAACAGTTTAGAGTAGGATCAGACACGGCCCACCACGACATTTTTAAATGCATCATGTCCTGCTTGACAGATGGCACCTCCATTAGTTTCAGATTATGTTTAATTGGAACATCTGTTCAAAGCAGTTGGCTGCATATTTTTCAATGATTTCTTATGGGTGGTCTCCTCATGGGGGAGGGGAATGGGAGAGGGAGGAGGAGGCGAGGGACATGAAAGGCCTCTGTGACAACACTGCAACTTCATATTATAAAGGACTTGCCGAATATATCCTCCAAATATGTATTTTCATGAAATAAAATAATTGAAATCTGAGTTCCAACGTTTTATTTTATAAAAGATATATAAAACCGACTCAAGTTTCTGATATTCAGGCGTGAAGAATAGAAAGTGTCTTGATTTGATTTAAAGATCCTTTTTCATTTTATTTTCTTTGGCTGGCTTGTCTCTCCTGTAATTCTCTTACCTATCCCAAAAATATTCACCACTTGCGACAACTAAATTGTGATAAATGAAAGTTGTTTTTCCAAAGGCACATTTAAGAATACAAAACAGTACATCTTTCTTTGTTTTGGTGTTGCCTATTCCCCATTATTCTCGAATATTCTCTGCTGCAATTTATCCACCTTGGTTGAAGTCCTGTCACACTTTCAATGTCCCTCCCTACTCGGTAACCTCCTCCTGCTCTGCAGAAGAGAAAGATGGGAGATAGCTCGAGTGGAACACAAATGCCAACTTGGATTGATAGCCTGTTTCTGTGTTATGGAAAAGTCTGTGTGACCTCTGCACTCCTCAATTCCGGCCACTTGAGCATCTCCTATTTGAATCACTCCAACGTTGGCCACCGCGTCAATTCCCTCAGCTCTGGATTTTACTGCCTTCATTTCTCTGCCTCTCTCACCTTGACACTCGCTAAAAACCTACTGCTTTGATTTTTATCACTGCTAATAATAACTGCTTGTGTGACTTGGTGGCAAATGTTGCTTGATAATGACCCATGAAGCAGCTTAGTAGTTAGAGAATGTATAGTGCAGAAGGAGGCCATTCAGCCCATCGAGTCTGCACCGGCCCTTGGAGAGATCACCCTACTTAAGCCCATGCCCCCACCCTATTCCTGTAACCCAGTAATTCCAACTAACCTTTTTATGTGTCATGTCAAATGCACAATGCCAAATTAAATGAGGAAAGGCCAGTCAACCTACTGATCCCATAAACACTCCATATTATATTTTATCCCAACCTTTTCTGTCCCTTCAGGACAGCTTAGTGAGTGATTTGATTTGATTTGATTTATTATTGTCACATGTATTAGTACTGTATACAGTAAAAAGTGTTGTTTCTTGCATGCTGTACAAACAAAGCCTACCGTACATAGGGAAGGAAGGAGAAACTACAGAATGTAATGTTCTAGTTATAACAGGGATGTAGAGAAAAGATCAACTTAATATGAGGTAGGTCCATTCAAAAGTCTGATGGCAGCAGGGAAGAAGCTGTTCCTGAGTCGGTTGGTACGTGACCTCAAATTTTTGTATCTTTTTCCTGACGGAAGAGGTGGAAGAGAGTATGTCCGGTGTGCGTGGGGTCCTTAATTATGTTGGTTGCCTTTCCGAGGCAGCGGGAATTATAGATAGAGTCAATGGATGGGAGACTGGTTTGCGTGATGGACTGGGCTACATTCATGACCTTCTGTAGTTTCCTCCGGTCTTGGGCAGAGCAGGAACCATACCAAGCTGTGAGACAACCAGAAAGAATGCTTTCTATGGTGCCTCTGTAGTGGTCCCATGTCCAAAAAGACAAATCAGGTGAAACCTTAGAATATAATTATCTAATCTACACCCTGCATTGATCATCCAAGAAGTTTCTTTTTGTGTATGACATTTCCGTGGATCTGGCATCATACTCACCATGGAGCACAAAAGGAGGCCATTTGGCCCATTTTATTTATGCTGCCTCTCTGAATGCTATCCATTAGACCCACTCTTCCACCATAGCCCTGCATTTTCTTTTCTTTCTGAGTATTTATGCAATTCATGTTTGAAAATTACTTTTTTTTAAATATAAATTTTTTTAAAAAAATTTTGCGTACCCAATTATTTTTTCCAATTAAGGGGCAATTTAACGTGGCCAATCCACCTATCCTGGGTTGTGGGGGCGAAACCCACATGTTTGAAAATTACTATTGGTTCTGTTCCACTGCCCTCTCCGGCAATGCATTCCAGATTGCCATAACTGCAGTATAATAATAACAATATTTTTTGTCGCGAGCAGGCTTACGTTAACACTGCAATGAAGTTACTGTGAAAAATCCCTAGTCGCCATATTCCGGCGCCTGTTCGGGTACACAGAATGTCCAAATGACCTAATAGCACGTCTTTCAGGACTTGTGGGGGAAACTGGAGCACCCGGAGGAAACCCACACAGACACAGGGAGAACATGCAGACTCTGCACAGACAGTGACCCAAGCTGTGGATCGAACCTGGGACACTGGAGCTCTGAAGCCATAGTGCTAACCACAATGCTATCATGTTATAGCTGTATATATAAATTCTTCTAATCTTCCCTCAGGTTCTTTTGCCAACTATCTCGAATGTCTTTCCTGCCTGCCAGTGTAAACAATTTCTTCATTACTTCCTTTATCAAAACCTCCTCATAATTTTGAACACCTCTATTAAATCTCTGCCTTATCCTTCTCTTCTCTAAGCAGAACAATCCTGGCTTCTCCAGCATCTCCGTGTAACCTAAGCTGTTCATCCCTGGTGAATAAACTATTTATTTTTGTTGCACAGTTCAAACAAAAAAAAACTGCAAACATCCCTTGAATTACCCAGGGAAAAACCTGCTAGTAATATACTGGGGCACAATATAATCCCTGGCAGTCTAGTAATTTGGAGCCTCTGCAGCTGGTTCCATGTCAGTCTATGGATTATGGCAGCCAAACCGTTCCCTGGCACTCCAGTGGCAATGATAAGATGCTTTGGTCTGTTACTCTGATAGTTTAGTGCTACAATGATAGAACCCCAACAGTGTAGAAGGAAACCATTCGGCCCATCGAGTTTTTGCCCATCCTCTGAAAGAGCACCCTTCCTCGGCCCACTACCCCACCCTATCCCTGTAACCCCATCTAACCAGCACATTTTTGGACTGTGGGAGGAAAACAGAACACCCAGAGGAAACCCACGCAGACACGGGGAGAAAGTGCAAACTCAACACAATCGCCCGAGGCCTGAATTGAACCTGGGTCCCTGACGCTGTGAAGCAGCAGTGCTAACCACTGTGCCGCCTTGCTGCTAGTATATGTGCACATTGGTCCTAATGGCTTTAAAGCTTTATCAAGACTTGGGTTTCATAGAAGCATGTGAACCCTCAGGGTAAATAAACCTGAGCACTGAAGTCATCAGTAAATCTTTCTATCAAGAACCAACATCAGTGACTAGTTGAATATAACTTTTCAAATCAGAACTCAAGATCATAACTCTAGGTTAAACATTTACAGTCAGTCGTTTGAGGCAATAATCCTCAGCATGTCTTAAAAATAATTCCTCCACCTGACTTCATAATTTAAATGAATGAAGATCATTCAAATATTGCTCAGATTGTTTGGAACTTTGAGCAGCTTCTGTTTATTTTTCCTCGGTTTTGCAGACATATTTTGACCGATGAATTTTTTCTGGTGTTTATTCAATATTGTATGAAGGTTGCTGTTACGTTTGATTAAGTTGGCGATTTAAGTAATCACAATTATTAGAAGTAGCAGAAAACATTTATAGCCACAACTTCCTCAGCTACATAGATACCACAAATCAGTAGTCTGTGATTTCCAAGTAATTCTGTTTATTTTTCCAGCAACTCCATGCTCAGTCTAATTAACTTGGATCTACTGCTCACCAGTTTGAAGTGAGGACTCAGGAATAATATTATGACACGATGTTGGAATTCTGAAATAATATTTTTGTGTTATTTACATCAATAAACTTCAGCAGATCAGGGATAGTCATACTATGATTGGCACGAAAGCAGAAATGCTGGCTCTCTGAATTGCATGAGAGCTTGGCTTTTTTGGTACATGCCTGATTTATGTGTTTCATGAGGCCTAATATGCTGACCCACAAGACTGTGGGTTTATTTAGGCTGTCCCTTGGTAAGGGAGGTTTCCTCTCTCTTCTAATCTTTCCCTAAGGAGAGATGAATGAAGAAAGTCTCAGATACTCATGTGGTGAAAAAGAAACACTCACTCAAAATGTTGGTGCAGTGGGTCAAACCCGGGGAACATCTGTGTTAAATGAAGCCCTGAGAGAAAAATAAGGCCACACTGCTATTGTAAACAGCACACTGCATAGCCCACTCTGATTTACAACGCAGCAAACTGCACAAACACCATACTGACCTGGAGCACAGCACACGATGAACTCAAACCGAGCCTATTGCAGGTAGCACAGCATTGCTCATTGAATACCCTCACTGATCCAGGGCTGAACATGCTATGGAATGCATGATAATTTCATGCAAAATATAAATTGAATGCTGCAATAGTTTACAAAATACTCACTGATCCGCTGCAGGCCAGGCTGCAAAGCCTAGCTTAGTCCACAAGAGAGCATTCTTGCCAAACTCATCGTCATTTACAAGTGAGCATTATGGACAAAGCATTGAATGTTTGCAAAGATATGTACACTCAAAATTAACATAAATAATTAAACAGGTACCTGCATACAATTTCAAAGTAAATTAAGCAGAGAACTGATTTGCAAGTTATACTCTCACTTTTGAGTGGACAAAAAGTGGCTTCCGATATGTATTAAGGTGAAAGTAATGATTGGACTTGGGATTCAGGTTGATAATTGGACTCTCTAATACACCAAAGTGAAAGATGTGATGCTACCTCCAGAAGGTAATCACAAACTGCTATGTATTCCCACTGCAGGTGGTACATTTGTAAGCTGTTGCTAAACTGATGTTAAAAGGTGCTCAGTTGATCCATTGAACCTCTTGGAAGCTTTACTTGGAGCCTTTATGTTAGGAGCACATAGATGTTCTTGCCTGTGCTGTCTTAACATTAAAATAAGCAGTTGCCAGAGGGGCGGAGCACGGTGCAGGGATCCAAATTCTCCTCAGTATAACATACAGCGATGTATCCGAGAAGCATACTTTGTACCCGCTTCACTGAAGGGAACACTCGGCAAATATTGATCTGACAATATAGGTGAGAAATGATCATTGCTCACAAAGGCGGCTAAGCACAAGTGTTCAGATAACAAGCCTTTCCTGTGATTTTAACAGAAGCACTAATCTGTTTACATTAAAGTAGTTGATTCAGGAGTGCCACACAAATACGTCAAGTATTCGTTGGTTAATATTGCCAATAGTACTTCCAGCTTTACATCTGTGGCATAACCGCAGCTTACTAATGAGACAGTAAACAAAAAAAGCTAAGAATTAATATTAGATAGGTTATAATTTTCTATAGTTTGCAACATGCCTATAAATGACACAGTGGATAGACTATTAACTCATTGCCCAGAGAGTGCATGTTCTTACAACATTGTTCCCTGTGGCCATTCAAAGGATAATGTTGTTCAAGTTTATTAGGAACACAGTTACAAAATAATACCGAGATCTTGAATCTGGTATGGGTTTTCAGAAGCCTTGCCAACTTCTCCGAATGAATCTACGCAGAACAAGTTGAATTATTGTGTGTAGAAGAATTCGCTCAGCACATGGCAATTGCTAATGCATCTGAGTGGCAAAACAATTGTGGTTGGAAAATGTTTGTTAAAGAATAATAATAAGAAGAAGAATCTTTATGTCACAAGTAAACTTACATTGCAATGAAGTTACTGTGAAAATCTGTCTACCAGGATGCAAAGGGTGCCGTGCGATTGGATCTGGTTAGTTCATTATGGGTTTCTGCAGTGTACTTCGTTGTTAATCGGTTTGGATTTGTGCAATATTGGCCAGAATATTTGTGTGGGCATGCGGTAGACAATGGTGCACCACAACACCGGGAGGATATATCGTTTGGCAGGCACGCTCACCGACAGTTAAAGGGCCCATCAACATCTCAGTGACCTGTTTATTGGCAGGAGGTTTGCGGGCCTGGGGGAACAGGAAGATAGATTTGGGCTTCCCCAAGGGAACATGTTCAGATACTTGCAGGTAAAGGCATTTGCTAGGCGTCAGGTAGAGGGATTCCCTTTGCTACCCTCGCGGGGGACGATGGACAGAGTGCTTTCGGGGGTGTGGGTCGGAGAGGGGAAGGTGTCTGACATCTATAAGGTAATGCAGGAGGTGGAGGAGTCGTCAGTGGAGGAGCTGAAGGCTAAATGGGAGGAGGAACTCGGGGAGCAGATAGAGGACGGAACTTGGGCGGATGCCTTGAAGAGAGTCAACTCTTCCTCCTCATGTGCGAGGCTTAGTCTCATCCAATTTAAGGTACTGCACCGGGCCCACATGTCCGGGACTAGGATGAGTAGGTTCTTTGGGGGTGAGGACAGGTGCACCAGATGTTCGGGGAGTCCAGCGAACCACGCCCATATGTTCTGGGCATGCCCAGCACTGGAAGAATTCTGGAAGGGGGTGGTGGGGTCGGTGTCGAGGGTGGTTGGATCCAGCGTCAAACCAGGGCGGGGACTCGCGATTTTTGGAGTTGCGGTAGAGCCGGGAGTGCAGGAGGTGAAAGCGGCCAGTGTCCTGGCCTTTGTGTCCCTAGTAGCCCGACGAAGGATCTTGCTACAGTGGAAGGATGCGAGGCCCCCAAGTGTGGAGACCTGGATCAGTGACATGGCAGGATTTATAAAATTGGAAAGGGTCAAATTTGCCCTGAGAGGGTCAATACAAGGGTTCTATAAACGATGGCAGCCTTTTCTGGACTTCCTGGCTCAAAGATAGGTATCTTGGTCAATAGCAGCAGCAACCCGAGGAGGGGGGGGGGGGGTGTTTATATTATGTAACTTAATATTGTGTTGGTTTGCGTTGTTGTTAAGATGCTGTGTTGTTCATGGAGGTGGGGCGAATGTTTATGATTGCTAATATTATTGTTATTTTTGGTATTTTATTATGGTCTGTTGTTGTATAAATTCAAAATTTTTCAATAAAAATTATTTTTTAAAAAAAATCTCAGTGACAGCAATTTTGAGTGGTTCATGCACATTTACGCTTGGCTCATGGGCCAATCAGCCAAGTGGCCTTCACGTTTTTCATTCATTTTACATTTGAGGCAGGACAAAAGGCCCAGAAGATGTTCGTAAAACGAGGAATAAGGGGGTCTTGCTGTGAGTTGCTTGTAGTTGGTTTACAGATAATTTCTGGCATTTTCTGTGTGTTTTAGATAATTCCCGGATCGTTAAACATTTGCAAAAGCTTTCTGAAGAAAGTCCCTTTCAGTACAGAAATGTGTGCAAAAATCTGGACAAATATGGAGAGTGTACACTCAGCTGGAGGGACCTCCTCAGAAGAGGAGGAGGGACCAGAAGGGAGAGGAGGCCAGTTGACTGTCACACTGTCCCAGAGTTTGTCCTCGGGACTGAGTGGTGAATGGCCAGTAAGGGGTGAATGGCCAGCAGGAATTGCAACAGTCTGGAGAAGGTGCCATTGCCCAGCTAGTAGAGTGTATACGCAGTGGTCATATTTACTGGACATAGAATTTACAGTGCAGGAGGCCATTTGGCCCATTGGGTCTACACTGGCCCCTGAAAGAGCATCCTACCTGAGCCCAAATTTCTACCCTATCCTCGTAACCCAGCAACCCTACCTAACTTTTGGACACAAAGGGTCAATTTAGCATGACCAATCCACCTAACCTGCACATCTTTGGACTGTGGGAGGACACCGGAGCACCTGGGAAACCCACGCAGATACATGAAGGACATGCAGACTCCGCACAGTGAATCGAACCCGTGATCCTGGCACTGTGAAGCAACAGTGCTAACCACTGTGCCACCGAGGCCGTCAGAGATTACATGGCAAAGAAGGCTCCACCTCTCCAGGGACACTGCCACCTCTATCTGAGACATGATCAGCCCCGAAATAGCCTCCAACTGTATAGGTGAACACTCTGTGTCAGTGACTCTGAAGCTGACCGAGCCCTGAACTTTGATGTCTCCGGGGTCAGTGGGAACTCTGGATTCTTGCAGCTGCAACAAATTGGTCACAGATGCACTGTTCCAAAGTGTCAGTAGCTTCATTCACGTCAGGACAGGCTAGACCAGGCAGTGAGACAGAG
Source organism: Scyliorhinus canicula (assembly GCF_902713615.1). Lineage (NCBI taxonomy): Eukaryota > Metazoa > Chordata > Chondrichthyes > Carcharhiniformes > Scyliorhinidae > Scyliorhinus > Scyliorhinus canicula. The sequence continues at coordinate 190,793,182 of NC_052152.1, forward strand.
GCTTTGCCACAATTGCAGGATTTCCCGAATTCAGGGATTCATTGACTGTATGCTTGTTCCCAGCAAGGCACCAGTGGGGGATGCCTGAACATCCAGATTGCGTGTGACCACAAGTGTCAGATACTGCAGATTTACCAGGTATCCAGGAAGCTGCTATCATGCCGACATTCTGCGTCACCCCCCAGGTATCAAGGCTCCAGCACTATGTCTGGACACTCCTCGGTCATCGCGGTCTCCTCAGATGCGATGGTCACTGGCAGAGAAACTGCTGCCATCATCAGGAGCACCCTGAGAGGAGCCCTCATTGGAGCTGCAGGTCAGCTGCCAACATGAGATTGGATTGAACCTCCCTCCTCACCATAGATGTGGACGGGTAGCTAGACGCCTCATCCATCCCTCACACTGGCAGTGACCTGCTACCTTCCCTGCCAGTATATGGGTTTGTATGTCTCAATGCAACCCCTGATTGAGTTCCTGGAACTGCCTCTCCAAAGGAGTTGCCATTCCCTCTATGGGGGAAGTTATGCATTCACAGCTCTGGTCTAACGCAGTGCTCACGTTCCACATGGACTCCTCCAACACTTAGACCATGAACCGCAGACCCTCAGGGATCTCTGCCAGATTTTCACACGCATTCGGATGGACATCCAGCATCTGCCTCCTGATGGACGCCACCATCTGCCTCGGACTCAGCAGCATCCTGGTCTCCTGCAATCCTCTGACAGCCAACACCCTGGGGGACTCTGCCACCGCCAGCTACTCAGGTGAGTATAATGTGCCTTCATGACTGTGCACTACCTTCTGCTCCAAAACGCACATGCCCATTGATGTGCCTGAATCTGTGCAGGTGCTTTGTGCAAAGGGAGGATATGAAACACAGGTGCTTCTGGCTGCAGGTCATCTCCAGAGGTCAAGGGAAGGTTCTGGGCAGAGGCAGATTTACAATGGGAACACACCAGGCTTAGGCACAGGACCCTAAACAATGAGTGGGTCTCCTGAGTACTGGGAATCCAATCAGAGCCTGAATACTCTGCATTTGCTGAGAGGCTCAACATGAGCCTGTCAGCAGGAAGTGCAGAGCGAAATCAGGCTCTCATTGGTGAGTCTGAAAGGGCGGGAAAACACTGGTCCAAATTGTACGGATGGTTTACTTGAGGCAGGGGTGACCCGACCCAGGGCAGGCAAGCAACAGCAAGGGACGAGGCTCGATGCTCCGAATCGAGCCATAGACATGAGGAGAGGATGGGGGAGGCAGGAGGCTGCCTTCAAGACCCCAGGCGAGCGAGCTGAATGAGATTGTTAGAATGGCAGAGTGTGAGGGGTGGGGGGGAATACTGTGTGGGGATGGGAGGTGGGGGAAGGAGAGTGTGTGTGTGTATGCGGTGGGCGGGGGTCAGCCAGGGTTGCAGACATGTAGTGAGAGGCAGTGTGTGACAGAGCAGGGTTGCATTTTGGAGGGAAGGAGGGAGAGTTTATGTTGCGGTTGGGAGGCCACTGGGAGGGAGGGTTTGTGAGGTGGGGTTGGGAGGAGCATGAGGTTAGGGGTGGGAATGCCAGAAATGAAGGTGACCCCACAAAATGTAAGTTCACCTCTGGCCCTTGGGGTCCTCCTGGGGGTTGAAGGAGGAAGAAATCAGGTTAGTCCCGAGCTCAGAGTGCACACAGTCTGGTTGCTTCCCAGAATGGATATCTGGCTGAGCAAAGACTTCTGAACGGACGAGCAATGGGGATTAGTGGATTTGACATGTCAGCCGTACACCACTGTGCTGCATCTCTCATACCTTCCCCCAGTTCACTGACTCTTACCTTCCTCTGAGACCCCAGCCTCTCCATGACTAAGTGGACCTGGTTCCATGTTCACACGTCTCCTCGAGAACTTCCTCATTTGACTAACTTAAGAGCAGAAGCTTTGGGACACCACCACCCATCATCCTTGCTCCTGCACATTGTGGCTGCTCTTTTCCTATGAGGACAAATTTGCCTTCATTAGTCCCTCCTCTTCGTGCCAGAATGCTCCTGCCTCACCCCCAAAGATGCAGGTTCAGGTGTCCATCGTGTTGTCGCACCTCACCCATATGTAGATGCCAGCCATCCGATCTAATCAAGGCACAGGAATATGTGCCAATTACCATCATCATTTCACATCTGTCAGCACCAGCGATTGCTGCCACCCACACTGACATCAATCCACGGTTCCATCTGGATTCAGTACCCATCCTGGCAGAGTACAGAAGGCCATTGAACCTTTTTACTGCACTAGATCCAGGTCCTTTGCATGACTTCATGTCTGCTGACCGGCCACCTCTATCCAGGCATCCTTTGTTCAGTGCGGTGGCCTCTTCTTTCCATATCATGGCACCCAGATGTCACATCGGACATTGGCTGCTTCTGGCAGAACCCATAGGCATACATCAGAAAACAGGGGCTGGGGGGAGACTGGCTCTGGGCATTTGCATCCTGCCTGGGAAGGGCTCCAGGTGGCATTGTAATGGGATGAACCTTTAGGCAAACAGTGCTGTTTGGAAACCAAATTGCCTTTGTACTGCGGTCTCCTCTACCATCCTCTTTATCTGATAGTGGGTATCTTGGGGAGCTGGTACGGTGGTGGAAGCCAGATGTGATGGCAAAGTACACGTTTGCGAATTAGACCATAAGGCCGTTAGACGTAGGAGTAAAAGTAGGTCACTCGGCCCATGGAATCTGCTCCACGATTCATTGAGATCATGACTGATCTAATGTAATCCTCAACTCCATGTTCCCTCCTTATTCCATAACCCTTGATTCTCTTACTGATTAAAAATCTGTCTATCTCAACGTTGAGCATACTTAACGACCCAGCCTCTACACCCCTCTGCGGTAAAGAATTTGACAGATTCTCTACCCTCTGAGAGAAAAAATTCCTCTTCATCTCTGTCTTAAATGGGTGACTTGTTATTCTAAGATTATGTTCCCTAGTCCTAGACATTCTCTCAGCATCTATCCTGTCAAGCCCCCTGAGAATCCAATATGTCTCAATAATGCCACTTGTAAACTTCAATGTGTGCAGTCCCAAACTACTCAACCACTCCTCATAAGAAAATCCCTCCATACCCAGGATCAACCTAGTAAACCTGCTCTCGGCAGCACGGTAGCACAGTGGTTAGCACAGTTTCTTCACAGCTCCAGGATCCCAGGTTCGATTCCCAGCTGGGTCACTGTCTGTGCGGAGTCTGCACGTTCTCCCCGTGCCTGCGGGGTTTCCTCCGGGTGCTCCGGTTTCCACCCACAGTCCAAAGATGGGTTAGGTGGATTGGCCATGCTAAATTGCCCTTAGTGTCTGAAAAATATTAAGTGGGAGTTACTGGGTTATGGGGATAGGGTAGATACGTGGGCTTCAGTAGGGTGCTCTTTGTGAGGGTCGGTGCAGACTCAATGGGCCGAATGGCCTCCTTCTTCACTGTAAATTCTATGATTCTATGGACTGCCTACAATGCCAGTATATTTCTTCAGATAAATAAAATTGTTCCCAGTGTCCCAGGTGTGGTCTTAACTATAGCCTTGTTTAGTTTTAGCAAGACTTCCATATTTTTATACTTTATTCCCTTTGGAATAAAGGCCAACATTCCATTTGCCTTCCCTATTATCTGTTGAACTTGCAGGCTAACTTTTGGTGATTTATGCACGAGGGCCGCCACGTCCCTCTGTGTTGCAGTTTTCTGCAGTGTTTTTGCATCTAAATAATATTCAGAATTATTCTTCCTACCAAAGTGCAAAACTTCATATTGTCCTACATTATATTCTAACTGCCAGGTTTTTGCTCACTCACCTAACATGTCTATGTCCCTCTGTAGATCTCTTGTGCCATCCTCACCATTTGTCTTCCCACCTATTTTTGTGTCATCTGCAAACTTGGCAATAGTACATTAACTTCCCTCGTCCAAGTCATTAATAAATATTGTAATTAATTGCTGCCCCAACAGTGATCCCTGTGTCACTCCACTAGTTACAGGTTGCTATCCGGAAAATGCTCATCTTATTCCAACTCTCTGCCTTCTATCAGTCGCTCTATCCTTGCTATTATACTACCCTCAACTCTTATCTTGTGAAGTAGCCTATTGTATGGTACCTCATCAAACGCTTTTTGGAAATCCAAGTATATTGCATCTGTTGGTTCCCCTCTATCTATATTACGTGTTACCATCTCAAAGAATTCTAAATAATTTGTCAGGTGTGGATTTCCCCTTCATGAAACATTGGCTGTTATCAAACGCAATCTGTGATGCCGTCGCTCACAAACATCTCTCTCAGTCCTTTAAGTACTGAATATGTGCGTGTTGTGTACAGTTGCTTCAACTCAATGCATCTGGAAAGGTAATCCACCACAATAAGGTATGATTTGCTGTTGAAGACAAATGATGTCCAGCCTTTCCCATGGCCTGGTGGTGAATTGTGTGTGGGCAAGGAACTGACACACCTGACAGTTCACTATCATGTCCTCAATTGCCCTGGCACTGCCTGGCCACTAGATGGTGGATTGGGCCTGTACCCTGCAGTTGGTGATGCCCAGGTGGTCCTGGTGTATTTTCTGGAGGATCTCTGGCTGAAGGGAAACTGGGATGATCAGCCCCTCATTATAGACCATAAGATCGTCAATGACAGTAAAGTATCCTTGTTGTTCGAACCAAAATGTCATGGTACCACTGCTTGGTCTCTGTTGTGGCCACCCTTGTTGGCGGTAACTGCAGATATAGGCAGTTCCTGGCAAATCTCTTGGAGTTTACTTGCGGTCACTAACAGGTGTCTCCTTCTCAAATGGGAGTATGCTTCAAGCTCCTATATCAGGTCCACTGTGGCTCTGGAAAGTGCACCGGCCACTATATTTCATCAGCACATTTCAGTTGACCACAACGTTCTTGTATTTGGAAGCGGTGAAACCTGACTTTGGCTGGGTTTTTAAAGCTGCCGACTATTTTTTTTTAACAAACAATTTTATTGAGGTATTTTTTGGCATTGTAAACAGTTACAGATACCAGAAATATGCAAACAGCAATCGAAAACCAACACTTCAACCAAACCATAGTGCACATAACCGCTCCTCTCCCATAAACACTACCTGCCTATTTATCCCTCCTACTCTACTCACACAATTAATTTTTAATTAATTTTTTTCTTTTTGGTCAGAGCGAGCTTGGCTGCCACGTGGTCAGGCCCCATCTTAGAACATAGAACATACAGTGCAGAAGGAGGCCATTCAGCCCATCGAGTCTGCAACAACCCACTTAAGCCCTCACTTCCACCCTATCCCCGTAACCCAACAACCCAATAACCCCTCCTAACCTTTTTTGGTCACTAAGGGCAATTAATCATGGCCAATTCATCTAACCTGCAGGTCTTTGGACTGTGGGAGGAAACCGGAGCACCCGGAGGAAACCCACGCAGACACGGGGAGAACATACAGACTCCGCACAGACAGTGACCCAGCGGGGAATCGAACCTGGGACCCTGGCGCTGTGAAGCCACAGTGCTATCCACTTGTGCTACTGTGCTGCCCTTGGCAGATTCTTGGGAATCCTTTTTGAGGGGATGTGATTTAATCGGCAATTTCTGACCACTGCGATATTTAACTTGTTTCAGGGTGTGTGTGTCTAGGAATTTTTAATGTTTAGCTCACTCTGCTACATCTGTTGAGACCACCTAACAACATTTCTACATTTACTGCTTCTTTAGTTGCGATGGCAGGAACATGGGGCTGGATTCTCCCCTACACGGCGGGGCGGGGGGTCCCAGCGGGATGGAGTGGCGTGAATCACTCCGGCGTCGGGCCGCCCCAAAACGTGCGGATTTCCCCTAATATTGACGGGCTAGGCCCGCGCCGGAGTGGTTGGCGCCCCGCCGGCCAGCGGTAAAGGCCTTTGGCGCCACGCCAGTCGGGGCCGAAAGGACTTTGCTGGCTGGCGGAAGTCCGCGCATGCGCCGGAGCATCAGCGGCTGCTGACGTCATCCCCGCGCATGCGCTGGGGAGGGGGTCACATCCGCGTCGGCCATCATGAAGGCTGTGGCCAACGTGGAAGGAAAACAGTTCTCCCACGGCACAGGCCCGCCCGCCGATCGGTGGGCCCGGATCGCGGGCCAGGCCACCATGGGGGCACCCCCAGGGCCAGATCACCCCGCGCACCCCCCCAGGACCCCGGAGCCCGCCCGTGCCGCCAGTCCCGCCGGTAAGGGAGGTATTTTGATTCACGCCGGAGGGACCGGTGTTACAGCAGCGGGACTTCGGCCCATAGCGGGCCGGAGAACCGACGGGGGGTGCCCGCCGACAGGCGCGGCGCGATTCCCACCCCCGCCGAATCTCTGGTGTCGGAGACGGCGGGGGTGGGATTCATGCCGCCCCCCGGCGATTCTCCGACCCGGCGGGGGGTCGGAGAATCCAGCCCATGATGTCCACGTACTGGATCTCCATATTTACATTGTTAAACCTACATTCTTACCTTGATATGAAATTATACACTAACAAAGATGCCTGTACATCGAAGCTGGGAGATAGTTTTAACAGTGTAAATGGGCACTAATTTTCCTGTCCAACCATCTAAACTGCTGAAAAGCTATTTGGAGGACTCCTTTGTCACTTCCATTTTAACAAAGGAACCTCTCATGTTGCCCCAGAAATCATTGCACATCATCAGACCAATTCACTCACTGGAGTCAATCTGACACTCCTTAGACTGGTGGACTTCCACCAGCAGTGTGTAGCAGGCTACAAACAATGGCTTTCTCCCAAACCTAGAATGATGCTGCATCTCTGCAAGGGCACAAACAAACTCACGTATCAAGTAGGTACTTCCTCAAGACGAATCCCAAGTATACTGCCTACTGGCCTCTGTATTCCAACTGGTTGAGCTAGGGCAGTGCATAATATGCTTTTCTTGCTGTTGAGCTTGCTGTAGACAAAAGTTTCAGCAATATACAAAGCCTGACAACAATTAAACATAGACATTTAAGTATCCTATATGTTTGTTACAAAAAGTTCTTAATTCCCATTTTCCCTCCATTTTCCTGTTTAATATTTTAGGCATTCGACAGAAAACTAAACATTTGAAATACGATTTCGAATGATTGGGAAAGAATTTGGAAAAATTTTTAAATGTAAAAACTCCACACGATTTAATTTTCTTTCACTATAGTGAGTATTCCAGTGAGCTTCCAAAACTTCCCCTGTAAGCATAGTCAAATTAAAAATTTCCACTGATTTTCTTTTGACATGGTGCTTTGATATTGTTTTGATTTGCTCCACGTGCTTTTTTCATCAAACTGGCAGGAACTCGTTAAAAAGAATGAATAGGTTTCTTCTTCTGTTAGTTTTTCACAATCACTAGTCAAGCATTTCAGAATTATGATTGCAGATATATTTCAGAATGTGATTGCCCCATTTCAAACTTAAAATGGTTCTTGTACGAGACCCCTTTGGCTTGTTTATAAATGACTGTTTCTACTCAACACTAGAATGCCATGAGCCCAATGAGTGGGATTGGAAATTGAGATAGGCACTGTGAAGGAAACAGGCTCAGTTATGTACCAGTATGCTTTTTGAAGCTTCAGCTAACTAAAACAGAGCAACAGAAAGGGATGATATCGCAGCTATTCCAATCCACCTGGTTTTACTTTACTTGCGAATATGCATTTCTTCATTCAAAATTAATTCCCCATAAAATAAATCTTTTGCTCCTGATCCTCAGACTTTTTATTTCTTGGGTTCAGTGTTGTGACCTTCACCATATTTCTATTGGAAGATTCAGTACAATGAAATTCTCCAAGATGCAACTTTTTGAGGTTCCTGTATTATTTCAATTTGATAATAAAGTTGTATGAGAAGCCAAGTCAATGTTTAAATTTATCAAGATGGGCTGATGGGGTAATTGGACAAATCATTAGCAACATTGCCTCTAAATTCTTCAGTACAGCTCATAAGCAGCAGCTTATGTATCAAACTTTTCATCACTTTCTGTGATAGAAGTGAAGCACAATGGAGGGCAAACTGGCGGGTAAGAAATAACTTTAATTTATCTAGTGCCTTTCACATCCTCCGGAGCCTGCAAAGTGCTTCACAGCCAATGAATCATACACGGATGCGGCACCCAATCTGTGCACACCGAGATCCTGTGAAGAACAAAAGTTATAATAATAATAGCTTATTGTCACAAGTAGGCGTCAACGAAGTTGCTGTGAAAAGCCCCAAGTCGCCACATTCTGGCGCCTGTTCGGGGAGGCTGGTACAGGAACTGAACCCACGCTGCTGGCCTTGTTCTGCCTTACAAACCAGCTGTTTAACCAACTGTGCTGAGCCAAAAGTGCCCTCAAATCTGAAATAAAGTTTCCCTCCAAATGCTTGAGGGTCTGATCCAATTGAGCCCAGCAGCAATGGGAAAGGAAGCCTTTATTTTTATGTTTTATTCTGATTTCTGATGCTTTTTATAGAGAACTGGTATTCACTGAAACGCATTCTGTATTTTCAAATTTCTTTTAATGCAGTAGTATGGCACACGTGTAAATTACATTAAAAATTTGAGAGGTCTCCCAGATTACAGGTCCCTTAACATGTCTGTACCTGTTGCACATAAATAATGGTTAAATGATTTGAAACTTAAATACATGGGCCGGGATTCTCCGTTAGCCGATGCCGTAATCGGGAAATGCGATTTGGCGGAGAATAGCTTTTGATGCCAAAATTGCGGCAGGCGCCGATTTGATGCCAAATGCGATTCTCTGTCACCTCGAAAATGGCATAAATGCGTTTCACTCTGCACATGCAGTAGGCATCGTTTGTATATCAATAGCCGGCCCGACCCGGTATTCTCCAGGGCCTCCGCGATTCTCTGCCTCTGATGGGTCAAGTTCCCGATGGCGCTGTTCACTTGTGCTTTTAAAAGTTGTGAAACCAGTGTGGTGGCTGCTGAGGGACAGAGAGGGGGTACGGAAGCTGTCCAACATCGCCATAGTGTACTGACAGTTGTGCTGCTGGCCGGGGAGCTCCGACAAGGTGGGGAGGGTATAGTGGGGGTGGCCAGGAGGTGGGGTGTGGGGTCGGGGTGGATGGACACGGAGCACCATTGCTACAGCCGGAAAGGCAGCCATGCAGTTGCGCACGCCACTTTGAATCTGGTGCCACAAGTCGTATAGGCCCCCCCCCCCCCCCCCCCCCCCCCCCCGCAGGCACCGCCCTGGATGCCCTCTGGCCCCAGCTGACCTGTAAGGGCACGCTCCAGCACAACCAGTGCCATCTTTTTAGCTGGGATAAATGTGTGCGGAGAGTGTAATGTGTATGTGCGGCTGCAGCTTGTCAGTCTCCCGGGCGACGATCGCGGATCCGGCGAATCCCGCATCATTTTTCATTGGAATCGATTGTGTTCCACATGGCACGGTGCTAGCCCCACAACAGTAGTGGAATCGGTCCAGGTGCGCCACCGGTTATTCTGTCGTATAAGTCCATAGATTCTCTGTTGGCGTCAACACTTAGTCTCAGAAACGGAGAATCCAGCCCAGGGTGTGAGTTCAGCACATTCCTTAGGCACGAAATAAGATTTCTGCTAATTTATGTCCATTTAATGTCAGGCATATTCTAATGAAATTGGAAGGATACACTGGAAAAATGGGCGTTGACACTGGGCGCACTTTCAAGTCAGCTTTGCGCTGATTGATGAATCGATCAATTAAAACTCAGAGTTACTGGGAGTCAACGTACTAGAGGTATCACCCAATTCATGTTGCAAAACACACATTGAAGCAGGGTGCTGAAAGACAGAAATAAAAAGAGAAAATCTGCTCATTGCATTTACTCTGTACTTGGTTTAAAAACGCACATCTATAGGTCTTTCCAGTTCTCATGAAAAGTCATCTACCCATAATGTTTACTCTATTTGTCACCCATACATACTGCCAGATCTCTGAGCATTTCCAGCATTTTATGTTTGTATTCCCAAGTTATATTGCCTCGTTCACATTATTATGTGCCTGAAACTGTTCTGCATCAATACAGACGTGTAATATAAATGTACTCTTAATTAACTTGTCTTGATGTTTAATGCATCTGCTATATTTTTAGATTTTGTACATTGAGTTAAAATGCATAATAATGAATTTCCAATAGTTCTGAATTCTAAGGAACCACACATTTTTCATATGGATTCCTCAAAGTCAAATGACTTGTACATTTTCCAACCATCTGTGCTGGTGTTTCTGCGCCACATGCGCCTCCTCCTACCTTTCTTCGTCACCTTTCTAAAATATCCTTCTATTCCTTTTTCCTCTCATGTGTTTATCCAGTTTTCCCTTACATGCATTTTTACTCTTCACCTCAACCACTCATGAGCAATAGTAAAATTATAATGAATAGTAATTTGGTAGTACAGGACTTGAGTATTGCTGAAAAAATAGACATGCTGTTGAAGCTTTTTATCTTGGACTCATCAGGACAATTTGCACGAATAACAAATTTAAAAGGCAACAACAATTAATACTGCACAAGAAGAGATTGCTGCTTGTTTGGCAAGGGGGCTCTGATTGGTAGAAGCATTGCCTTGGAAAATGCACCAATTAACTGATAACTGACAGAAATTCATAGAATCCCTAAAGTGCAGAAGAAGGCCATTTGGTCCATCGAGTCTGCACCGACCCTCTGAAAGAGCATCCTACTCCCCATAACCCCACCTAACCTGTACATCGTTGGACTGTGGGAGGAAACCAGTGCACCAGGAGGAAACCCAGGCAGACATGGGGAGAAGGTGCAAACTCCACACAGATACCCAAGGCTGGAATTGAAACCGGGTCCCTGATGTTGTGAGGCATCAGTGCTAACCACTGTGCCACCCCAATACAACTGCCGCTATAATTTGTGAGTGCACGATGAAGAATAGGGGCTGGTTTAGCAAACTGGGCTAAATATCTGGCTTTTAAAGCAGACCAAGGCAGGCCAGCAGCACGGTTCAATTCCCGTACCAGCTCCCCGAACAGGCGCCGGAATGTGGCAACTAGGGGTTTTTCACAGTAACTTCATTTGAAGCCTACTTGTGACAATAAACGATTTTCATTTCATTTCAAGAACTTTGATAATGCCTTCTTCAGCAACGCTCTACTATAATAGTAGTACATGGGTCTATTTTTCCAAATTAGATACGCTTATTTTTTCATCTGCTCAATTAGACGCTCAATTATCTCTGCTCAAGTTTCTCAAGTGAATTAAGTAATTGATTTCCCACACATCCAAATAAGGTAGTGGGGGTTTCGCACCTATCAAAACGGTATTTTTTTTCTCAATCACAAATACACACATTTTCCTTCCCATGTGTGTCAAGAGAGGTTGTTTGTCCATCACATTCATTCCAAACACGCACATATGTACATTTACAGATGTGTTTGATTTCAGTTTAATTTTGTAGCGGAAGACCGGGTCCCCACCTCTCTGAGTAACAAACACTGATTTAAATAAACGTTTAGGAATCGTTCATTTTATTTTCCCGCCTATGTAGATAGTGTTTGCAGTAGAACATAGCCAACCAAAAAGCCCATTAACACTGCCAGGATTTATTTAGGAACCGTTCCCCGTCGCATCAAAAACCCATGATTTGAGCATGTTTAGCAAAATAGGTAAAAAAAAGGGCGCCGGTTGTGTTCATTTCAGTGCGGAAACTGACCTCCAGGTGAAGCAAAAAACTCCCAAGATGTTGCTCCTACATTATTTGTCCTGTAGGTGTCGTAGATTTAACACAAGCCGGGTTGAACCTCAGTAACCCCCCCCCCCCCCCCCCCACGTTCTGAAAGAAAGGCTTCCCGTGAAGACAATGGAAGTCTTATCTTCTGAGACTGATAATGTTGCTCAGGGTAGATAATAGCACCAAGCTCCAACCGGCTACTGATTTATAACGTTTTATAATGTTATATATGTGTGTGTACCAAAGTGTTTTGTCAATACAAATTAAATACTTAAACCGAAGCCCTAAGTTCTGTTCGTATTGGAGTCGAGCTTCGCAATTTCTAAGTTGTTTTTGGAAAGCGCATGAGGGGGGGGGGGGGGGGGAATTAGCCCAAGAAGCGAAGCTACGTTGTCCCATGGTTCGAAGACGGAATACTTTCTAGAAAAAACGATGGAAAAAGTCGCCGCGTTTCAATGTTAATGAAATCAGAGACTGATTGAGAAAACCCCAAACGACTTCAATTTCTCCCGAAGCAAGCAAACGAAGAGAAACGCGGTGTCTGTTTCTTTATTTTAGTGAAACTTGGAAGCTGATTACAATGTAGAAAATATTGACCCCCCCCCCCCACAAATACGTGAAATTCCCGAATCAGGTGAGGTTTCTGTAGGACAAATTTCAGGAGCAAAATTAGAGCACCTTTCAGAAAGTACACCTCGGGTTAAATCTGATCGAGTGGACACTGGTAGTATCCTCGACTGTGAAACACTGCACTGGAATGAAGGCTGTGTAAAATGTAAACATTTCAGTGCACTTAAATATATTTGAAATGTTCCATGTGCAGAAATAGAAAATCGCATGAACTTGCAGACATGTTCCCCCCCATTGGTTTAAATATGATTAAAACACATCTATTTCACACACTCACACCCGTTCTGAAAACAATCCCTGCATTTGTAACAATTCGTGGCACCTGGATTGGCAGATTTTTCAATTGTTGTTGGATATGGTTAAAGTATTTCGTCAACACGCGGCGAATATTAAAACATTTGGTACACCTGGGTTACGGTTGCAACCCTCGGACTGTCCACATTAAAACTGTGTTAATACAGCGATTTCAGCCTCTATCTTTCGGATTTAGGAATGCGAGCAAGTGGCGCCAAGGCATATTTCCAAGTTTTAAACTTTTAACAGTTTATGCCCCTCTAACAGCAAATTATTACACAGCTACATAAAACGCTAGACATTTTACAGGCGAACGTGCAATTTCAATGTACGCATCTTGATGTCTGCCCACACAACCATTTTTTAAAATTATGGTTTGAGCATTTTCGAAAGTTTTTTTTGTGTTGTCGTTGACCGCTTCCAAATCCAGTCAGGTCCCAGGTTGCATCCCAGTGCTTCATTCTGTAGAATTGGCTGCTGGCGCGCCTCTTGCCCTTGTTCACACAGCCCAGGACACCGTGGAGAGAGAGTCCCAGTGAGAGACGGCCGGAGAGAGCCCAGGACAGAGTCACATCAGGAGATGGGGGATGGACTGAATTGGAGAAGGAGAGAGAGAGGGAGAAATCCCAAACCCAGATCCATGGCAATGAGAAAACCCCTAAGACATTTCAGATCAAAGATCTGCCGTTCGCATTTAATTCGGAGCAGTCTGTTTAATCAGAAGTCTGTTTAAATCAGAGTTAACTCAGACTGCCGGATCTCTCTGATCAAACCAGCGACTGGGCGAGTTACCCGTTCAGATGGGGTTAGTGTGTGAAATCATTCGCGGGACTGAAGGAGGGGGTGAAGTGACCAGGTCAGATTTAGAAGCGTTAAGAATTAGCGTCTGTTTTTTTTTTCTCTGCCGTTGTGCGCGGAGACGATTGATCGAGAGGAGCAGGGAACATTGGCCCTCAGCATGTTGTGTAGAAGTAATTCGGACTGTGCTGTCCCTACCCCCCTCTCTCCCCCCCCCCCCCCCCCCCCCCCCCATCCTCACTCTCTGTGCAGAGGAACCGAGAGTGGCTCAATATTCACGCTTCAGTCAAACATGTTAAATGTTGAGGAACTGAGATCTTTACAAAAAAGATTCGTTTAATAATTCATACAATTGAAAGTTAATAAGAAATAAACGTTCCCTTTCGAACGAAAAAATAGCAATTTTGTGAGAACTATTGCCCCCCCCCCCCCCCCCCCCCCCCCCTCCTCCTCCTCCAGAATCTAGCAGCAGTCTTTCCATCAGAGTCTCACAGGGAACATAGTTCAGGTGATGGGTTTGTATCGAATGTTTGTGGTTTTATTATTGAGGTGCTGATGTTAAAGGCACTCGCTCCCCACCCACCCCCGCCCTGTGTGGTATGGGGGCGGTTGTGGTTTTAATCCTATCCATGTAATTTTTTCCTTGGTTGAGGGGGGTGGGGGTAAAACTGAGATGTGGGTGAGGGGAATGTTGCGCAGGTAATGTTATTTTGAAACAAAGTTCTGGGGCCCTTTCTATTTCCGATGCAATTAAATATTCCAAATATTTAAATTTTGGGCCGCGGGAAAGCGGGCACCATTTAAGGAAAGCTCCATCGATTAAAGGTGCAGAGAATATTTGAAACACGGCTGGTGATTTTAAACTATACGAAATACATTTTAAAAATTCATTTGGTGAGTGCATTATTTACGCGGCGTGTCAATTTCCATCATTGCGCTCCTCCTGAATATTCCCAATCAGATTCTTTATCCAGGTTCACATTCAATACATTCTGCTTTTATTGAGCTTCTGCATATTGTTGCAACTGGCACCGCCCAACGTTGCTCGGGACCAAAAGTGGACATGGTGTGAAATCCCTGGGGCATGTGTGCCATCAAACGCGGACCCCCCAAAACCTGTTGCCTCTCCGAAATTCAACAAAACTGAAGTAAACGCGACCTATTCGCCTCTACACTATTGGGCTAGTTTTAATGTGGAGATGCCGGCGTTGGACTGGGGTGAGCCCAGTAAGAAGTCTTACAACACCAGGTTAAAGTCCAACATGAAACAAACACGTTGGACTTTAACCTGGTGTTGTAAGACTTCTTACTGGGCTAGTTTTAGGAAGTGATTGGCACAGAAAATTGGCGGGCATCGTTTCTGTGGACATTAATGCCCGCACACAATTGCTTGTCATTGCTACAAGTGCGAAAACGTTTTGCTGCTTGCTCGACCTTTCTGAACGAGGAGAACACTCAAATCGAAACTTCTGTGGTTTTTCTTTTACTCCGTGTTGTACGGTGCCTGGAGTTTAACAAAAGGGGAACATGTTGAGACATCCTCACGGACACGGACGGGAAGCAGGCTCACATGGCGCAGAGCACATACAAGAACCCCAACAAAAAATAGTTTGATTAAGCTACTTAATCAATTGTCCGTTTTATTGTCTATTCATGTCACAAAACAGCAGTCTCAAATTTAGACATTTCTGAAGAGGGGATAATATTACAGAACTATGAACTGAAGTTGGGTGGATACCAAACATCCTCTACCAAAGATTTTAAAAATACACTTTATTAGCAATGTCTTTCAGCATTCATAGAGTAAGACAAGTATATTTTCTCACTAGCTAATTTCAGCGATTCTACATGTGAGTTAACATGAACAGAACATGAGTAAGAAATGGCTGTCGTTTATAATAATCTAATTATTCGTTTTACAATATTTCTGAAGACGTTACGCTAAACCGAAAACACACTGCAGGTATTTGTTTAGTGATAGAGAAATTCAATTCATCAGCCTCTACACTATTGGGTTACTCTGTTGACTTAATTTGTCTTTATATAGCCAGCTTTCATAGCTAGATCTTCAGACTTTAAACTCTGGTGCTAAGAAGGAAATACGACTTAGTTCATTTATTACTTTAATAACATAACATTGGCTTCATTTTATATGTGAAGTTGGCTGGAATACTGACCATCCCTGCAAATTCAATTCCACAATCTTTATAGTGGCTCAAAAATTTCAATTAAAATGCATTACATTCATATCATGATTTGGAATTTAAAAAAAAAGACCTGTAAAGTTTCTAACATGAATTGTATAAATTGCTATCTTTTACTGTAGATTGGTTTTGATCTCTCACTGTCAATTTTTCAATAAAATATTCCATTCCAGTAAATTGTACTTTAGTGAAGACGGGTTGACTTAATGGTTTGAATCTGGCTATTAGACATTAAATTTGGCTTTAACATTAATCATGAGATGTGTCGTTTTAACGTTTTTTTCACCATTTCTCCTTTCAGATGCATTTCTCTGTCAGATCCCCCACTTCATCAATGCCAAGATCCTCCTTGAAATAGGCAGTGTTATCTTTCCCACGGACATTAACACAGACACTGTTAATTTCACACCTTGTTGGAGCAAACAGACCCTGTGTTCATGATCAGCTGCATTGGGGTTAGCTGAGCGAATTATCAGATGGCACCTCAATGGAGATTCAGTGTGATGTACTGACCTATCCCGGTAATGCTGGTGATATCTGTGGCAAGTACCAGACAGTCTAATCAGTGAGACATATATAGTCCAAACAGTACTGGAATGGTCTGCCAAATGTATTCAACTACTCAGTTACTTTGGAGGAGGCCATACAACATACAGCTTGCCTTAGTGCCATTCTCGGTATTTTATGACCCAATTTCATGGTCATCCCAAAGGTGACATGCACAAGAGTGACAAATTCACCTCAAGGGAGGCCTCAATGATATCATCAGTCATGCCAGAAATTTGAACTTGTCACCTTACCGAAACTTTATTCTGCTGTGCTACAATGCTAACACATTTTAAATAAGCATGTGCATTCTCAGTAGCTCTAAATATTTTAAGTACTAATGCACACTTTAACTGTTCTAGTCGAGGTTGATCAATCTCAGCGCCTTTGACTGTTCCCATTTTTTGGGTAAGGATTCTTGCCTACATTCTGATGTGAATAAGTTGTGGGAGGCTGAGTGTCAGTCAACAGCACCATCAAGCCAAATAATTCTGGGTGTGGGTATGGGGGTGGGGAGCGACGTGGCAGCTCTAAAAGTTTAGAATGCTGCATGTCCATACTGACACTGATGTAATAAGGGTGTGGAAAAAATAGGAAAGGGGAGAAAATGTTCTTCAGTTGCTCAGTTCTCCTGACTGTCAGGAGATTTGGCAATGTATCTATCACCCGATGAATCTCATGCATTTTGTCAGGAACAACATGTTCCTCCTCAGAATCATACTTACATAGTTTGCTGTTGTGCTGAAGAGGAACTTGGCGCTTCTTCATCATGCAGATGCCATTGTGAAAAAAGCTGACCTGTTTCGTAGCTTTAAAAACTTTGACCTCATCTAAAGACTGGATGTTGCTGGTGGATGTGTTTGCACAGATCATCTGCCCTCACACTCCAAAGTTCAAACTACAACTGGCACATTTAGAACCTAGACCTGCGCCTCTGGAGGAGTTTTGCCCTAATGGACTATTTGTACAATTATTTTCCATCCAAACAGCTTGAATTACTGGCTGCCTGTGTTTTCATACTTGATGTGGTTATTAAGCCTGGAAGGAATAGTTAAGACTGTGTTGAACAATATTTTGCACTCTCAAAGGCTGGTTGATAGAGGATGTGTGTCGTGGCTTTATACTTTCAACAAAACAATTAGAAATATAGTGTTACCTTCCAGGGATCCTCTGCCAGGAGCAGCCAGTCACATGCACTTGTTATCATTTTTATTTACACTGTGAAGGTAAACAGATTTCTTGGCATTGATGACAGCTCACTGATGCCAGAGGAGAAGCCATGATGATAGACAACTTCTGGTGTTAATAGGCTTTCAAGATCCGATGAGAGCAGAATGCCGCTTGGCTGTGCAAGGTTGCACTTAATTGTTCTTGATTGGAATCTGAAGTGCAATGACTGGCTCAGTAGGAAGCCATCTGTTTATTGCAATAGTGTCCACTGTGCATGACAAATCAACAAATAAGGCTTTATGTCAAAGTGAATCAAGAGCAAAAATATGATGGGGTGACTCAGTAGACTGCAGTAATGGCACACTTTGCCATGGATTGAAGTTGTGGGATAATGTAGCACTTGAATTGAACAGTCTTAATTTTGATGTGGTACACTGGTTTTCAGCTGGGCCAAACATACCTAAGTGGAACTGAAAACCTAACACGTGTGTTGTCCTGTTTCTATTCTGCCAATTACAAGGTAATATTAGATGTATCAGTGAGACAACTGGGCTGCTTGGTATTACAATCCCAGACCAGACCCATGACAGTGGACAGGATACTGGATCAAAACCCCAATAGTTTAGTTCATTTTGAAAGACTGTGTGGAGAAAATACTTTGTTCCAGGAGTGGGTGCATGAGAAAAATAGGGATTTGGTATTTTTAAAACAAAACTTTATTACTAAAACAATATTAAATTCTTTAACATCACACCAGAAAAAGCTTACAATTACTCCTTGAATAATACTACTAAATGCAGTAAATACAATACCCGTAATTACCATCTCTATTCCAAATTAAACAATAAGAAAGAAAGAAAAACATATAGCTCTCAACCCATCCTACATTCCAATGACACAGAGTTGCTTTCCAGAAAGTTTTGGCACCTGTTAGAACCTCTGCAGACTCTGGCTGGCTGTCTTCAAAAAGCTGTTTCAACTGGTTTGTTTCAGCTTCCCCCCATGTCCTCAGACAAGTCTGCACTGCGTTAAATACGATCAATCGTTTAAACTATCCTGCTGTGAGAACAAGAGACCTTACTTGTGGACTCACTGTTGGCCAGAACAGAACTCAATTCAATATCTTTATCAAAATGTCTGAATACTTTAACTCCACTCAGTGATGACATCATCTTCCGAAGCTGAAAACAAATTAACTCCCCAGGCTGTAAGCACATTAATTCCCCAGGGACCCTGCCCCCCCCCCCCCCCACTAGTTAAACAACAGTGCATTAGCCCAGGCTTTTACGATGGTCAATTTCACCTCTGACGCCTCTTGCAAAATCAGATTTTTTTAAAAGCATGACTACAGCAGTCAAACACACTCTAATCCAGATGTTTAACCCTTAAATTGCCAGATGTTTATAATCCAATATATCTAAAATCCTACATTCAGCACATCCCCCCCTTAAAAAAAGGAACCAGCAATATAACAGATGGCTTTATTTTGTCAAAACCTTTTAACCTTAAACATTTCTCATGATTAAGCACAGCTTATACTTTATAAGACACTTACCATTTTACATTTTAAACGTAAACATGAGTATAGTCCATTTCAATCTTTCCTTTCCACATTCGAACGTTCCAGCCTTCTCACACTTCATAGTTGTGATAAAGCATCAGCAATCACGTTTTCTCTTCCTGCCACAAGTAGAATTTTAAATTTAAATGATTGTAACAAAAAACTCCATCTGAACAGTCTTGCGTTTTGATTCTTCAACTTGTCCAAAAACTTTAATGGATTATGGTCTGTATATACAATTGTCTCAGATGAATTGTTACCAACATAAATGTCAAAATATTGTAGTGCCAATACCAAACTCAACGTCTCCTTCTCGATGGTCGAATTTAAAAAAATAAATATTTAGTTTCCGAGGAAAATACCCTATAGGTCTTTCAATTCTTTTGTCGTTCTCCTGCAGTAGTACAACATCAACACCCAAATCACTCGCATCAATTGTCACCTTAAATGACTTGGCTTAATTAGGTGTCATCAACACTGGTCCAATGGTTAACGCAATCTTCAGATTATCGAATGCCTCCTGATGTTTCAATATCCAGTGCAATATCTTGTGCTTTTTCAGAAGTTCAGGTAGTGGAGTAACCACGCTTCTGAAATTTGGCACGAATTTCCATCTAGAAACCATTCAGGCCCAGAGATGTCAGAATTTCTCTTCACGCTGGTGATATTGGAAACTCTGCAATAGCTTCTGTTTTCCCATTCCGTGGGTGGGGCCAACTGCCCATGTCTAATTGTATGGCTGAAGAATGTGGGCTTTCGCAAATTCCCTTTTAGCCAAATTTACCATCAATCCAGCTTCCTGTCGCGATCGAGTAATTCTTTTAAATGTTCCAAATGCTCCTTCGACATTTGACTGAACACCAACAAAACATCAGTGCACTCTGAACAATTGTTTAGTTCAGAAATGATCTTGTTGGTTAATCTCTGGAATGTTGCTGGCGCATTCTTCATTCCAAATGGTATGACTTTAAATTGACACAGACCTTTTAATATAATAATAATCGCTTATTGTCACATGTAGGCTTCAATGAAGTTAATGTGAAAAGTCCCTAGTCGCCACATTCCGGCGCCTATTCGGGAAGCTGGTATGGGAATTGAACCCGTGCTGCTGGCCTTGTTCGGCATTACAAGCCAGCTGTTTAGCCCACTGTGCTAAACAAGCCCCTTTTGGTGTCACAAAGTTGAAAGCGCCTTCGCGCTGCCTGATATAGGTACTTGCCAATATCCTTTAAGTGAATCAAGTTTGGTAATAAAATTTGTTTGCCCCACCTTTTCAAGGCAGATTTCCAAACAAGGAATAGGATATGAATCTGACTTTGTAACTGCATTGAACTTTATAAAGTCCACACACAGTCATTGTGTTCTCTCTGGTTTGGGAGCCATGACAATCGGTGAGCTCTAATCGCTACAACTCACTTCAATGATATCATCCTTAAGCATGCTGTCAATCTCCTTTTGTATCTGTGCTAACTTGAGGGGATTGAGCCTATATTGATGTTGCTTAATGGGAATAGCATTTCCTACATCTACATCATGCATAATTACTTTCGTACTTCTCAATTTATTCCCACATGCAGCTCCATGTGACTGTAATAACTCTTTTAGGTCATTTTGATTTTCCTCCGGAAGGTATCTCAGTAATTTATACCAATTTCTTAATACTTCCTCATTATCCAATTTAATTTGAGGAATGTCAAATTCAGAATCATCTGGATGTATCTCTTCTCCCTGAGTTACAATGACTAGCACCTCATACTTCTTTCCTTCTCTATCAAAATATCTTTTGAGCATAATAACATGACAACTCTGTGAGTTTTCCTTCTGTCTGACGTTCTTATCAAATAATTCACCTCACTCAATTGGCTTTCAATTGTTACGGCCCACTAAATCTTGCTTTTAATGGTTTACCTACCATTGGTAACAATATTAATACCTTCTCCACACTAACAAAACAACACATTTTTGATTTCTTATCTGCCTCTTTTTTCATCACATGTTGTGACAATTTTAAATGTTTTGTAACAAACTCACTAGCCCTAGTTAATCTCACCCTAAAGTTTGACACAGAGTCCAACAACATCGTTTTCAAATGCTGACTCACCAATTTCTCTTTCTTCAATTTAAGTGGTCCTCTCACCTCATGATCAAAAATCATTTTGAAAGGACTGAATTTCTTTGATTCATTAGGTGTATCCCTAATTACAAACACTACAAATGGAATTTCTTTATCCCAATGCTCTGCATAATCCTGACAATAGGTCCTCAATATGGGCCTGTGTTCTCCGTCCCTGTGTCTAAGTGCTGACACTAATGGAGGACTCGTGGTGTTTTAGGATGGAAAACCTGGTGCCACATCCGCACCGATTCTGCTGCTGGTGAGAGGCTAGCACCGGCACCATGTGAAATACCTGAGGAACATTCAAAAACCTGGGAGAATTGGCGGGTCCATTCTGAACATGTGCAGGGCTGACAAGCTACAGCTGCTCGTACGTCTTCAACCCACCCCCCCTCACAGACGCACTGATCGCGCCGGAAAAGATGGCACTGGTTGTGCTGGACAGGGTACCCGCCCACCCTACCCACAGCCCACCTCCTGGCCACCCCCCACCACTCCATCCAGCCCTGGCAGAAGCCCCCTGGCCAATGGCACGGCTCTTGGCGGAGTATGGCGGTGCTGGACACTGTTCGCATTCCCTCTCTCTCCCTCTGCAGCCACCATGCCAGGCTCACGACCACTGAGACCACATGTGGCCCATGCCATCGGGAACTTGACTCACCCATCGGAGGCAGAGCATTGCGGGTGGGCCCGATAATTATATTTAAACTGGGTTGCAACTGCGTGTGGGGCGCATTCCGATGATGGCAATTTGGAGGGGGCAGAGCATCACGACCAGGCATCAAACCGGCACCCGCTCTGCACGGGAACCATTCTACTCCTCCTGCATCGGGAGCTATTCCTGATTTCGGAGTTGGGCAAAGGAGAATCCCGCCCCCTATTTGTGGACTCAATGTTAGCCAGATCAGAACTCAACTCAAAACATGTCTGAATACCTTAACTCCACTCAGTAATGACATCATCTCCCGAAGCTGAAAACAAATTAACTCTCCAGGAACTCGGCCTAGCCAAAGAACAGTGCATTTTCCCAGGCTTTCACGATGGTCAATTTCACCTCTGGCTCCTAAAAGCTTTCTGGTCTTGCAAAACAAGATTCTTTTAAAAACATGACTACTGCAGTCAAACAACACTCTAACCCAGGTTTTTAACCCTTAAATTGCAAAATGTTTATAGTGCAAGATATCTAAAATCCTGCATTTGTCACACTTGGTAACACAGAATGTTGTCCAATATTTGAAGGCAGGACTGGAAGACACTTTCCAGACAGCAATAGGGCCCTTGCGACATTTACCAGACTCCCCGAGTAATACCAGGGTGTTTATCCTGATACTTGGAACCCAACTGCCTCAGTAGTATAGTGATGTCTGTGATATACGAGAACTAGACTTTCCCAACAACATGGATGCATCTCCATCACTAACGGCCTACTTACAAATGCTCAGTCTGTCTTCCAGGATGACTTGGTTTCAGGTCTCATTCCAGACTTGGTTTAAATATGGACAAAATAGCTGAGCTCCAGGCATCTTCTTTTGAGACAGTCCCTTAGGATCAAAGATGATTGCTTTCATCTGGTTCAGTGAATTCTGCAATGGCTGAATGGCCCACTGTGTGATCTGCAGACTCTGCCGCATATAATGCAGGTGGCAGTTTAAGGACTGGATAGAGGGGTTGTTTGGAGGTTTATGTGGTCTCTCTGACACCTCAGCTTCACCTCTGCACATTCCTGGTGAAGTCGCTCAATGTGTTCGGTGCCTTCCTGTATGAACTTTCTCCATTTTGGCCAGGGTCCCATGGGTGGATGATATGTTTGACCTCAGCGATGATTTGAGAACATCTCTAACACATTTCCACTGTCCTCCTGAGTACCAGTAGAGCAGTGATATAAGAACATAACAACTAGGAGCAGGTAGGGTGACACGGTGGCACCCTTCATGGTGCCGAAGTTCCAGGCTGATCCCCCGGGTCACTGCCTGTCACCCCCACAACCTAAAGATGCTGCAGGGTAGGTGGATTGGCCACGCTAAATTGCCCCTTAATTGGTAAAAAAAGAATTGGGTACTTTAAGTTTAAAAAAAAGAACTAGCAGCAGGAGTAGGCAATTCAGTCCCTCGAAGCTCTCCGCCATTCAATCACATCATGGCTGATCTCATCTTGGCATCAACTCCACTTTCCTGCCCGTTCTCCATACTTCTTCAACCCATTATTAATTAAAACTCTGTCTATCTCCTCCTTAAATTTACTCAATATCCCAGCATCCACCGCTCTCTGGGGTAGTGAATGCCACAGATTCATGACTCTTGCTGGAAGCACTTTCGCCTCAACTCTGTCTTAAATCTTCTTTAAAGTATTTTTTTGAGATTTGTGTCAGGCATACGATTGACACGTCCCACTCAGCGGAGTTGGTGATTCGTGCCTCGTTGCTGTTGGATCATCTTTCTTGCCACCAGATTTGGAGGATTATTTTTTCCTTCAAAATATACTTTATTTATAAAATTTGTAAAGGTACATTACAAAACGTTTCAACTTGAAAATGCCAGAAAATGCCATAAAATTCGACTTGTCTCCATACAGTATGTTCCATTCCTGAGTGCCTCTGTACAATTGTAATTTACAATATACATTCCATGTCACACATATAGTCTGGGGGAAAAACATTTCAAATTGAAAAATTACTATAGAATTCAACTTTCCTTCTTACAATATGTTCATCTCTGAGGGGCCTCAATACAATTTTAATACTTCTGTATCCTCAAAGTTCATCCAATATCAAGCGCACAGTCTGAGGCGTTCTGTAAGTCTTCCAGCCCCTTGGTGTTCGATGGCTGAAAGGCCTTAGGCCTCGACTTTTCCCCATGGAGTCTCTAAGCCTTAGTACATCCTTTAATAAACAGTCCTGGACCTTGGAATGTGGCAGTCTGCAACACTCGGCCGAGGACAATTCTTTGCACTGGAAGACCCGCAAGTTTTGAGCAGGCCAAAGAGTGTCTTTCACAAAGTTTATGTTCCTCCAATTGTCATGATATGCAAACATGCAACCAATGAACACTCAGAATAGGACACAACCAATGGGCAGTCAGAACACTCAGAGGTGGCATCACCACAATGGGTCATGACATAAACACTATAAAAGGGATGAGGCACTCACACCCTGCCTCTTTCCACAGACAGACATCTAGAGAGTCAGAAAGGGTTGATCAGCAGCATCACACCCCAACACGTGGCTTAGAGCAAGCTGGTACAGTTAGACTGAGTTACTACAGTTAGATTAGCAGAGAGTTGAACTCATTTGAGAACTGTGTTAATAGTTCTATAAACACGTTGAACTCATTTCAGAGTCTGGAGCATCCTTTAGTTAAGACTGCATCAAGTAGCAGCCTGTGTTATCCAAAGCAGTTTAACACAACATGATACCAGGAGTGACTGTTCAATCTATTTAATTCAACTCAGCAAGATCCATGACAACCAGCTACTGAATACAGGGACAATGGACAAGATTCAGGCTCCTCATCAGCTCAGGACCACCGACAATCTTAGTGCCAACTGGCGATCATTCAAGCAGAAATTTCAACTATACGTGGAAGCATCCGACCTCAATGGCGCGACCCATGCTCGGAAGATAGCTCTTCTACTCACCATTGTGGGTGACCATGCGATAGGGATCTTCAACTCCTTTCACTTTTCCGAAGGGCAGGACAAAACGATGTATCAAACCATCCTGGACAAATTCGACAGCCACTGCGAGGTGGACACCAACAAAATCTTCAAGCGCGACATCTTCAAGCAGAGGGTGCAAGGTAAAGACGAATCCTTCAACTCCAATCTAACTAACCTTAGATTGCTAGCGCAATCCTGCAACTTCGGTGATATCACTGACTCCATGATCAGAGACCAAATCATTTTTGGAGTCCACTCTGATCCTCTGCGAGAGCAATTGTTGAAAATCAAGCACATGACCCTGCCAGTCACGATTGAAATGTGTACTGTGCATGAGCACTCTAAAAATTGCTATTCACAGTACAAAATGGCAGAAAGTGAAAAACAAGCCTCCCACGAGGTGAAGAGTGTTCAGGCCATTTACATGGCCTGCGCCTCCACATTGACAAAAGCGGCCATTTTGCGCGCTCTTCCCGGGGCCCGTGCATGCGCAATGCGGTCGGGAACATGAAGCGGCTGAAAACCGCACTGCGCAGGTGCAGACGTCCGGGAACCGCACCGTGCATGCGCAACGACGCACTGAGCTCATGTCATGACGTGTGCGAACTGCAGCACTGCCCATTTTAAAAAAAACTGCCCTGCAAGAGGCAAACGCTGTTTAAACTGTGGGAAACCAAACCACTAGGCAGCCCTGTGCAGATCTGCACCACCAGTCAGGAGCCAGCGCTCCCAATTCCGACAGCGGCACATCAGAAGTGTGCAACGCCGAATGCATGACTCTGATCCAGGCAGTGCGACAGATCCAGATGATAAATACCTGGACAACACTTACCAAGTGGGCATTATTACGAAGTGCGAATACACCACACCGGACACATCGCGAGTCCAATCAATCCTGGCCATGAATTCCAAGGACGAATGGCATGCAGTGATGAAGGTCAACCATTGCCCCATCCAGTTCAAACTGGACACAGGTGCCTCCGCCAACCTGATTTCGCAGGTGGACTTCAAGAGAATCAAGAACCCCCCACAATCCTTCCAGCTGCCTGTAAACTCCTGGACTACAATGGAAATGCAATCAAGGCACTGAGTTCCTGCCATCTGCAGGTGTCCAGCCGACACACACAAGCAAGCTTACGCTTCGAGATTGTTAAAGCAGACAGGGCGTCCCTGCTAGGTGCGCATGCCTGCAAGTAATTGGACCTCATTCAGAGGGTTTACACCACAATGCCGTCCCATTTGGATCTTCAAGCCAGCATCGACGACATCCTAACCCAGTACCCAGACGTATTTAGCGGGATGGGCACGCTGCCGTACGAGTACAAGATTCTACTATGGCCTGATGCCAAGCCAGTGGTCCACCCACCACGACGTGTCCCTGCTCCACTGAGAGAGCGCCTGAAGGCAGAGCTCATGAGTCTACAACAAAAAGGCATCATCTCCAAGGTCACTGAACCAACCGACTGTGTCAGCTCGATGATGTGCGTAAAGAAGCCTTCGGGGGACCTACGCATCTGCATTGACTCCAAGGATCTAAACAAAAACATTATGCGGGAACATTACCCCATCCCGAAGAGGGAAGAAATCACGAGTGAGATGGCACACGCGCACTTCTTCACAAAACTGGACGCATCCCAAGGATTTTGGCAAATCCAATTTGAAGACTCCAGCAGAAGGCTCTGTACCTTCAACACGCCTTTTGGCAGATTCTGCTACAACCGAATGCCATTTGGCATCACCTCGGCATCAGAGATTTTCCATCGCATCATGGAACAGATGATGGAGGGAACAGAAGGGGTTCGTTCGTGTCTACGTTGACGATATCATAATCTGGTCCACAACCCCAGAGGAACATGTGTCGCGACTCAAGAAAGTATTCCGACCCATTCATGAACATGGTCTCAAGCTGAACAGGTCCAAGTGCTGTTTTGGGACATCCAGGCTGAAGTTCCTGGGCGATCAGATGTCGCAACATGGTGTGCGCCCGGACACAGACAAAATTAAAGCCATCGAGGCAATGAAAGTCCCCGAGGACAAGAAGGCAGTACTGCGCTTCCTGGGAATGGTCAGTTTCCTAGGCAAGTTCATCCCGAATTTGGCTACACACACCATGGCCCTTTGCAACCTGGTGAAAAAATCAACCGCCTTTGAGTGGAAGGCGGAGCACTGAACAGAGTGGCTGGAGCTGAAAGCCAAGCTCACCACTGCACCTGTCATTGCATTCTTTGACCCAGACCGAGAGACCAAGATATCCACAGATGCGAGTCAGGATGGCATTGGGACAGTGTTGCTTCAAAGCGACGACACGTCATCCTGGGTACCAGGAGCATACGTGTCATGAGCAATGACACCTACTGAGACCAGATATGCGCAGATTGAGAAGGAGTGTTTAGGTCTTCTCACCGGCATCCTCAAATTTCATGATTATGTCTACGGCTTGCCAATATTTACTGTTGAGACGGATCATAGGTCCACATCATCCAAAAGGACCTGAACGACATGACCCCTTGTTTGCAGAGAATTCTGCTCAAACTCCAGAGGTATGATTTCAATTTGGTGTACACACCTATCAAGGAGCTCATCATCCCCAATTGTCCCGATCCGTCAACTCACCCAGTGAACCACTGGAGATCATCCAGCACATTGAATTGCAGGTACAACTGTGTACAAGCACTCCCGGCAACAGATGAGAAGATCGTTCTCATCCGAGAAGAGATGGCCAAAGACCCCCTGTTGCAGCGAGTCATCCACAACCTCAGCAATGGCTGGCAGAAAAGGCAATGCTCTCAATTCTACAACGTCAAGGACGACCTGACGCTGATTGACGACATCCTGCTCAAGCTGTACAGGATAGTCATCCCACCATGTCTCCAGAGCATGGTGCTGTGGCAGATTCATGAAGGACACCTGGGCGTAGAAAAGTGCAGACGCAGGGCCCGGCAAGCTGTCTACTGATCCGGCATCAACCAGGACATTACGGACATGGTCCTGAACTGCGAAACCTGTCAGAGGTTCCAACCAGCGCAGAGCAAGGAGACGCTCCAACCACATGACCTCTCCGTATTCCAAGGTTGGCATTGACCTATTCCACGCGAATGGTCGTGACTATAACTTAATCATCGATTACTTTTCAAACTAGCCTGAGGAGCCGAAGCTGCCAGACCTCACCTCACGGACCGTCATCAAAGCGTGTAAAGAGACATTCTCACGGCATGGCATCCCGAACACCGTCATGAGCGACAATGGCCCCGTGCTTCCACAGTCGAGAATGGTCCACGTTTGCCAAGAGCTACAATTTCAGGCATGTCACCTCCAGTCCGCACTATCCACAGTCCAATGGCTAAGTTGAAAAAGGGGTGCACATCGTTAAGCGGCTCATCCGCAAGGCCTCGGACTCCGCTTCCGACATACAGCTTGCACTACTTGCATACCTGGTGACTCCGTTGTCCACTGGCATGTTGCCAGCTCAACTGCTGATGAACAGGGACCTCTGGATGATGCCTGTCGCCATACACCTGCCCAACCTTGATCACCTCCCGGTGCTGCGGAAGATGCAGCAGCTTCACGACAGCCAGAAGCAGGGCTATGACACACATGCCACCGATCTGGACGTGCTATCCCCGGCAGACACGGTCAGGACCAAGATACCGGATGGTGGGTGGTCTGCTCCGGCTGTTGTTGTTCGACAGGCCGCACCCAGATCCTATGGCAATGGAGCTGATGGCTCCATTGTGCGAAGGAATCGAAGGGCACTGCGAAAAGTTGCTTGCCCACAACCACTTTTCCCTCCATTTCCACATGACGAATTGCTGCCTCCAGACACCTCGAACCACGGGGCCACTAGTCGTGCCTCCCATTCGCCTGGCAAGACACCATCATCCCCTCCACCACCTCTCCGGCGGTCGACGAGGATCAGACGCAAGCCTCAGAGACTGGACTTATGAGCATTTGTTTTGTTTGTTCTGTTCTGTATTCCTCAGTCAGTCACATTAGACAGACAAATTCACATGTATATACATCTAAAAATAAGGGGAGATGTCATGATATGCAAACATGCAATCAATGAACACTCAGAATAGGACACAACCAATGGGCAGTCAGGACATTCAGAGGTGGCATCACCACAAGGGGGCATGACATAAACACTATAAAAGGGATGAGGCACTCACACCCTGCCTCTTTCCACAGACAGACATTGAGAGTGTCAGACAGGGTTGATCAGCAGCATCACACCCCAGCACGTGGCTTAGAGCAAGCTGGTACAGTTAGACTGAGTTACTACAGTTAGATTAGCAGAGAGTTGAACTCATTTGAGAACTGTGTTAATAGTTCAATAAACACGTTGAACACATTTCAGAGTCTGGAGTATCATTTAGTTAAGACTGCATCAAGTAGCAGCCTTTGTTATCCGAAGCAGCATAAGACAACACCAACCACACCTGATGTTTATCTAGGTGTATGTCCGTGCAACAGTCAATAGAGCACAGAGTCCTGCGTTACTGAGCTACTCGGGGTGAACCTCAATAAAAACCACGTCAGCTCTCTACAGACCTTCTTTGCAAAGGCACATTCCAGAAGGAGGTGAACAACAGTCTCTTCCCCACCACAGTTCCCTGAGGGAAAACATGCAGAGCGTTGAGACAATGGGCTTGGAGGAAGGATCTGATGGGGTGGGCCTTTCTCACCACGGGCCAAGCTATGCCTTGGTACTTGTTTGAAAGTTTTGGAAATGAGACATTTTGCCAAATAACCTTGACAGTCTTCTCAGGGAACCATCCAACGGGAACTACTGTTCCCTTTCCTGCAAGGCCTCTCGGATATGTTTTTAAAATATAAATTTAGAGTACCCAATTCATTTTTTCCAATTAAGGGGCAATTTAGCGTGGCCAATCCACCTAGCTTGCACATCTTTGTGTTGTGGTGGCGAAAACAACGGGAGAATGTGCAAACTTCACACGGACAGTGAGGAGGTATCGTACCTGGGACCTCGGCGCCGTGAGACTGCAGTGCTAACCACCGTGCCACCGTGCTGCCCTGTCCTCGAGGATAACACATGCCACCTACTGCCTGATGGATTTGTGGTCAAAAATGTTTTTCTGCATAAACATTTCATTTAGGGGTAGGCAGTATGGTGGTCTACTATCTACACTTGCACGGAAAAGTGCAATTGCAACAACAGTCAAGAAGCTCAACACCATACAGGAAAAAGCAGCTGTACGAGCGGTATCCTGTCCATTACCTGAAGCTCCACCACCAGTGCACTGTGGCATAGAGTGCACAATCTACAAGGTGAACTGCAGCCACTCATCATAGTTTCCTTGACAGAACCGTGCAAACCCACGACCTCTTCCCCCTAGAAGAAAAGGGTGGCAGGAGCATGGGAATGACAACAACAATAAGTTGCATTTAGATAGCACGTTAAGTGGAATAACATGAACCAAGCCACTTTACAGGCTAATTATTATGGATCACAATTTGACACAGAGCCACATAAAACGATATTAGGACAGCTACCCAAAGGTTTGGTCAAAGTAAATGGTTTTAAGAAGTGGCTTGAAGGAGGACAGAGAGGTAAAAAGACAGAGAGATAGAGGAAGGGAATTCTAGAACCTCGCACCTCAGCAGCTGAAGGCACAGCCACCAATGATAGTGATTAAAATCGGAAATGTTAATAGACCAGAAATCTGCAGGGAGCAGAGATCATGAGGGGTTGTAGGGTTGAATGAGATGATTGAGCTGGGGGTGTGGGGGGGGGGGGGGGGGGGGGGGGGCATGAAGCAACTTATAAACAAGGATGAGAATTTCAAAATTGAAGAGGTACTTAACTGGGAGCCAATGTAGATTGGAAAGCCCATGGGAGATGGTTACGCAGGACTTGTGAGTTAGGACATAAATCAATAGAGTATTGAATAGTCTTCAGCATGCAGTAGAACATGGGAGACTGGCCAGGAGAATGATGGAATAATTCAGTCTGGGATAACAAAGTCATGGATGAGAGTTTCAACTTTAGATAAGCTGAGGCAAGGTTGTTGTTATAACGGTGGCAATAGGCAGCCTTAATGATGGTGTGGTAGTATGGAAGAAAGCTTGTCTTGGGGATAATTTAACAACAAGGTTATGAATGCTATTAGCACCATCCTGACTTGGAAATCTATCACTGTTCCAGCATTGGTACTGGGCCAATATTTTGGAACTCCCAACCTGACAGCACTGTGGATGTACCTAGACTGCAGAGGCTCAAGAAGACGGCTCACCGTCACCTTCTCAAAGGCAATTTAGGGTTGGTTAACAAATATGATGGGCATGCCCATTAATGAATATTAGATAAGTGAATGAAATGAAAATCGCTTATTGTCACAAGTAGGCTTCAATTGACGTTGCTGTGAAAAGCCCCTAGTCGCCACATTCCGGTGCTTGTTTGGGGAGGCTGGTACGGGAATTGAACCGTGCTGCTGGCCTGTCTTGGTCTGCTTTCAAAGCCAGCGATTTAGCCCTGTGCTAATTGTGTCTGCAACACTAGAAGTATGTATGGGGCCACATCACACAATTTGAGATTACCTGAAACAAAATCTGCATTTGTTTAGTTTGCACTTTTTTTTACCAGATCTTTCTGATGGCTGGCTTTACCCAATCTGGCAAGACTACATTGTGTTATGGGCCAGGGTTTAGAATCTCCAAGGTATATGATGGAGTCCTTCTGACATACAACCTTTATGTTGAATTTGGCTAAGGTGAGCACAAGAATCTGCCTTTCAGGTGTTATTCAACGGACTTGTTAGGCGTGTTTAATAAAAATAAGCTTTATTCTAAGAATTTAGTTAACATTTGTATAAACACACACAGTAAGAATTACTATCAACTGCAAACATAAAGACCCCACACAGCTATAGTAATCTATGTATAACCCTTAATGAATTCCCCCTTAGCTGTTCCAATTCAATAACAAAATGCAAGTAAAACCAGAAACCCCTTTTCAAAGGTGTGGTTCAGCACACGGCATTCTTACTGGTATAAGACTTGTTTGTGATACTCACGTTTCTTTTCCAAACAGCAGATTTGAATTCCTTCCAGAAAGCAATTATCTCTTTTAAGTTATCAAACAGTCTGGAAAAAGCTTTTAAAATGAAGATAGAGAGACACTCCTTTCAACCTTTGCAGTTCAAAACCAGTCCAAACTCAAAGCGAAAGTAAAAACTCTCAGAGCCACAGCCCAGCTCCACCCACACAATGACATAATTGAAGCCATGCGATAAGACAAAAACATTTCTTAAAGGAACATTGCCATGACAATTGGATTTGTGACAGTGTGTGTTATCTATGTGTTGTAAACAGTAATATTAGCATCACTCTAAAGCCAATGCAAAACTGACTTCAACTCCATCTTCTAGCTGATTTATATTAGTAGCGGTCACCATCAGCATTCCTGAAAATGACAACAAGTTTGTAATGTTAAAAAAATATGGAGGCTAGAGGCAGAGAGCATCAGAAATGCTGGTAGTTTGCAGCCAGGCCACCCCTAGTGGTTTAAAGACACATAATGTTGACATGCGGGTAGAAGCAGCAGAGACAAGGAGGTTTCTGCTTGTTTGAGGATTGAAAGTTCGCTTTTTCTTGCATGTAAGCCTGAACAAGTCAGCTTTCATTTAGTGGTAACACCTCAAGGTCTTGGGTTCAAGCTGCACTTCAGAGGCGTAATCTTGGCAGTCTGCTGACACTACACTGAGGGCGTGCTGCACTGTACAATCCTTTGGATAAGATGTTAAATTAACATCCCATCTGCCTTAGGAGGATGTAATAGAATTGGTGGAAGAACAACAGGGCAATTTTCCCAATGTTCTTGCCAATATTTATCCATCAATCAACACCACCACACCACTAAAACTATTTAGTTAGTCATTTATATTGTTAGAATCGTTCCTTTTGATTCCTCTTTGTTCCCATTTCTTTTTGTTTTATTTTATTATTTTTGGTCCGTGGACTCATAATCAAAATGCACCTTTAAGCAGTGGCAGCCTGCTGGTCAGGACAGTGTGATCCAAGAATTGTTTTTGAAGAGGAGATACAGACTCATTCACGCCGAGCGTACCTTAAGAACTAGTTTTGGAGGAAGGTGGTTTGATTGGCTGGCTAGCAACCTGTGGGTTGGCCAGGGGCAGTGTTCTGGCTGACAATAGTCAGTGATTGGTTCCTGTGGGATGCTTCTGAGAGAGCAGAGTCAGAAGTGATTGGACCTTTAATGAAGAAGGAACTTTCTGTTTCTCTCATTGCTGAAGTAAAGGACTGCTTTTTTTTCTAAAACCAGTGAGTGCCTGGCACATCTTTAGTCTATAGTGAAAATTTCATGAACCTACTATGGTAGGATAGGAATAAACAAAGGTTTATTACAGTCTACTCAATAATTACAATAGTAAATACTCCTCTCCCTGCAGTGCCACCTTGTTAAGGGGGAAACCCCACCCCATTTACTGGGGGAGTTCATACGCTGTGGTAAAGGTGGGGAATCTTATAGAGCATAGTCCTTGATCCTCGGGGTGGGTAGTAACACCTACAAAGAAAGTAGACAGTCTTGCCAGGAAAAATCCTCTCAAGCTTAGTAGGAAAAAGTATCGAAGCAAAAGTTTGAACTCCTGAAACACTTTAACTGAAAACGATCATAGTGCATCGAGATCTTTTATCCCTTTTACCTTATCATCATTTTCGCACCATTCCGCCATCCTTTCCCACTATGTTGTCTGTGTTTGTGTGTGTGTGGGCTGGATTCTTCCGCCTTGCCTGCCACGAGATCGCCACGGGCGAGACACGGACAATGGAAAAGTCCATTGACCTCGGGCGGGATTCTCTGGTCACCG
Source organism: Scyliorhinus canicula (assembly GCF_902713615.1). Lineage (NCBI taxonomy): Eukaryota > Metazoa > Chordata > Chondrichthyes > Carcharhiniformes > Scyliorhinidae > Scyliorhinus > Scyliorhinus canicula. The sequence continues at coordinate 190,826,685 of NC_052152.1, forward strand.
GGTGGGCAGGGCGAAAGAACCCCGCCCTGTGTGTCGAGTGGGGCGAGTTGGAAAGGGGGGGGGGGGCGTTGGGTAAGGGGTATTAGTAGTCAGTTACAATTTTTTAAGTTTAATAATATTACTGTTAAATAATAAAAGGTCATTTGTGTTAAATTTACAAACCTGGTGACTGGGGTTTATCGGGGCTCAGCCAAGATCCTCAGGGATTTGAAAATGTAAAATGGAAATTGCTTATTGTCACAAGTAGGCTTCAAATGAAGTTACTGCGAAAAGCCCCCAAGTTGCCACATTCCGACACCTGTTCGGGGAGGCTGGTACGGGAATTGAACCCGCGCTGCTGGCCTGCTTTGGTCTGTTTTAAAAGCCAGCTATTTAGCCCACTGTGCTAAACCAGTCCCTTTTTAAAATAACATCTAATTTCACTCGTGTTGTGACTCTGGGACAAGTGGGGCTGGAATTGACCGCGCACCAGCCCAGGGGGTAGCAACATAATTTGGGAGCTCATCTGGGATCTTTGACAGCAGCATTTGGGGTACACTATCTTAAAGAGGCACCAGTTTTGTAATGGCATTACAGGATGGTTCTGGAAGCTTCTCTTCAGGTGGAGGACCTGCCTTTGGTTTATTTACCAGTGCTTCAAAAAGACCAGTTAATTGAATTGATAAGTGAATTAAAAATAGAGATGCCAGCTAAAGTTAAGAAGGCAGAGATATATGATATATTGGTTGAGTGCTTGTGTCTGTTAGAAACACAGGAAAGTCCACGGGTAAGTAGTCCAAGTAATGTAACATCAGAGGCAACTTCTGGTGGGGAAATCGAGCTGGAGAGGATTTGGTTGCAGTTCAAGCATGAGAGAAAATTTTTTAAAAAGGAAAAAGAAGTGGAGATGAAGCAAAAAGAAAGAGATGGGGCTTTTCAAATGGAAATTGAAATGAGGAAGTTGGTACAAGAGAGAGAAGAAATATAAAAAGAGAGAGAGCTCCAGCTTAAAGTGTTAAATATTAAAGGACAGATTTCAGGAGCTAGAAGTGAGCTTAACCCAAGAACAGAATCCAGTCAGGATCTGCTTAAGTTTGTATAGACCCTACCAAAAGTTGAGGAAAAGGATCAGAGGCATTCTTCACGGCATTTGAGAAAATAGCAACCCAAATGGAGAGACAAAAGGAAAAGTGCACATTATCCATGCAAAGTAAAATAACGGGATGGGCACAGGAAGTTTACATTTCCCTGTCAGAGGAAGTGTCCAAGGATTACGACGAGGTAAAAAAGGCTATTCTATGGGCATATTAATTAGCTCCGGAGGAATATCGACAAACGTTTAGGAATTTAAAGAAACAGCTGGGTCAGACTTGGGTTGAATTTGAAAGAGTTGAATAGAACAATTTTAATAGTGGATATGAACATTGGGAGTTGTAACTGCCTATGAGGCTCTGAGAGGAGTCATTCTCTTGGAAGAACTTAAGCATTTACTACCTTCTGTGATAAGAACCCATGATGAAGACCAAAGGGCTATGACCTCTTGGCAGCAGGAAATAACGGCTGACGATTATGAGCTGATCCAAAAATTTAGACTGTTGTTCCATCATCCCCATAATTTTGAAAAGGATGGAAGTGGGAGAGTGAAAAGAAGGCAGGTAACCAAAGTGAGGAATGTACAGCTGTGAATACTCCCAAAATCTCCTTCTCAAACCAGGAAGGAAAGTACTGAGGGTGGAGTGGGACTCAAATACCCATTGGAATAAGTAGGACACGTTCATTCAGCATGTTGGAAGTTGCGAGGAAAGTCTATGGGACTGGTTGGAGTTCATAAGGAGGATTCTAAAATGGGAATGAAAGTGGAGAATACTACAGGCCTCTAGATAGAACTCGGAGACGTGAGGTAAAAACTACTGTGGGAGCGGGTGTGGTGAATGAGGTAGATGAGAGATAGGCAGGGTTTTTGTCTAAGGGGAAGATCATCAAATTATGTAGCTAAACCGATAACTATTTTAAGGGACACGGGTGCTGCGCAAAATCTCTTTATTGTCAGCTTAATTATATTACTGTTAAATAATAAAATGTTATTTGTGTTAAGTTTACAAACCTGAAGTTTATGGAGGTTTAACCAAGGTCCTCATGTATTTTAAAATAACATCGAATTACACTTGCGTTGTGACTCTGGGTCAAGTGGGGCTGGAATTGACTGTGCACTTGCCCAGGGAGGCCGTGACAATATCGTTGTTGTTTGCAGAGCCTTCCCGTGTCCATACTGGATGCTATGATTTTTAATATTAAACCAGCTGCCACACTTCTAAAGTACTTCAGTTGAAGGACGTTGGGCCACCCTGAGGCCACAAGAGGTGCAGGCTCTTTTCTGGACAGGTAGAAAAGTGTTTTTGTCACCATTCTCCTGTACAAAGTTTCTCCAGCTCTTCCTTAGAGTGAAAAGAAAAACTTTCAAAAAACTTTCTCCAAACAGTTTACTTACGTGGACGCCATCTCTGTCGCATAAGTTATCATAGATCATAGTAGGGCAGCACGGTGGCACAGTGGGTTAGCCCTGCTGCCTCATGGCGCCGAGGTCCCAGGTTCGATCCCGGCTCTGGGTCACTGGCCGTGTGGAGTTTGCACATTCTCCCCGTGTTTGCGTGGGTTTCACCCCCACAACCCAAAGATGTGCAGGGTAGGTGGATTGGCCACGCTAAATTGCCCCTTAATTGGAAAAAATGAATTGGGTACTCTAAATTTATTTTTTTTTAAATCATAGATTACAGTGCAGAAGGAGGCCATTCGGCCCATCAAGTCTGCACTGGTCCTTGGAAAAAGCACCCGACCTAAGCCCAAACCTCCACCCTATCCCCGTAACCCCATCTAACCACTTTTGGAGACTATGGGAAATTTAGCATGGCCAATCCACCTAACCTGCACATCGTTGGACTGTGGGAGGAAACCGGAGCACCCGGAGGAAACCTGCGCAGACACGGGGAGAACGTGCAAACTCCGCACAGTCGGCGAGCCAAGCCGGGAATCAAACCTGGAACCCTGGAGCTGTGAAGCAACTGTGCTAACCACCGTGCTACCATGCTGCCAAGTTTTAAATATGCATGTTTTAAACCTGTGAAGAGCTATTTTCTTTCATTCTTAGCAGCCTCAGTAGCTGTGTACAGGTAAATGGCAGTCACCTTTTTATCCCGGCTGCTGTTTAAACTAATGTAAACAGATCGGGTTTGACAGAAGCGGGTTTGGAATTTGGATCAACACAGCTACTTCCTGGAAAGGTTGTGGATTATATAAAAGGGCTATTAATGTAGATCCTAACAGCCGGCAAAGGCAGCTTCAGCTGCTTTTATATGCCGCTTTGTGAGGTGCTGGGCTCCAGTCTCAGCGTGCAGATCTGTGCAACTGACAAAAATCCCAAAGTAAACTAGTTAGATCCATTAAGGCTGACGACTAGGGAGATGTGGCTTAAAATAAAATATATGTAATGAGGGAGCGCTTAGCAGCCCACTTCACACAGTAAAAGGAGCTCTTCCACTGGATTACAGACAGGTTGTGAAAGACAAGGGACAACAACAGTGAATGCAGAATAAATTGGGTATAAAGGGAGGCAAAAAAGCAAAGCTCTGTTTAAAGGCTGTTGAACTTCCATTAGCACATTAAGTTCCACGTTGAATCACTTTCTTTCAAGTATTGTGCTCATACCAAATGCCCAATACAACCTATTAATTTTATGACTTTATCAATTGCATTTTAAATTGAGCTGTTAGAAGCCTAGAGGGTATTTTAATACTTTCCATGTGATGGGAATTCCATCTCTTTCCATATTCGTCTTCCACCTTGAAAGATCCCCCCCCCCCCCCCCCCCCCCCCCCCCCGCCCATAAAAGGAATTACTGGAGGAAATTATGAGCAGCTAAACTCACAGAAAACTTGGGGTGGAAATTCCGCTGTTTAATTAATTCACTGAAAATCTGGAGAAAGTGGTGGAGTCCAATATTGCCTGAACTGCCAAACTGTGGTGATCGTTTCGCTCGCAGCTAACTTTGCAGCAATGAATGAATGAACTATTGCAATTAACTGTTGCAAATGAGTGTTTTGTTTCTTGAAAGCCAGGAAATTGTATTATCGTGGTCAGCAGTCGTGAATTCCAATCCTACTGTGGCAAGTTGTGAAATTGAATTTGTTAAATTTGATATTTTAAGAGCAGCAGCGGAAAATAAATAAAAGAGACCATAAAGGTTGGCAGATTACATAAAAATCCACAAGTTCACTAATACTTTTAGAAAATATGCTACTCACACACCCGCTCCCAACTCGCCCCATAACCATAGCATCATAGAACTTGGCCTATTGTGTCTGTGCCAGAACCCTGTCTGGATGATACAAGACTCTGGTCCTCTATGAGTTTGACTCTGGATATTAGCTGGGGCAGGTTATGTAGGCCGGAGTGGTGAATTGGAGATGGGAAGTCTGGGTTACCCCTCATGCTGCAGAGCTTTAACTCCCCAATGTATGATTTCTGTCATTGACAGGTCTCATGCCCAAAGATCTTTGACTAGGCCTCCATTCTGCTGTAGGCTGGAGAAGGTCCAGTCCACCACCAAGAGATTTTCAATCCCTGGGGCAGGGATGTGTCCAATCCCCAACACTACTGTGGTCCCATCTACAAACTGAGGTTACTTTAATATTATGGGGTTTGATTCTTGATACCAGCAGGTGGGGAAAAGTCCCATTCTGGGAATTTCTGTTTGCGGATTGTCTGATGGGGTGAGCTTGGGAAGCTGGAGTGGGTGTAGGGGACCAGGAGGAGGCACCTCTGCTCCTCTTGGACCACGAGCAGTGCTTCAAAAGGCACTTCCCTTTTCCCTGCACCTGTTGTAACCTCCCTTGAGCTGCCAACATTCCCAAGGCCTTGAAAATGTGGCCACTCACTTTAAACCTCCAAAACGTTCAAAAAGATTATTATTATTAAAGGTTAGCTCAGAGACTGTGAGCTTCATTAAAATATTTAAATTACTAACCTGCCCCCTTGGAGTGGATTGGCTGCTTGCTTCTTGCCCCGCCTCTATTAATCTTGGAAGAGGTTCACATTTCTAAACCTTAAACATCTGGGTAGCATGATAGCACAAGTGGATAGCACTGTGGCTTCACAGCACCAGGGTCCCAGGTTCAATTCCCCGCTGGGTCACTGTCTGTGCAGAGTCTGCACGTTCCCCCCGTGTCTGCGTAGGTTTCCGCCGGGTGCTCCCATTTCCTCCCACAGTCCAAAGACGTGTAGTTAGGTTGATTGGCCATGATAAATTCCCCTTAGTGACCAAAAAGGTTGGAGGGGTTATTGGTTTGCGGGGATAGGGTGGAAGTGAGGGCTTAAATGGGTCAGTGCAGAATCGATGGGCTGAATGGCCTCATTCCGCACTGTATGTTCTATGTTCTGTCTTGACCTGAACTCACCCATTTTTGATTATTAAAACCCTTAATACTTCCTGAAATGACCATTCAGTTATATTTGCTCTCAAAAAGAAGGCACATTGCCACCTTAGTTAAATAGCCTTGCATTTATTTTCCAAGGAGAAAAACATGAAAAGGGCGAATTTTGTGAAGGCCACAAAGTATCCAGCATGAGTTGAAGGATAGAAAGAAATAACATTTATTTACAATAGCATATATCAACAGCAGCAGCAACTCTTTTGCTGCTCACTCTCCTCTAGCCGGTTCCAAACTGGCCAGCTTTATTTATGCAGGGAATCTGTTAATGATTTCTCCGCCTCCCCCTAATTGAGGAAGCTCATACTCCCAAAGGATTGTGGGATTTCCATTAGTCCCCAACCAATGGTAAGCAGGCAGGTTATAACATCCCTCCCCCACAAAATCCAAAGAATCCACCGAAGACCCTGGCAGAGGTGGGCATCGGTCTTGTTTTGCCGCAGGCTGGACACCATTTGCACGAGGCACTGGATCGGGCGGCCTGTAACAAGATGGAGAACGGCCCTTCCGTGATGAACGGCGTAAGGGTTGTCCATCCACGGCCCGTGGATTCCCCCTCTGAGACATCCTGTGTCTCCATCTCAGAGCCGGAGTCCACTGCCTCCGTCATCTCGGCGTCTCTATCTCCACGCGGTTCTGCAACGACCTGCGCAGGCTTTGAGTGCGGCACCAGAGGAAGGTTGTGAGGAATACTTTCCACTGAGTCTGGTCTCTGTGGCTGTAGAAATGAGCTCCGAAAGGTGGGGAATCTTTAGAAGGGATGGTCTTCTGGACCGAATGTGGTCCACATGCTTGCACTGGAGACGACCCTGGGCTTGTACCTGGTAAGAGATAGGGCCCGTTTGGCGAAAGATTACGCCAGGGACTCACTGGGCACCACCAGCAAAATTCCGAATGAACACTGGGTCATCGGGGGCAAACTACCGAATTGACCGCTGCCAAGAAAAACCATGTCCCTGCCGTTTTTGTGTGCGGGGCACTTTTGCGCCAATGTCCGGGAAAACCACGCTAAGGCGGGTGCGAAGTCTCCAGCCTATTAGGAATTCCGCGGGAGCTACCCGCATATGGGGTGGTCCTATATAAAAACAAAAAACGAGCCAGTCTCGTGTCCCTCGACCCGGAAGACTGCTTCTTTTAGCCTCGTTTGAACGTCTGCACTCCGCCAACCCATTTGAAGCCGGGTAGTAAGGGGCAGTGCGGATATGGTGTATGCCGTTCACCTTCATGAACCTCGCAAACTCCTCACTTGTGAACGGAGTGCCGTTGTCCGTGACCAGCACCTCGGGGAGGCCATGTGTACTGAAAGACAAACGCATCTTCTCGATTGTTGCGCAGGGCGTTGTGCCTATCATCTTATGCACCTCTAACCATTAAGACTGGGTGTCGATTAATAGAAGGAACATGGATCCTTGAAAAGGGCCAACGAAATCCGCATGCAAGCGTGCCCAAGGCTGCCCTGGCCATTCCCAGTGATGTAGGGGCGCGGCCGGCGGAAGCTTCTGATGCTCCTGGCAAATGGAGAAGTTTTGGGCCACCAGACATAACTCCGGGCCAACATTTTGATTTTGGTCACACCCGGATGCCCATTGTGCAAGTCCCTTCGTATCAGCTCCTGTCCTTTTTCCGGGACAATCACACGCGTCCCCCACAAGAGGATACCGTCTTCCATGCTAAAGTCTGACAGCTTGGAGGAAAATGCCCGGAACTTGCCTGGGAGCTGTCTATGCTGCCCACCATACAGCACTATGTGCCGAACCTGTGACAGGACTGGCTCCATCGGAGTTCTCTCACGGATCTGTGATGCCGTGACAGGCAAGGTGTCTATAAAATTTAGGGTTGCAACCACCTCACCGGTCGTGGGGGTTGACATGAGGCCGGTCGATAAAGGCAATCGGCTCAGTGCGTCGGCATTCCCTATCTGGGTTCCTGGTTTGTGCTCCAGAGAATACTTGTAGGCAGCGAGCAACAAAGCCCAGCGCTGGATCCGTGGAGAAGCAATGGGCGGTATTGGCTTATCCTCTCGGAAAAGTCCCAGCAGAGGCTTGTGATCAGTCATGATAGTGAAGTGGCGGCCATACACTGGTGGAAGCGTTTCTCCGCAAAGATCACTGCCAGGCCCTCCTTCTCGATCTGTGCGTACTTCTTTTCCGCTGCAGTCAATGTGCGGGAGGTGAAATCTATCGGCCGCTCAGCCCTGCTCTCCATCTTGTGGGACAGGACGGCTCCAATACCATACAGGGATGCATCACATGTGATGAGCAAAGGCTTTCCAGGATCATAGTAGGCTAGTAACCCAGACGACGGCAATTGTTGTTTTACACACCAGAAAGTGGTTTCTTGCGGCTGACCCCAAACCCAGGTGTGATTCTTCTTTAGCAACGGGGCCAGCGTAGTTGCCAGATTGGGGAGGAACTTCCCGTAATAGTTTACGAGGCCGAGAAAAAAACGAAGATGCGAAGTGTCAGTCGGGGCGGGGGCCTGTTGAATTGCGTGCACCTTCTCTGCGACGGAGTGCAAACCTTCGCGGTCCACCCAATAACCCAGGTAGACTACTTCCTTTGCCTGAAAAACGCACTTTGTGCGACGTAAACAGACTCCAGCCTCTGAAAAGCGTCTAAGGACAGCCTCCAAATTTTCCAAATGTTCCTGCTCCAACGTCCCTGTAATCAAAGCGTTGTCTAAGTAGACAGCGACACGCGGTAAACCTCTCAAAATGCCCTCCATGATGCGCTGAAATATAGCGCAGGCAGAGGATACCCCAAAGGGCAACCGTGTATATTCATACAGGCCCCGGTGTGTATTAATCGTTACATCCGGCCAGGAGGCAGGGTCCAGCTCCAACTGTAGGTAGGCGTGACTCATATCTGATTTTGTGAACGAGAGTCCGCCTGCAAGCTTCGCGTAGAGATCCTCTATGCAAGGCATTGGGTATCGATCGAGCCGGGAAGCCGTATTCACTGTAAGTTTATAGTCGCCGCACAAGCGGACTGTGGCATCTGGCTTCATTACAGGTACAATTGGTGCTGCCCAGTCAGCGAAATGGACGGGCCTGATAATACCCAAAGTCTCCAAATGAGTGAGCTCCCCTTGTACCTTCTCGAGCAAGGCGCAAGGCACTGGGCGCACCCGGAAATAGCGCAGCATGGCTCCTTTGGATATGGGCTATGGCCCCCTTTATTTTCCCCAAATTGGGCTGGAATACATCTGGGTATCATCCTGGGTAGGGGGCTGGTTTAGCTCACTGGGCTAAATCGCTGGCTTTTAAAGCAGACCAAGCAGGCCAGCAGCACAGTTCGATTCCTGTACCAGCCTCCCTGGACAGGCGCCGGAATGTGGCGTCAACCCTCAGTCAACCTTCCAGAAACTGTTTGGAGGATGTGCTGCCACTGCAGCCGCAAATGGTGCAACCAGTCCCAACCCAACAGACTGGGCCCTTGGCCGCGCACCATGATAAATGGGAAACGCCCCTCCTGGCGTCCATAAACAACAGGGGGCATCGTAGTTCCTGCAATGTCCAATGGTTCCCCCGTGTAGGTGGCCGACCTGGCCTGTGTGTCAGTTAATGTCAGGGTCTGTATACCCTGCTTGATGCGGTTGAATGTCCTCTGGGCGATCACAGAGACCGCTGCGCCAGTGTCCAACTCCATCTCAAGCGGGTGACCATTGACTCGTACTATCACCTTAATGGGGGCCACACGGGGAGCTGCCACACAATGCAGCTGCAGGCAGTCATCCTCTGCCTCCACGTCCTCGGCAGTAGTCACAGCAGATTCATCCAAATAGAAGGTACGGCCCCTGGGTTGGCCCCGGCTTTGGTCGGAACGATGGCGCCTCTGGCGCCCCAGGGCTGGCATCCGCGACGGGGTCGCCGCTCAGAAGTCTCACAAGGACATGGCTCCTCATCCATTGGTTCTGGAGAAGGCTCCCTTCGGGGAGGAATGTCCGACGGCCACTGGCGTTGATCTGGACGCCGCCCTGCCATAGGTACCGCAGGGGTGCGGGTGGACGCTTTCGGATGGAAGGGGTTGCGCCCCAAGGTGTGCACCTCCATTCCCTGCACTCCCCGTTCTGCGCTCTCTCAGGACAATACTATTTGAATGGCCTGTTGAAAAGTTAATGTTGGCTCGGCTAACAACTTTCTCTGGGTGGCCGCATTGTTAATACCGCAAACCAAACGGTCGCATAACATTTCTGACAAGGTCTCTCCATAATCACAGTACTTCTCAATCCTGCGTAGCCTGGATAGAAAATCTGCAAGGGATTCTCCTGGGGTCCTCTCAGTGGTATTAAACCAGTAACGCTGGACTATGATGGATGGGGTTGGGTTAAAATGTTGCTCCACTAAGTTCACAAGTTCATCAAACATTTTGGTGTCCGGCGCAGCTGGGTATGTAAGGCTCCTAATCACCCCAAACGTATGCAGGCCGCAGGCGGTGAGCAACATGACCACCTGGCATTCGTTTTTGGTGATGTTGTTTGCCTGGAAATAGTAACACATCCGTTGTGCGTACTGGTTCCAGCTTTCCAGCGCAGCGTCAAAAACATCCAAATGTCTATACAGAGGCATGTTGTAACAGAAAACAACTTCTAACCTGTATCCAACAAAAATCCAGGGAGGTGGCTTCAGCAGTGTCGACAGCTATTCACTTTAACCCTCGTCGCCAGTTTTGTGAGGGCCACAAAGAATCCAGCACAAGTTGAAGGATAGAAAGAAATAACATTTATTTACAGTAACATATATATATATAATATATATATATACAACAGCAGCAGCAACTCCTTTGCTGCTCACTCTCCTCTAGCCGGTTCCAAACTGGCCAGCTTTATTTATGCAGGGAATCTGCGAATGATTTCTCCTCTCCCCTCATTGGGGAAGCTCATACTCCCAAAGGATTGTGGGATTGCCATTAGTCCCCAACCAATGGTAAGCAGGCAGGTTATAACAGTGAACAAACAAATTTATATTGTAAATCAGGTGACGTTCATACAAAGCAGGCATAAAAAGGAGCTGAGACATTCCAAGGTCAGTTTGTTTGGATACGTTTGTCCTGCTTAAAGCTTGCATTGTACCAAATAGTGACACTGAAGCAGGAAAACAGCAATACTCAAAGGAATGCTGCTCGCAAGATAGGGGCCAGAAGAAGAACAATAAAGGTGCCCCATTTGAGAATGTTGCTCTCTAGGAGCTTCTGGAGAAGGTGCAGCAAAGGAGCATCAGCCCAGTTACAACTCACGGATACCATTGTGGAGATGCAATTTGGGGAAGAAGTATCCGGAATGCCTGTGTGGAAGCGGCTGAGTAAATGATTGCAGTTCTGTGCACATTCCTCGGTTGTGAGAATGAACGCAGAGAAAAGAGGTTTGGGTCTCTGGATGATTATCAAGGTTGGCTGCCTGATGAGCCATCAATTGCACGTGAGACGAGTTGCTATACAAAAGTTAGGCTTTAATAAGCTAGAACTTAGCCCTGCGGTTGACTACAATAAAATGGACGACCACCGGGCGTTCCGACTATTTATACCTCGGTATGGAGGCGTGGTTAACTCAGCCTCTCGGCCAATCGGAGAGCTGTCACATGACTGGTCTCAACCAATCGGTCGAGAGGCACATGACCGACCAGGGCCAATGGTAAGCCGGTGTTCTGCACCAATGGCAGACAGCTATGCAAATCATATCACCACACTGCCTACATTCAATAAGCTGTGAGAAACATGCCACAAAGAGTGGACCAGCAACAAGGTACAGGTTCAGTCATGTCGCATTTTAAGGAGCGCAGGAAGCCTTTTACATATGCACGAGCATTCCTACTTTGGTGACAGGCATTCCAACATGCTTCTAATGTCACACACCAAGCAGTTATCAACAGCATCAGCCACCACCAGGAGCTCCTCCCATGCTGCATGCTGTTGATGTCTTAGCTGTAGCTCATTTGGTAGCATTCTCACTTCTGATTCAGAAGATTCAAGCCCCATGCCCGGGCATGAGTACACTAATCTATGCTGACATCCTAGTACTGCTTTTCTATTTGCCCTTCTGGAAGAAGAGGGTGTTTCTTAGAACGAACACACTTTGTCAGCAGGTCGACCCCACTTGCATGCCTGTTAGCTGAAATCTTAAACCAAGGTCCCATCTGCTCTGTCACGTGGGTGTAAATGATCCCCTTACACCACTTCAAAGATAGAAGTCTTACAACACCAGGTTAAAGTCCAACAGGTTTGTTTCAAATCACGAGCTTTCGGAGCCCTGCTCCTTCCTGGTGTTGTAAGACTGCTTACTGTGCTCACCCCAGTCCAACTCCAGCATCTCCACATCATCACTTCAAAGATGAGGAGAGTTATCCCCAGTGTCCTGGGCAATGTTTATCCCTAAAGTAAAATACAAAAACAGATGATCTGGTTATTATGATGCTGCTGTCATGGGAGCTTGCTTTGCACAAATCGGCTGCTGCATTTCCTACATGCGAACAGCGACTACACCTCCGAAGTAAGAGTGAAAGAAACTAACAGCATAGAAAGAGGCCCTATGACCCACTCTGCCTCTGTTAGTTCTTTGAAAGAAAAGTCAGCCTAAGAATGTTCTAAATTGAAGTACACCTCACCCTCAGGGTAACTTAATGTCCCCAAAGTCTGAGAGAATAAAAAAATATTTAAAATATTGCTGATTCCACATAGAAATTGATTTCAGTCAAATCGAATCCCACTGTTTAGTTTTTCTGACCCTGTTCATTGGAGCTGTGTCAATAGGGAAATACAACCTCCGGCTTGCTACTGCAGTATTACAGCTACTCACATCTTTTCTGCAAGTGAGCACGTGCAGTAATTTTGAGTTGGATGAGTGAAGGCTTTCTAGACTGGTTGTGAGTTGCACTTGGAATTCCTGGCTTTTCCCGGGCTACTTTAGGGCTAAGACATTGATCTGCTTCCTCTTGAAATTTTGGGCCTTGCGATTTCTTGGTGCAAGTTTGATGTTCATCACCGATTGAAAGAGTCTATGATATATTCAACAGGTCAGTCCCCCATAAGGATTCAGTTATACAGGCATCAGTTAGCTCATTGACCTTGTCATAACCCCCACGAGGCCCACAGGGAAATCATTATTGACCTCCCCGTGGGGTTCGTGAAGTACAAGCTTCCCAGGTAGGGGGCGGGGGCCACCCAGCTGGGACTGGTTAGAGCTGAACATAAAAGCCGGCCTGGGGAGGGATCCGAATGTTGGTTGTCCCAGTGGGCATTGTGATTGTCGATAGTTACTGCCACCGGCATATTATTGTTAATGGTAAAATAAATCTTTTGCTTCCTACCGCTGACTTCCTTGGTCATTAAACTGGCGACGAGGACAAAGGAGACTCCGGACTCGCTTCTTGAAATGCCCAGCCGTCCCAGACAACTGCTATGCAAGAACGTGAGGATATAAAGTTTGAATATGTGGCTATTTGATAAGCTAGAGGCCTTCGATGCGGGCCCGGGAGATTTGAGCAAATAAGCAGGACGTATGAAATACTTCTTTCAGGCCAGTGCATGTTGGGGAAAATTCGTCAAAAAGTGATCCTCCTGACTGCCTGCCGGCCTCCAACTTTTGGAATTATAAAGAGTTACTTGCCCAACCGCACCAGACTCTAAATCATTCGGTGAGTTGTTTGCACTAGTGGCTGAACATTATGATCTGAACATTCCTTTATAATGCTTCGTTATAGGTTCCACATGGCTGTGTAGCGTCCAGGTGAGTCGGTCACTGACCTTTTGACCTACCTTAGGCGGCTGGCGGAGGAGCACTACGTGTTCGGGCCATCTTTCTCCGAGATGTTGAGGGATAGGTTTGTTTGTGGAATATATAACATGGTCACACAAAGGAAGCTATCGGTGGATCCCACATTAGACCTAAAATGGACCATTGAGCTGTTACTATCTAGTGAAAATGCAGAGAAAGGGTGCTCCAAGGGTCCATGGACTATGGCGTCCATAGTTTGGCCTGCCCTCCGTATCGGACCTCCGCCGCATCCAGGGGAAGTGCCGGACTGGCTAGATCACGTCCCAAGAGGCAACCGAAGGCGCAATTCCGCAATCGGGCCCAATATTCAGGAGCTACTGCAGAACGGAGGGATACCGCCCCGAGGACAACGGAAAAGCCAACCACATTGCCAGGTGTGTAGTCAGAGGGGCACATGGTGGCCAGAGTCACATTAACCGCTGAAGAGAATGCCGTCCAGGGTGGCCAAAAGCTAGGGCCTTGCACATGGTTCCTCCAGAAGAAGAATGTATGATGCAGTTGAACTACGTCATGGTCCTGAAGGTTGCGTTGATGAGGATCACATTGCAAGTGAACGGGCATCCTTTGGTGATGGAGATGGACGCTGGTGCTTCTGTCTCCATTGTGAACCAACAGACCTTTTGCCAGCTTCGTCCAGGGATCTTACTGTTGACATTGCGAGACACCAAGGTGAGGTTGGCAACCTCTACCGGCAAACTGCTGAGCCTTGTGAGTCTGGTGATGCATGACGACAATTAATCAGGCTTCCCTTAGTCGTTATATTGGGACCCAATCTACTGGGGGTGACTGGTTGCGAGTCCTCCATTTTGATGGGCAAAACATTTTCCGGATGGGCACTGGAAATTTACATGATGTCCTGGGCAAATACCCTGAAGTGTTCCAGGAGGGTCTAGGCAGGATAAAGGGGGTCAAAGCTCATATTTATCTGGGCCGAGAGGCTCAAACCAGATACTTTCAGGCAAGGCCTGTTCCCTGCACTTTGTTCATCAAAGTTGACATGTCACTACAGTGCCTAACGGCTCTGGGAATCATACGCCTCGTACAGTTTGCAGAGTGGGATGCGCCCGTGGTGCCTGTAATGAAGCCAAGCATGTCTATCTGCCTCTGTGGGCATTACAGCTCATGTGGAACAGGCAGGGCTTCATGCCTGGACTGTTACTTTATGTCCACCGTGGAAGATTTATATGTGAAACTGGCTGGAGGATGTACCTGTACGAAGCTCAGTAGGAACCATGGCTACTTACAGGTGGCGTTGGGCCCCGCATACAGTAAATATGCAATTATGGACACTAATAGAGGGTTATTTGAATACACCCGCCTTCCGTTTAGGGTCTCATCTGTTCTGGTAATCTTCCAACAAGTGATGGAGAGTATTCTTCAGGGTCTGCCGAAGGTAACCATATACTTAGATAATGTGCTCATCATGAGTGTCACCGACACGGAGCACATGGAGAACCTACAGGAAGTGCTTAGATGATTCGCCCAAGTAGGTGCCTGGCTGAAGAGGAGCAATGTGTGTTCAGAGCAAAAGTGATGACTTACTTGGGGCCCAGGGAAGGACAGGGATGGCTTAAACCATGTGGAGGAAAAAGTTCAGGCCATTAAAGGGGCCCCACATTGAGGAACACCACCGAACTCCGGTCATTTTTAGGCCTGGTGAATTATTATGGGAAGTTCATCTCCAACTTGGCCACCCCATTGGTGCCCCTCCTCATACTGCTAAAGAAGAACCAGACGTTCTTTGGTTTGGGGGGTCTTACAGGACAAAGCATTTGCAGGGGTGAAAAAGTGTCTATTCTCCTCCAGCTCCACACCCATGAAGACCCAGCTCGGCCCATAGTCCTGACATGCGATGCCTCCTCCTATGGCATCGGGGTGGTGCTGGCCAACAGATGGGATGACGGCCCGGAGCACCCTATTGCTTTTGCTTTGAGGACCCTGACAGATACGGAACAACTTTCTGCCCAAGTAGAGAAAGAAGGCTTGTCGATGATATTTGGAGTCAAGAAATTCTATAAATATGTCAACAGGCCGCACTTCTCCATTGTGACTGATCACAAGCCTCTTCTGGGCCTCTTGAAGGAAGATGAGGTGATTCCACCCATTGCATCAGCCCGGATTCAGCGTTGGGCGCTTCTGCTCACTGCATACAAGTGTTTGTTCCAACACTGTCTGGGTTCGCAGATAACCCATACTGATGCCTTTACTCATCTCCCATTCCCCATCCTCACCAGTGATAGACGAAGTGGTAGAAACCCTCAATTTTATGGATACTCTGCCAGTGATGGCTGTTCAGGTTCGAATGTAGATCCAGCGGGATGCTGAACTGGCAAAGCTCCGCCACTTGCTTTTAAATGGCAGAGTGCAGGGGACCCACCCCCACTTGCTTCTAAATGGCAGAGTGCGGACTGAGTCCAGCATTGCCACAGTCGTGGGGGGGAGACATTCAATGGGCAGTGGGGGGGGGGGGGGGGGGGGGGGGGGGGGGGGGGCACTGGTGGTCCAGGGGTGTTGAGGCTGGCTACAGGAGGGCAGTTTTTGGCAAGCCGGCTGCCGTAGGCCGTCACTGTCTGCATGCGCGGCTACAGACCTGGCCATTCTCCGACCGTATCCGCAGGTAAAGCCCGGGGCTTTATGTTGCACGGCTGCTAGGCCCCCCACTGGACGGAGGATCAGTGTGGGGGCAGTGCCGACTTTCCTGTGGACACAGCCGCAGGATCGGAACATCCAGCCCCAGGTTTTTCATTTTTTGACCCCATAGATGGTGATCCCACAGGGTGTGTTCGACAACCTATTTTTAATGCAGCTTTTCTAGCCACCTTCCTATTTGGGGTGAGCAAAGGGTATCCTGAGAAAAACTGCTCTGTCATAGATACAGCTGCCCAAAGACATCTCTGTCCCAACACAAGTGTCCAAAGAACTCCAGGCATCTCTCGCCAGTGTTCAGATTCTTGACTAGGACTCCCAGATTCATAGCCCTGTCTCCATTTCTGATGTGTTCATTACCACAGGACATGGCATGCACCCTGGTAGAAGCCTGCGCATAACTTTGATTAAAGCGGGGAACTTGAGGTGTCATCATTGCCAAATGACTTTGACGGGTTGGTGATCAGGTGCCAAACCATGACGGCTGAGACCACCTTATCACTGCAACCTTTGTCCACCCTCACAACCAATGAGACACAAAGTCCTCCTTTGCCTGTTTTGCTGTCGGGACAATGGGATCTAATAAAGTCAGCTGTACGAGAACTCCTGTGCTCTGATGATGTTATATGTTATAGAATTTACAGTGCAGAAGGAGGCCATTCAGCCCATCGAGTCTGCACCGGCTCTTGGAAAGAGCACCCTACCCAAGGTCAACAACTCCACCCTATCCCCATAACCCAGTAACCCCACCCAACACTAAGGGCAATTTTGGACACTAAGGGCAATTTATCATGGCCAATCCACCTAACCTGCACATCTTTGGACTGTGGGAGGAAACCGGAGCACCCGGAGGAAACCCACGCACACACGGGGAGGATGTGCAGAATCCGCACAGACAGTGACCCAAGCCGGAATCGAACCTGGGACCCTGGAGCTGTGAAGCGATTGCGCTATCCACAATGCTACCGAGCACCTTCCTCACCAGGACTGTTTCAGTGAAAATGATGCTGAAATATGTGACTTCCAAGAACAAAAATGAGCTGCTTTCATTGTTTGGCAGAACAACCCAAGGTCGCAAGTCAAGAAGGCAGCATTCCATCAGCTCAAGACAATTCTGGAAGATAAAGGGCATGTGGTATGATGAGACAGCTTGAGAGGTCCAACAATATACTGACCATTGTGATATGCAAAGCTTTTTTGAAGTCACGAGGGCCTTCTGAAATGAAAAAAAATGAAAATTGCTTATTGTCACGAGTAGGCTTCAATGAAGTTACTGTGAAAAGCCCCTAGTCGCCACATTCCGGCGCCTGTTCGGGGAGGCTGGTACGGGAATCGAACCGTGCTGCTGGCCTGCTTGGTCTGCTTTCAAAGCCAGCGATTTAGCCCAGTGAGCTAAACCAGTCCCTATAATAATCGCTTATTGTCACAAGTAAGCTTCAATGAAGTTACTGTGAAAAGCCCCTAGTCGCCACATTCCGCCGCCTGTTCGGGGTGGCCAGTACGGGAATTGAACCCGCGCTGCTGGCATTGTTCTGCATTTCCTTCTGTAGACTAATGATCAAATGGACGAAATCCTCTTCACTTACAGGATGGCCGTTCTCTTCTTGAGGATGACAATGCCATCTGGCCCTGATGGAAAGAACATTTTTAACAATACATCAACCATAAATCCACAGTGACAACTGGTACTCTCCAGACTAGCCCCAGGTTTGTGATAGAATCCATGGGTGAATCATCATTGATGGCGGAGCTGAAAAATAACAAAGCCACCCGGCCCCAGTGACATTCGAGCTGATGTTTTCATATCAACCCACACCTGGTATGCCAAATATTCCACCTCCCATGCACATGGAAGGAGAGACTCAGGAACATGTTGAGCACTTCCCACATCTTGGCAGTCACTCTCTCAGACGTTTACCATTGATGAGGAGATCCAACAGTGGATCAGCTGCCCCAGCTCAACCTTCTCTGAATGATGTCAGCAAATAGAACATAGAACATAGAACAGTACAGCACAGAACAGGCCCTTCGGCCCTCGATGTTGTGCCGAGCAATGATCACCCTACTCAAACCCACGTATCCACCCTATACCCGTAACCCAACACCCCCCCCCCCCCCAACCTTACTTTTTAGGACACTACGGGCAATTTAGCATGGCCAATCCACCTAACCCGCACATCTTTGGACTGTGGGAGGAAACCGGAGCACCCGGAGGAAACCCACGCACACACGGGGAGGACGTGCAGACTCCGCACAGACAGTGACCCAGCCGGGAATCGAACCTGGGACCCTGGAGCTGTGAAGCATTTATGCTAACCACCATGCTACCGTGCTGCCCAAATGTTTGACAACAAGGCCTTGTGCAAGTCAATCAAAGACCTCGTGTACAGAACAGTTGTTACTACACACCTCTACTGTAGTGAGATCTGGACTGTGTGTCTGTGGCAAATAAGTGCCAGAGAAATTCCATCAGCAACGCCTCTGTCGCATCCTTTTGATAAGTGTTTTTCAAAATCTTTGTCCCGGGACCCACTTTTGACAACCGGCTGACCTTCGGGATCCATGCTGGCCACCCTTGACAGCTGGCCTTTGCGACCGACGCTGGTCGACCAGTGTGCCAAGACTAAACTGACCACCATGGACATACTCGGGCTACAGTTTGTGGATGCTTGCATTGCCATTGCCCACTCTCCACCAGATATACTGTCTTTCCAGTAACAATTATAATATAACATAATAGCATAGATATTTTTAAGTACCATAGATTCAGATTCAAAAGAACTTTTCTCATCGTATCACAGTAAATGATAATGAATCTCCAATTAGCATAACAGCGCAGGTTTTATATGTAAGTGAATGTATTTGAACAATCACAATTATTGTTGCCAGAATGATTTACAACTACTTATTAGACCACTGTTGAACATTCTTCACAATCTGAATGTTTAGTATTGGTACTGTTTGAATTCAAATTCTTAGGAGAATAAGTTTTACACCATTAAATTCAACTTCCTCATCCTGGCGAGAGACCCATAAATCCAGTTTTTCAGGGGTTTATGAGAACGCAGATATCTGTCTTCTGGAATCTGAACTGAGCAAAAAGCAGTGCCTAATCAGAGCAGTATGAGAATCTTCTTACATACCATTCAGACTTGTATAAGTGGCTCCTTATGCATTATTCATTTTGGTTTAAGAGGCTCCTTATATGTCACTCAGGGCTGTGTGAAAACCTCCTTAAACGTTACTTTTATAAGAGGCCCTTTACACATAATTCAGACCCAGTGTGTAAAAGAAGTCCATTTATATTTTAGTGGGAAGGTGCACCTTTTCCACCAAGAAATTTCCATGCTTGATTCCTGCTCTGGCTTGAGTTAACTGACTTCAACTGGACTAAGTGCTGCAGATTTCATTACGTGAAGCATGCTGCAACAACTTACAATCATATATCGCCTTTAATGTAAAAACTGTCCCAAGGTGCTTTACAAAAGCATTATGGTACAAAATGTGGCACAAAGTTGCATAAGGCTTGATGTCCAAAAGCTTGGTTTGGGGGCTAGGTTTTAAGGGCACGTTAAAGGGGGAAAGAAAGAAAAAGGAGAGGGATATAATGAAGGGACTCCAGACCTTAGGTTCTAGGCAGCGAAATGCATGATTGAAATCGGGAATGGTTAATAGAATTTGTCATGATGTGGAGATGCCGGCGTTGGACTGGGGTGAGCACAGTAAGAAGTCTTACAACACCAGGTTAAAGTCCAACAGGTTTGTTTCAAACACGAGCTTTCGGAGCACGGCTCCTTCTTCAGGTGAATAGAATTTGTGGCATACAGAGTTCTTAGAATCAGGGTGGGGGGGGGGGGGGGTGCAGCGGCGCTATGGGGCTGAAGGAGGCTACTGACCTAGTGAAGGGGAGGCCATGGAACAATTTGAAAATAATGAGAGTTTTCAAACAGAGGCATTGCTCAACTGGGAACCCGTGTAGATCCGCAGGCACAGGATATTGGGTGAGCAGGACATGCTGCAAGTTAGGACAATTACCATTATAGAATGAAGGAAGGGTAAACCTATTGTTAGATTCCTGCTGGAAAAAGGTATTTGTATGTGCAGGGGTTGGTTCAGTTCCTATTCAGTGCTTCTATTGTGATTAGAGAGGGCTACAGCGTGAAGAACAAATGAGAGCTCACAGAAGCACCTGGTCATTGCTTAGCAACTGGGGTCCTTTTAAAGTAGAAAGGCCTTTTGAATTTGGGTTTAACTGAATTTGGTTGCAGTTAGAGATAAGACACTGGGGTGTGAATATCTCTCAACTCTGTCAGAAGAGCGATTGGACAGGACAAGGGGACTGAAAAGGGAAGACTTCTCAAATAACCAGATAAAGTGGGCACAGTGGTTATCACTATGATTTCACAGTGCCAGGGTCCCAGGTTCGATTCCTGTCTTGGGCCACTGTCTGTGCGGAGTCTGCACGTTCTCCTCGCATCTGCGTAGGTTTCCTCCGGGTGCTCCGGTTTCTTCCCACACGTCCTGAAAGACGTGCTGTTAGGTAATTTGGACATTCTGAATTCTCCCTCCATGTACTCGAACAGGCGCCAGAATATGGCGACTAGGGGCTTTTCACAGTAACTTCATTGCAGCGTTAATGTAAGCCTACTTGTGACAATAAAGATTATTAAATATATATATATATTATTAAAGGGAATTGGGACAGAAAGAATGCCTTCGGAAGACTGAAGTTAAGGGAACAGAGACTAAGAAGTTGTACAAGGTACTGTTCAGAGAACAATTCAATGGAAAAGGAGACAAAACATTGTGAGTGAAAGAGACAGCTGAAGTAGCCATAAAGTGGAAAGGCGGACTTCAGAAGAAAATGAAAAGTTTGGTGCCATCTTAACTGGGAACTGACAGTTAAAACAATTGTGAACAATTTGTACAACAGTCAAGACAAAGAAATCCTGAAGGGGGAGTTGTAAAACCTGGATGCTGGATTCTTTTTTAAAAGTAGAACTGAAGTTTTGTTTGAAAGAGTACTTTGGAAAACCTGTACTGAATTCGTAATGCAAACCGCTGATGGAAAGTATTATTGTGAAAGAAGATTTTAAAGCATGTTAGATTGGGAGTGGAGTTTGGAAACTTTCATGTGACAATGATCTGGGGAGAATCCACAAACATTTACTTGGGTTCAAAGCAGAGCGTGCG
Source organism: Scyliorhinus canicula (assembly GCF_902713615.1). Lineage (NCBI taxonomy): Eukaryota > Metazoa > Chordata > Chondrichthyes > Carcharhiniformes > Scyliorhinidae > Scyliorhinus > Scyliorhinus canicula. Next base: position 190,847,753 of record NC_052152.1, read on the forward strand.
TTTTGCCACAGCCAACTTATGTGTTTAAAGGGACTTTGTGTGACTGAGACCAATATAGCCTATGATATACTTTTATACCCATGTTAACCTTAAACCTTGTCTATATTTGTGAAGCTAAAGGGGGAGTAAAGGAGTACTGTATCATAATCAATCCTTTCATGTTTAATAAATGTTTTCTTGTTGTTTAAACTAATTAGCGGTCCTGTGACCCTGTTCCTTCACATTTTTAAAAAGAGTAAAGGTTACAGCCTTTTGAGCCATGGTTCCATTCTGGAATCTTCCCGTCCAGTTCTAACATCAACTGAGATTTTAACACAGTCCATTTATGCTCCACTCAAAGCTTCTCCCTCATTCCTTATTTGATTTGAGCAGCATACCCTCTATCTCCTTCTTTCCCATACATTTTGAAATCCTCTCCTTAAACGCTTATACTGTTTGCGTCAACTCCCTGTGGTAGAGAGTTCTACATTGTCAGTACTCTCTGGGTAAAGGAGTTTCTTCTCAATTCCCTAATGGATTTATTAGTGACTGTCTTATACTGATGACCCCTCCTTTTGGATTGGGAGCAGTCTCTCAAACTGGAAGAACTCTTTCTCCGTATACTCCAATAAAACCTTTCATAATTTTGAAGAGCCCAGCTCGGTTATAATCAGCTTCAGTGACCTTTGGATAGTGGGAAGCAAGGCAAGTTTCTCCTTTTGTTCACAATCTTGTGTTTCGTGTGTGGTTATTGAATGGGTCCCTTCCACCCTCAAATTGCTCATTAAAGTTTCAGCTCGGGGCGGCACGGTGGCACAGTAGGTTAGCCCTGCTGCCTCACAGCACCGAGGTCCCAGGTTCGATCCCGGCTGTGGGTCACTGTCCGTGTGGAGTTTGCACATTCTCCCTATGTCTGCGTGGGTTTCACCCCTACAACCCAAAAGATATGCAGGTTAGGTGGATTGGCTATGCTGAATTGTCCCTTAATTGGAAAAAATGAATTGGATACTCTAAATTTAAAAAAAAGTTTCAGCTCTACACTTGAAGAATGTCCGTTTGGGCTGAGGTACTGGGAGGCTACTGACTACCATTAGCTTATCTCCAGGCTCAACTAGGGGCTAGTGAAGAGAAATTTGGGGAATAGAGGAACAAAATCTAAATAAGAGGGCTCTTACATCTTCCCCAGTTGTCATTTAATTAAAAAAAACAAATACAGATTCACTTGTATCCTTTGAAAAAAAAAGGTTGCTGTGACGCGGAACTGAAACGGCAGATGACTCTTTTGTTGCTTGTTCTGGAGCGCTCAACAGAAGTATAACCAGATCCAATTGGGGTTTGAAAACCTTGAATGCTCCCCCTGCCCTTTTATTGCTGAATTCCCCTTTGCCAGCAAAACAGCTGATGAAACAATAGATGTGGTTGAGATCAGATATCAAAGAGTCCCATAAATCATTAATGAATCGCAACATTTTAAATTGCTTTTTTCAAGTGGGGGGCCACAAAGCCGTGGAATACGATCAGAAGGAATATTGGAGAAGTACCTGCTACTTTGCATTAAAATGTCACTTCACTGCAGTGCCATGCAAAACAAGGACACTCAAAACAGCACAAGCACAAACACTGACGAAACAGTTAAAAGCACAAATAAACAAAGACATTATCATAGTGTGGTTGTAGCCTTTGACATTAGATTAAATGTTGTATAAATGTACGGCTGACTTATGATCTCTGACATTGGTTTTGATTTTTTTGTCATGGTCTTTTCATAAAAGTTACATTAATGTACGATCGGTAAATATACCTAGGAAAAGGGAGCACTCATTCATGTCTGAAATTGTCTGACTCGTAGTCAACAAGGTGCACGCTCTAAAGAAGAAACAAATCAGTTAATTCTGGCATTCTGGTAGTTGGCATTCTATGTCTTGTGTAAATCCCAGTCTCAGATCCTGCACACCTGAACCTATACATTAATATCAAATTCCCCTTTTTGATATTTTAACTGTCTCCCTGTTGGCTCCAAGTCAGGATTCTGTACAGCGCACACTCTCACCTTCCATTCAGGGTCAGCCTTATTTCTAACATCTGCGTGTGTTATTATAACTTTGTACAAAAATTGAATTGAGATTTCTGGAAATGGGAATTTGAAGCTGGAGCCTATTATGGTGCCCAAGGCCCATAAGGATGATTGGATATGTTTAGGCAAGTCTGGCTGAGGGTATAAAATGAGCACATTCTGTTCAATAGCTCTAATACAATTCTTCTTGGATCATATTTTTCTTTTGTCGTTAATTTACACAAAAGGAAGTTGAAGTGAGCAATTGGGTGAACAGGGCCTGCAGAATGCAGAAACAGTATTTTTTTTATCTAGGAAAATAATTGTGTTTTATAAAACACCTTTAACTCAATAAACATCACATGAAGGTGAAAGTAGAGGTGGGCAGAGACGAGCTCGGGAACCAAAGAGACAGATTTTCAGGAAGGTTTTATGAAGGGCAGAGAAGTATTGCGTTTCATAGTGTGGGGCCAAGGCAGGCTGTGACTGGCATGTAGAGCTGGAGGAGGCTATAGAGGAAGGGAGGGACCAGGCCATGAAGGGGCTTGTAGATGATTAGAAGAGTTTGGATTTGATGTGCTTGGAGATTGGGAGCCTGTGGCGGTCGGTGAGGACAAAGGTAACACTAGAACTGGAGTTGGTGTGGACATTTTGGATGAGTTGCAGCTTCTGCAGAGTTGTTGTTTGGCATTCCAACAATCATGACATCATTAAAAGTGTGCTTACACTATTAGTTGCTGGACGTAACTTTCTGTGGTGAGTTTAATGGACGATTAATGTGCAAACGCAGCAACTTCATGAAACACGACGGGAGTTTAAGGGTGAGTTGCTATTTTATTGAAGCTAATGGCAGAGTGGCACAAATTGTCCAGAGTTTAGTGGTGAGTCGCCATTCATGGGATATTGCTGCTTTGCTGCTAGTTGCTGGCGTCATTTATATGCTATGAATCTTTCAGAAAATTTTGGGACAGGAGGTTCAACCTGTTGGGGTGGAGATGGAATCGAGATTTTAGGTTGCAGCTGTACAGAACTCTGGTGCGGCCGCATTTGGAGTATTGCATGCAGTTCTGGTCGCCGCATTACAGGAAGAATGTGGAAGCATTGGAAAGGGTGCAGAGGAGAATTACCGGGATGTTGTCTGGTATGGAGGGAAGATCTTATGAGGAAAGGCTGAGAGACTTGAGGCTGTTTTCGTCAGAGGGAAGAAGATTAAGAGGTGACTTAATAGAGGCATACAAAATGATCAGAGGTTTAGATAGGGTGGACAGTGAGAGCCTTTCTCTCAGATGGTGATGGCTAGCACGAGGGGACATAGCTTTAAATTGAGGGGAGATAGATATAGGACAGATATCCGGGGTTGGTTCTTTACTCAGAGAGTAGTAAGGGTGTGGAATGCCCTGCCTGCAACAGTAGTGGATTCACCAACATTAAGGGCATTTAAATGGTCATTGGATAAACATATGGATTATCATGGAATAGTGTAGATGGGCTTTAGATTGGTTTCACAGGTCGACGCAACATCGAGGGCCAAAGGGCCTGTACTGCACTGTAATGTTCTAATGTTCTAATGTTAACCTTAAATAGGAAAGGTTTAGTCTTATGAAGGTTATGCTGAAGAACATTTTTGTTCTCCTTTCTCAAGGTCAGATAAACAGTGAGTCAGGGCCAGATTTTCATGGAACATGTGGGAACGTCAAGTTGGGAAACTTTCTGACTTGGCAAATCCATCTGTTTTAAAAGGGGAGAACCAATGGTAATGCCACTGGATTAGGAATCCAGAGGGCCAAGCTAATGCTGTGGGGATACGGTTCAAATCCTACCATGGCAACTGATGGAATTTAAATTCAATTGATAAATCTGGAATATAAAGCTAATCATCAATAATTGCCATGACAACTATCATCGATTCTAAAGACCTACCTGTTCACTAATGCGCCCTTGGAAGAAAATATGCCGTCCAAATCTGATTCTGCCTATATGTGATTCCATGCTCATAGTAATGTGGTTGAGTCTTAACCGCCCTCTGAAATGGCTGAGCAAGCTACTCAGTTCAAGGACAATTAGTGATGGGCAATAGGTGTTGGCCTTGCTAATGACATCCATACCCCATGAATGTCATGCTGCCTACTATTCTCTTTACAAATTATCATTACTGGGGTGGAGGGGAGTGAGGCCCACTACCTCCAGAGGTAGTTTGAAGATGGCTATGAAGGTGGGCAAGTGCTGAGGAGGATTGGTTAGAACAGGGGTGGGCAAACTACGGCCCGCGGGCCGCATGCGGCCCGCCAAAGGTATTTCTGCGGCCCACCAAGTCATTAAAAAAAAAAAAAAAAAAAAAAATTTTTTTTTAAAAATTTTTTTTTTTTTTTTTTAATTTTTTTAAAGGTTAATGGGTGGGGGGGCTGTTGGGTTACTTACTGGTATAGGTGGATACGTTGACTTGAGTAGGGTGATCATTGCTTGGCACAACGTCGAGGGCCGAAGGGCCTGTTCTGTGCTGTACTGTTCCATGTTCTATATGACGCGCCCACAATCATAACCGGGTGAAGTAATTATTTTACTTAATATACTATGCGGCCCTTTGTGAATTGTGAATTTCTGAATGCGGCCCTTGCACGGAAAAGTTTGCCCACCCCTGGGTTAGAAGGTGTTCCGTGGTTCTCTGGGATGTACCTCATTCCCCTCTCTGCCGCCTCACAGTCACCATGTTTGCCATGCCACATCCTAACCCCATTCTCTCTCCAAATCCCCTTATATTTCCCATGTCCTCTTCATGATACCTCAAATCCCCCCCGTACCCCTCAAGTTATCTAAATATATCCCCTGCTGTGTTAAAGCCATTAATGAGTCTTGAAGCTCAGCCAATCATTCATGATTAGGCCATATGGAGAAGCAAATATCTATCCATCTGTTTCTGTTGATACAGTTGTTATATGGGAGGTGTGTGGTGCAATGGCAGTGTCCCTGTCTCTGAGTCAGCAGCTCTGGGTTCAAGTCCCAATCCAGGACTTGATAACCAAGGAAGATGTGTCCATAATCTGGACAAACAGGTTGAATTTTAACCTTTAGATCCTTCCAATATGTGCCAATGGTAGGCAGTAAGATTGGGAGCTCGTCAGCCACATGATGGAAAGAAATTGGAGCCTCTACCATCACTGTACATAGTTTGAGGCTACAACATGCAGAAGCCACAGCAACTCAGACTCCAGTTGGCTGGATGACGGGTGTGGATTGACGGTCCTAACGGCAGTCAGTTCAATCCCCATTCCAGCTGGGGTTGATTCAGGACCTGATCTTTTACCTACCTATGGTGGAGATCATGGTGTTGTGCGTCAGACCTTTGGGTAGAGAGCTGAAGAAGAAGTTGCCAGATGGTCTCAATATGGACGCTTGGTTGATATCCATGACTAACTAATGAACTCAGCTCAATAGGGGTTTTTACACAGGTTGAATGGGCGTGTTAGCTTTGATTGATTGATACCTTCATGAGGATATAGCCAGTTATTCTTTCTTTGGAATAGTGTATCAATGTCTGTATGTTTATTTGAACACGATTAAAAGGTTCATGACTCTTCTGATTCATGACTCTTCTGAGGAACCACGAACCATAGGTTCTCATGAAACAGGCCAGACTCCATAAAAACTATGGGAGATGGGTGTATGAGATGTCCACCCCCTCAATGGACCTGGCCAGGTCAGGGAGTGCAGGGTGTGGGCTTGCTATCTGCATCCTTATCCTGTGCCAGCTAAAATGACTAGAAACAGGAATGGGGGCAGGAATCCCAGAATCTGGACATGCCCTCCATTTTTAAAGGCCTCCAGAGTTGGCTCGACTTGACAAAGTCAGTGCCATGTTATTTAAAGACTCAAGGGTGCCCAAGATGCATTCTGGGCGACATCAGCGAACACATAGAAATTGACACCATGCCCCAGAATTATGCCACCGAGGGGAAGCTTGAAGATTGGAAAAGGAACCAGGGAGCACTCATGAGTTGTCTTTGTGGCAGTGAGAAGAGACGCTATTGCAGGAAATGTTTTGTTGCATTGAGGTGGCTAGCAATGGAGCCGATTGCAGGCAGTATAATGTGCTAGTCCACAGATGGGAAGACAGTCCAGGCATTGCTGTTTGTAAGTATTGAACCAAGGAAACATTTTGTTGGTCGAATGTGGGCCAATGCTGGGGATGCTAGAAATTGATATTCCCAGTGTATTCGATTTTACACCCATTCTAAAATGGGTTCAAGGAAGTAAGCAAAATGAACAATGTTGGTTACGGCCTTGTTAGAGACCTAACTTGAAAAACTTGCACAGTGCTGAATTGTGTTTGTGCACGAGGTTGGGAGATCTAAATGAAAAGTGAGTCTTGTAGACCAGGTATTATTTTAAGAAAGGCAATGGGCGGGATCTCTGTCTGCCAGCCGCATTTGCCGGTGCGGCGTGCCCCCACCGTCAGCGGGATTCTCCGTTCCCGCAGCCGGCCAATGGGGTTTCTCATTATGGCCACCTCACACCGTCGGGAAGCCCATGGGTGCATTCACCTGAGGAAGGAGCATGCGCTCCAAAAGCTGGTGATTTGAAACAAACCTTTAACCTGGTGATGTAAGACTTCTTACTGTATCCAACCCAGTCCAATGCCGGCATCTCCACATCATGGATATAATCAATCAATTGCACAAATATTTTTTAAATGTTAGTTCTTACATTTTAACTGTAGTCTATTTTCCAGGATAGTTAATATTTTTAAGAAATTAATTGAAAGTACACTTTCTTTTTTTGAATGACCTTTCTATGACTAGTAATGGTCACAAAATCTGTAACACGTCAATCATTTTACAGCACTAACTAGTTATTCTTAGTAATAGCTATCCAATTCTTCTTTTGGAATTAACATTTTTCTGTATTAACTAGTGAATTTCCAGTGCAATTTCTTTGAATTCAATTGAATGACGCCTTAAAATGGTCTACTGTTCAGAAATGCATCCATTTAGAAAACATTATTACATGGCTTTCAAAGCTGGGGGATGTATTTAATCACTTTTTATTTCTGTGTATATATTATACATATTTATCTCTTATGTATTATTATATCTGCCTATTATGCATTAGAAATGTTGGTGGAGATTTTGAGCCCTCTTTCGAGGTCCGTGGGATCGCCGTTGGAAAATCCAGAGAGAATCCGGAAACGCGATTTTCTCTGGAAAGATTACGGGCGCAATTCTCCGACCCCCACGCCGGGTGGGAGAATCGCGGGAGTGCCGGACGATTCCCACCACGCCGCCTTGGCACCCCCGCACACGATTCTCCCACCCCCCCCAAAACGGTGTATCGCGTTTCACGAGAGGCCGCTCGGAGAATCGCCGCTCGCCGTTTGTAGCAGGCGAGCGGCGATCCTCTTCTCGTCGGCGCCAACCACACCTGGTCACTGCCAGCGTGAACAGCGTGCAAAAGCTGCGTGTGCGGCCTGTGGGGGGGGGGGGGGAGGATCGAGCACCAAGGGGGCGCTCAGTAGGGGTCTGGCCCGCGATCGGTGCCCACCGATCGGCAGGCCGGCGTCTCTAAAGGACGCACTCTTTTCCTCCGCCGCCCCGCAAGATCAATCCTCCATGTTTTGCGGGGCGCCCGTGGGGAGGACGGCAACCGCGCATGCGCGGGTTTGGCGCCGGCCAACCTGCCCATGCGCGGGAGACGTCATTTACGCGGCGCTGGCCGCGTAATATACGCAGTGGCGCTTTCACGCGGCGCCAAGGCCCGGTGCGTGTAATTGACGCAACGCCGCTCCTAGCCCCCTGGGGGTGGGAGAATAGGGGACGAGGAGCGGCCTCCGACACCGGAGTGATACACTTCGGTTCTCACTCCAGCGTCGGCACTTAGTCTGCCGATGGGAGAATTTTGCCCTACATTTCCCGATTTTCCACACACCTCGCCACTGACATCACAAAGTTCACACCCACCAAGAGCGAGAACCTCATTTTAATGATTTTGCATGCCTTTTAATATAATTAGCCTGCTCCCCAACCACATGATCCCCCATCACTGAATATTCAAAATGTTGATGAGGTTTGCAACTTGTTTAGAAAAATGAGATTCAGTTGCGAGGAACCCCTGGGGGTTCAAAAATAAGTTTAACCCCGAGGGGTAAAGGACATGCCCAGGCTGTTCCCTGGCACTGCTACTTGCACGGGCTGGCATTTCAAATTTGGCACTGCTGGGTTGGCACAGTGCCAAACCAGCAGTGCCAACCTGACAGTACCAGCCTGTGCCGGGTGCAGTGCCAGGGGCAGCCGGGGGAAGGCTTCCCTTCATGTGTGCTTGGGGGAGGGGGCTGATGCCTGTGAGGGGGAAGAGTGACCCCAAGACGGCGGCGCTGGGTGGGGGTGGGGGGGGGGGGAATTAGGGAGGCAGTCGCCCCAATGCCTGCAAGGGTAGGTGGGGATAAGAGGGAGGGTCACCCTGTGCCTGCAATGGGGTAGAGGTGAGAAGGGGTCGTCCGATCCCTATGAAGCGTGGGCTTTGCTCCGATGTTAACATTCTGGCATGTGGGGGAGTGGGTGGTGGGGGAGCTCTGTCGTTTCTGCTGTGGTGGTAGTGTGGGGGTGGGGGGTGGGGGTGGGGGTGGGGGAGCCTCCGTGCTTCTGAGGGGGGACCTAACATTTGTGTGTGTGGGGGAGGGGGGCAGTGATTCAGTTTGTGTGCTGATCACGTGCCCTTCAAAGATGGTGCCCCGATCTCTGTGGAGCCGGGTGATGACTGTAGTGGGCCCCGTCGCGCCAGACTGTCGGCCTAAACCACGCCCTCTCATTTCTTTTTCAGAGCGGCTCAAGATCTGAACTTAATGTTACAAGACGTAACGAGTTCAAAGAGCAATACCTCATGTTATGTGACAGCTCAAATTTGCACAATCACTGAGGCCCAGGAATCCTTTCATAGATTATCATAGAATTTACAGTGCAGAAGGAGGCCATTCGGTCCATCGAGTCTGCACCGGCTTCTGGAAAGAGCACCCTCTACCCAAGGCTAACACCTCCACCCTATCTCCATAACACAGTAACCCCACCCAACACTAAGGGCAATTTTGGACACCAAGGGCAATTTACCATGGCCCAATCTACCTAGCCTGCACATCTTTGGACTGTGGGAGGAAACCGGAGCACCCGGAGGAAACCCACGCGCACACGGGGAGGATGTGCAGACTCCGCGCAGACAGTGACCCAAGCCGGAATCGAACCTGGGACCCTGGAGCTGTGAAGCAATTGTGCTATCCACAATGCTACAGTGCTGCCCTAATGCCAGATGAAGGTTTCATAATTACCACCTTTTTGGAACCAGCTAATCAAATAATCTGTGCTCTAAAATAATGAACAAGATCTGAATTTGATAGCCATCAGTGTAGAGGAGAAATAAACTTGCAGAGTATGTGTTGACGTATTTTTTAAAGTTGGCTTCACAGGAAAGAGCGGCTCAGCACCTGTAAAGCATCTACTGACAAAACAGTGCTGAATAATCAGGAAAATGTGAGCCAAAACAGAAGGCCAAGTAGAAGCACCGTAAAGCCAACAAAGTCTGCAAGCAAACAGAAACACATGCCAAACAGAGAAGAATTGTTCGGTGTAGAACTGATGGTACGAGGCAGAATTTGGAGCCACACCCCCAACAATTTCCAGCAAAGATGCGGCTGTAGAGTACGCATAAATATGAAATCAATTAGTAGCATTAATTGGAACAAAATCCCCCAAGGGAACACGGGCTAGAGATGTGGAACAGAAATGATACACCGGCTGCTGACCAGAAATGTCAGTATACGGTGCATCAACAGGCAAAATCCACACCACCCTTTTAAGATACAGAATTAATTTTGAGACTGTTTGTCTGAAATTCATTTTATTTTGCAGCAGCATGAATTGATTTTCTTTTTAAGCTTGGGTCACTGTGGTGTGTGTTCTGTGTGAGTAAATGCCTGCACAGGTGATGTTTTGGGCGCGATTCAACCAAAAGATTTCTCAGTCATTTTGGGTGGGTTTGGCAGAGTTTTTCTCGCCGGCTTTTTGGGTGAGACCCACACCACTACTCAACCACACTTGGACATTTTCCTGGGCCTTGGGGAGTTTCTCCCTGGTCAAGGCCACACTTGGAAATATTTTCAACACTGGGGAGCTGAACTCGCCGGTAAGACCAGCTCCTCAGAGATCGGGCTCCCATTTTGAAAGGCTGCCCTGGTCTCTAATTGAGCTGGAGGGCACTCATTTTCAGGTCTCCCTTCCCCCCCTTTCAGACCCCCTCCCCCCCCCCCCACCTACCCTTCATAACCCCACCCCCCTTTCATGGGCATGACCCTCCTCAGGTCCAGACCCTTGGCAGTGCCAACTGGGCACCCAGGCACTGCCAGCCTGGTACCCTGGCGATGCCATCTGGGCACCTAGGCGGTGCCAGAGCAGCAGTGTCAAGGTTGCAGGTTGGCAGTGCCAAGGTGCCCAGGTGACTGAGGGAGAGCCAGGACTCCACCCAGGGCCGGCTCAAGGCACCGGCAACTCGGGCAGTCGCCCGGGGCGCCATGTGCTAGGGGGCGCCAGAGACTCGGGTCCCGCGCATGCGCAGTTGGGCCGGCGCCAACCAGCGCATGCGCGGTGGCCGCACTCCCCCAGGGCGCCCCCCCCCGTCCGCCCCCTCGGCCCGCCCCCCGCTCGGTCCGCTCCCCCCCACCTCGGGTCCGCCCCCCCCCGCCCCCGCTCGGTCCGCTGCCCCCCATGGTCTGCTCCCCCCCCTCGGGTCCGCTCCCCCCCCCCTCGTGTCCGCCCCCCCCTCTCGGCCCCGCCCCCCCCTCTCTGCCCCGCCAACGCCCCCCCCCCCTCTTGGCCCCGCCACCGCCCCCCCCCTCTCGGCCCCGCCCCCCCCCCCTCTCGGCCCCGCCACCGCCCCCCTCTCGGCCCCCCCCCTCTCGCCCCCCGCCCCTCTCGGCCCCCCCCTTCTCGCCCCCCCCCCGCCCCCCCCGCCGCCCCCCCCGCCCCCCCCGCCCCCCCGCCGCGACCCTCCCAAAACCTGCCTGTGACTCACCCGTGGGTCACGACCCTGATTTTGAAAACCCTTGTCTTGTGGGTTGCGAATCTTGCGAGAGGCCTCTCGTGTCATCAAGTCTTCTTGAACAAGTATTTTCAACTCAGAAGATGTTCAAATGTTAGTGATGCCCGTTGCTGTAGCCCTGTATGGTCACTTGTTCATGGGTTTATCAAGAAAATAGAATTTAATAAACATTGCAGTTAACAATTCCCCAGACTAGGATACATAAAACCATGCTGGAATAAACAATCTTGAAAGCAAAGGGAAGAATTTAACAGCCCCGTTCGCCCAAGGTTCAAATTCCGTTATGGCCACTAAATCTCATGAGAGGACCATAATGGGATTTGTGCTGGCAAGATCTCAGTTTGAGATATTCCTCACCCCTCTCCAGTGACATAATCAGGTCCACGCCTATAAAGGGCGTGAACCTGATTTCCATAATTTAAAATATATTCACATATACTTACCAAGCTTGACGCTGTAATGTCCATCCATGCTTTGTCCTCCCACCCAGTCAGCGTGACGTCATGCCGGTGCGAAGCATTACTGGTTTTCAAAAATGGCGACCAGGCATGATAACCACGCCAAGGGCACGGAAATAGGTATAGCCCCCGGGTGGTGAGGGACCTGGTCCCTGGCATCCTGGTATTGCCAACCTGGTACTGCCATGTTGGCACTGACAGGAAGTTAAGAGCAGTACCAGGTTGACACTGCCAGAGGTGGTCCCTCTGGAAAGCTTCATTGGGGGATTCCCCTTATGTGTCGGGAGGTTGGTGCCCCAATCTTTATGTGGTAGTGGGGGGGGGGGTTAGTCGTTGCCTTTCTGCGTGAGGGCTAGGGATGTTCCCCTTATCTCCGTGTATGAGGTGGGGGCCTGATCTCCGTGGAGGGGGGTGACCCGATCTCTGTAGGGGCCCCATTCTCATGGGTGGACCCAAACTCCATGGGGGGTCTCAAACTCCATGGGGGGGGGGGGGGGGGTTGGTCCCCATCTCTGTACAACTTTGAGATCAGAGCACCGTTTAAACACTGCAACCTTATCTCAGAATCATGGCATTGCAGATGTGTTTAGTGCTCCGTCCCTCCAGCTGGCTGTGTGGCCTTTGCCAGCACTCTGAAATTACATAGAGTGTTGTTAATTTAGGTGAGAAAAGGTTTCTGTGAAGCTGGTGAGTTTCACAAAGCTTTTCTCACCTGATCCAGCAATGTGCAATTTTGGGACAATTCAGCCCAGGGTATTTGAATAAACAATGCCTTTCTCCAAAAGAGAATTTAAGAAGGTCTTAAGTAATATGGGGAGCACGGTAGCATAGTGGTTAGCACAATAGGTTCACAGCTCCAGGGTCCCAGGTTCGATTTCCGGCTTGGGTCACTGTCTGTGCGGAGTCTGCACGTTCTCCCCGTGTCTGCGTGGGTTTCCTCCGGGTGCTCCGGTTTCCTTCCATAGTCCAAAGATGTGCAGGTTAGGTGGATTGGCCATGCTAAATTGCCCGTAGTGTCCAAAATTGCCCTTAGTGTTGAGTGGGGTTACTGGGTTATGGGGATAGGGTCGAGGTGTGGGCTTGGGTAGGGTGCTCTTTCCAAGAGCCGGTGCAGACTCAATGGGCTGAATGGCCTTCTTCCGCACTGTAAATTGTATGATAATATGCTATTAATAGTATTGAATATATTTTGATCAACAGTGCCAAGCCCATTTAAATTAAATATGTACATTGATTGGCAATAATTGTAATCTAACCAGCAAATCAATACGGATAATCGGTAAATATTTTTGGTAATAAAAAAAAAATGTGCGAATTTGGTGATTTGCTTTTGGGGTGCAGAAGACCTTTGGTGCAATGGGACATCAGGCCATTGATCCATCATTTCAGTGCTGTGTGGTGTGTTCAGGAGATGATAGCGATGTAATGCAAAAGGATAAGTGATTATTCTATGATTGGGTACTCCTAGCAAAGAATAAACTTGCACGGAGTGCAGGTTGCTGGTCCAAAGCCATTTTATTATTCAATTTAAATGAATGGAAAACTGTGGACAGTGGCAATTTCTCAATCTGCATAGTTTGGGAGTGCAACCCCATGCAGTCGCAGAATTCCACTCCTTCTAAGGCCCAGCATAATAAGGCAAGAAATAGACACTTGGTGAATAACTATAACTGCACATCACAATCAATTTGAAATAAAATTCCACCAGAGTAGGGAAATAGCTACCAGAAGTTTAGTCATTCAATAATTTCAAGATAATGTGATTTACCTCATTCTCTAACTTTAAAAGGTGTGAAATATTGAAGATGCGTGTAATGCATGGCATATCAATATCACATTTTGTTTTTAAATGACATTTATAAAATAATTGTTCTTTAGAATTAAAATTATTTTGCCAAGACAATGATTGGCCAAATATTCCCTTTCTCTGCTACGTGATTCTATAATGCTGTGAACAGCTACGAACACATTCTTTTGGATTATTGCAAATAAAAAAATCTGATTACCTTGATGGCAAAGTTCAAATCATTTGGAATTTTCTTGCGAAAGTTGTTAGTTGTGTGGAATGAAGTTTGAGATGTTTGTATATTTTTTTTCTTAATTCACTACTTATAGAGTATGGTAAATTTAGCCGAGCATATAGCATTGCAGTTCTAATCTGAACCACAGTTTAAATACTGGCCTCCAGTACCTGTGCATGTGTTTGATACATAAGCAATGCAGTTATACATCCACATCTTGGGCACAATCTAAACCACTGTATATTCTTTTGGTAATACAATAGCTATAAAACTGTAGTTTTGTCAAGGAGTAATACGATCCTCCAGGATAGGAGGAATGCCGATACTCATTTTGTTTCTGTGGCCTATATCCTATGTACAGACTGTAATCTGTGTTACCAGAGAAACTACATACCCTAGAAACCAGTCCAATGAAAACATTCTTGTTTTCATGAATACCAACCATGGCAAATTTTGGTATGACATGCAACCCAGTTGATTCAAACTTTATAAGCTTACTGTCTGAAAGTCGTAGTAATACTTTAAATATTACAATTAGTTAAATGGGCTAATGCTGGGTCTGACTCGGAGTTCAAAATTCTTTTTTTCTATTTTAGTTTTATTCCCCTCTGCTGAATATATTTCAGTACTTGATTGGCTTTGAGCAAGGCCTTAATATGCAAAATTCTGTACTTGTCCTCTGCTAATTTCTGCTACCTCTGTTACAAATGGCATTGTCATTTTTTAAATCAATCCTGCTTTTCCATTTATTTGAAAATTAAAGCAGAGGAAAACATGAATCTCATTCCCATGTTGCTCATGAAATAGAACATTTAAAAAATTGTGGCTTGCGGCTGATTCTGGTGAAAGTGTGACGGTCTGATTTAACGATTCTTGTCAGTTTTCAGTGGTAGTATCGAGGAGTTCAAGTAACACATTTTCAAGGAATGCTATTTCATTTCTGCCAACACTTAGATCTTATCACATCCATTATCAAGTAGCTCATTTCATGAAAGGTAAATTCAATCCCCTTTACAGAAGATACTGTAAAAGAGGCTGTTGCTGACCTCAGGGCTCCTAATGCTTGTACCTTTTTAGGTTTGAAGTAGTTAGTTTAATTATCCAAAATAAAAAATCCAACATCCTGGTGACAGCGCCGTTACATTTTAATGAGGGGTGACACCTAGACTATTTTGTAGTCTCTGTATTATTTGTTCCCTCAATGTGAGGCAAATCACACTAGTAAACAATGTTAAATAGTTCATCAGGAAAATGCTTTCACACACACTCTTCCAACACATTGAACGCTCTAATTTGCCAAAGCAATCTTTTCTTTTAATTAAATTCTAAAGTGATAGAATTGACAAGGTGATTAAAAAGGTCAAGGTTCACTCTTACAGCCGTCACAAACTTTTTAAATAAACCGCCGCAGTAATATCCATTGATAACCAAAATATAAGGCTTCCTGCCTTATAAAAAAAAACACATCTGGTGCACTAACGTCCTTCGGGGAAGGAAATCTGCCATCGTTGCCTGGTCTGGTCTATATGTGACTCCAGACCCCAGCAATGTCGTTGACACTTAAGTGTCCTCTGAAATGGCCGAGCAAACCACTCAATTGAAGGGCAATAAATGCTGGCCGAGCCAGTGATGTCCACAATCTGTAAATGAATTTCATCCAAGTATTATGGCAATGCCTTTAAATTCTTGCAACGAAGAGTAGCAATTATCCAGCCAAAAGGTATCAGGCTTCCCAAGCTTGCAAAGGAGTATCACAACGTTTGTTGTATGTTACGTTATTATGTTATCTTGCTGGTAGATTACTGTGACATACACAATGAGCAGTGCTGAACCCCTGTCACTCCCCACTGATGGGAAGTCACAGCTAGGATTTCAACAACCTACATTCCACCATTCTATGGGATATTCTGAGGAAGTACCAAAAACGATGAACTGCATGTTTTACTATTGCATTTTTAACCATTGATTCAAAACTTATGATTGATTCAGAGAGCACTAGCTACAGAGGTGATTGTAAACAAAATCAGGGGCAAATATCACTGGTTAAATGCCACAGCTTCAAGCAGATCTTCAGAAGAAATTGATTTACAATTTAAAAATAATCACCCTACGATTGTGAATAATGTTTGCAAAAACAGGATGGAAAAAATAATCGCAGCCACAAGAGGAGGTGATCAGCATTGCGATTTATTCCTTTGCAATTATCTATTTTACAGCTGACATGTTGGGTGATACCTACTTTGAAGGATGGTTGTCCTCTATGTACTAGCGGACATAGGTTTAAGGTGCGAGAGGCACAGTTTAGAGAAATTCTTTATACAGAGGGTAGTGGGTGCCTGGAACTCGCTGCCGGAGGAGGTGGTGGAAGCACGTACGATCGTGACGTTTAAGGAGGGGTCTTGACAAATACATGAATAGGATAGGAATAAAGGGATACGGATCCCAGAAGTGTAGAAGGTTTCAGGTTAGACGGGCACCATGGTTGCCGCAGGCTTGGGCGGCCCGAAGGGCCTGTTCCTGTGCGGTACTTTTCTTTCTTCCCTTTGTTGTGGTCATACCGTCCAAAAGCATCCTCCCTGTGACCCACTACAAGGGTGAGCACCATTGGGCCAGAGAAAGCAAATCAATATTCCTGAGAGCTGTTCAGTTCTAAGGTTGACAAGCCAATTTTTGAACCATGACTGTTTGGATCTCTTTAGTTCCCTAATACTTGATTTTGACAGCGGACATCCCACTGTCTTGTATCTCAGATTGTAATGTTAACTTGGACTGAGCAAGTATTGATTATCCGAAGTGCCAGATTCACAGAATAGAAGGAGACCGTTCAGCCCCCCCCCACCCAATGCCATTCCCCTGCCTGATATTGAGAATTCTAGGTAGTCATGTGCACATTGCAGGTTATCCTCATATATTCTCATCTTCAGCGTCCATTCTTGTTAACTTTGGCTAGTGGTTTTCCTTATCTGCACATTTCTTCTTGCCTCAGGCAGTCAAGGTTTCGTAACAAGAATTTGATTATTTTTGTCTTGCTGATTTTTCTGCTGCCTCAGCAGTTTGATAAAATAAAGCTGACCAACTTCTTGGCTGAAGCTGCTGCTGCTCTACAGTGAATGAAGGAAAAGTCAAGCTCGTGGAGTGAAAGGCGTGCTGTGGCCCACATCTGCTTCGGATGAAGCCTTTATTTTCATCAGTCTTTTATTTCCTATTCAGAACGAGCAGAGATGTTTTAGATTATCTGAACCTCAATCTGCTAGCTTGTGATTCCATTCCAAGAATATGACCGCAGTGCTGGATTTGCAGTAATTTTCTTCATTTAATTTAACCAATTAATGAATGATATAGATTTACAATGAATAGTATTTTCCGAGGGTTTGACCATGTAGAAATCACACTGTCACTCACAATTCCCCCCCCCAACGTGGCTTCCCACAGGGTAGACTGAGCTCAGAGACATTGGAAGAAATTCTCCGTTTGGAGACAAGGGCCAGGATTCTCCCAGCCTCTGCTCTGCAATCGCGCCCGGCGTGGGGGCGGAGAATGGGGCGTCAGACCCGTGACGCCTTCGCGCGATTCTCCGGTGGCCGGTTAATCGCCGCCAGTCGCGTGCGCGCGGTCGACGCGGCACAGGTAGGGGGCCGTTGAAAGAGGCCGCCGCGGTGATTCTCCGCGGACGACCGGCCGAGTTTCCGTCAGCATGGTTCTAACATGGTTCCACCCGGCAGGAGCTCGGAGTCGCGGCTGCGGTGGCCATCCTGGGGGGGGGGAGCTGGGTGTCCGTCACCGGGGTGGGGGGCCTCCATGACAGGCAGGCCCGTGATGGGGTGCCACTGATCGGCGGGCGCACCCAATCTAGGGGGGGGGGTCTACTTCTTCGGCGCCGGCCCACTGTGTGGGTCCGCCATGTTGTGCGGGGTCGTCGCCGCAAGCAGCCGGCGCACGCATACGCGGACCCGCGGCCAGAAGTGCAGGGACCCGTATTGGCAGCTGGAGCTGCGTGGAGCACTCCGGGGCCCTGCAAGCCCCCTTAAAAATGGAGAATCACCCCGGAGAAAAATGTCCGGAGTGATTCGCGCCCGTTTTCTCGCAGGTGTGGGGACATAGCCCCATTATTGGAGAATCCCGGCCAAGGGGTGGATTCTTCATTTGGGAGACTTTCTCCCACTGGAGGAGGAGTGCAACCGATTTACCATGCCCCTGGGAGGGCAAATCGGAAAGCAATTCCATAACCCTTGCCTTGCAGATTTATCCCAAGGGAATCCTGCCATCAGGCCACCATTGTGAGTGGGCGGTCCGATAGCAAAGTCCTGTGTCTGGCCACCCCCTGCACCGTTAAACGGCACCCGCATCTCTGGAATGCATGGGTGACCCGCCTTTCCCCAAGAACAGGGGTGATCCGTCCTGCCTCCCCTCCCAGGGATCCCTAATGAAGGAGACCCCCTCACCCCTAAGGACCCCTGTAATAGGGAGACTCCTGTAATAGCAAGACCCCTCCAGGGTCACCTGTAACAGGAAAACCCCCAGGGACCCCTGTTATAGGGAGACCCACCCCCCAATCCTTGTAATAGGGAGATCTTCCCTAGGGACCCCCTAAATAAAGGGAACCCCAGAGTGAAACCCCAGAGTGGAAACCCCTGACTGAAGGGATCCCCCTCACAGACTCTCCTGCCCCCCCACCACAGACACTCCGTCCAACAGAAAAGTGACCAGTCCAGATGGGGGCAGTGAAAACAATTACAGCTGTAACACTTACTGGAAGGAATAGCTGTGATCTGCATCTAGACCCCTCCAGTCCATTATCTGAAAGCCATTCATAACTTTTTAGTAATAGGCTTTGATTGACAGCTTCCACAAACCACCTGCAGTCTTGATGCATTCATCTCCCCTCATGGATCAGTGACTCTAAATGGTGAAACCTCAATGTTTCCAAACATTTACCATTTCAAAGAGTGATTGGAATGCACTTAGGACTTACCTCAATGTTTGTAAACACTGGGGTTTGGAGGGGTCTCTCTGGGGGGAGTGGTGACTGGGGGGAGGCGTGGGGGGTCTGCTGGAGGAGGGGTGAGCATTGTGGGTGGGGAGGGTGGCTCTCGGATGGACTTTGGGGGCAACTCCCTTCAGGCGTTGATTTCAGCGTTCCCGGGGTATTAAAGGGACAAAGCAGAAATGGCTTCGGAGTCTTGTTACTTTGAAGCCATTCTCCACTGTAAGTTACACCTTTTTATATGTCACCTGAGCACAGAATTTGGCTCATCTGTTGGTTCCCTTTGTTATTGAGAGACCCAGACATGTGGAGAAGCAACAGGACTGAGGTGCTCATTTACATAAATCCCTAAAAACACAAATCACCCACTGTGCAGGTACAAAATTTAATCAAAGGAGCTAATTGAACGTTAACCTGTAACTCAAGGGGGTTGGAATACAAACGTGAGTTGGGTGATGTTTCAGTTGTACAGAGATTTGATTAGACCCCATCTGGCGTATTGTGTTTGAGACACCAAAGATCTCAGGAAATATCTCTTGGTCTTGGAAGGCATACACCACAACTCTATCAGATTTTAAAAGTTAAGTTACAAGGACAGGTTGCAAAAACCTGGTTTGTATTCCCTTGAATAGATGAAGAATAGCCACTTTGGAGAAGTATGAGAGGATTGACCATGACCATAGAACTGTACACTATTATCTGGAAAATTTGGAAGAATGTGGTTATAAGTTAGATTTTTATGCCAACATTATTTAACAAGAGCAGGTTAACCGCACACAAGTTCAATGAGGCAGGTTACTCGTGGACCCGCATCTAGGGTGTCATTGAGGTACAAGACAGACCATCACCTAGGACACAATACCATTCTAGCCATGGGGTAGTAGTGTTGATTGTGATTTTGTGTTTATTAGCCAGGAACTATCAATGTTATGATTGGAACTAGTTGGCTGCTCATTTTAGCATTTGGCATTATCATAAGTAGCAGTACTCATAATGGCGACATTGTCTTCTATATTAGACACACCATGCCTCCGATTAAGAGGACCCATCATAATGTGTTCATTGCAATAATGTGAACAGCAGTGATTGTAGCAAAGTAGAGTAAGAAAGAACTTCTTTTTTCTTTAAAACCCCCGCCTTTGGCGGCTCCAAGTCCCTCCAACATAATAAAATCTGTCTCCGGGCTAACAGGGAGGCAAAGGCCAATACACCGGCCTGAATCTCCCCCCCCCCCCCCCCCCCCCCCACCCCTCTGCACTCCCGGGTCTTCCGACGCACCAAATATCACCACATCTGGACTCGGGAACACCCTCACCCCCAGAACCTCAGACATAACATCCGAGAACCCCCTCAACCTTGGACACGCCCAAAACATGTGCCCTCCCCCACCCCCCACCCCGCACACCACCCACCCCTATCCCCCATCCCCATAAAAAAACCTGCTCACCCTTGCCATAGTCATGTGGGCCCTTTGATCCCCTTCAAGCTGGATGAGGCTTAACCTCAGACACGACGAGGACACGTTCACCCTCCACAAAGCGTCAGCCCAGGTCCCGGCTCCCAACTCCTCTCCCAACTCCTCCTCCCAGTTGCACTTAACATCCTCCGCCAGGGCGCCCTCCCATTTCATCAGTTCCTTGTAAATATCCGGCACCTTCCGCTCCCCTATTTCATCCTCCGACAGAAGCTTACCTTGCAGCACCAGAGGCAGCAACCCAGGGAAAGACGGCACCTCTCTCCTCACAAAATCCCCAACCTGCAGGTACCTAGACCCATTCCCCTTGGGCAATCCAAACAATTCCTCCAACTCCTCTAGCCCCGTAAATTTGACCTCTAGGAACAAGACCCTGAAGTACTCAATCCCCGCCTGCCGCTAAGCCTGGAATCTCGCATCCAGTCTCGCCAGCACAAATCTATGGTTGTCACAATTAGGCACCTACAACGACATACCCTCTAACCCCAAGTGCCGCCTACAATGCTCCCACACCCTCAAAGACGACACCACCACTGCACCAACGGAATATCTGGCCAGCGAGAAAGGCAGAGGCACCAACAACAAAGCCCTCAAGCTCGTTACCCTACACGGTGCCGCCTCCACCCATCTCCAAGCCGACCTCTCCCCCACAGCCCGTTTCCTCACCATTGCAATGTTTGCAGCCCAATAATAATTTGTCAAATTTGGCAATGCCAGCACCCCTCCCTCTGCCTTCGTCCGCATTCCAGAAAAGCCAACTGCGCCCGCGGGGCCTTCCCCGCCCACACAAACCCCGAGATCAACCTATTAACTTTCCTAAAAAATGACTTGGGGACTTGGGGACAAAGATAGGGAGGGTCAGAAACAAAAACAGAAACCAGGCAGCACCGTCATTTTTAATGTCTGCACCGGCCCTGCCAGCGACAATGGCAAAAAATCCCACCTCCTAGAATTCACCTTCATCCCACCCCCTCTACCAATTGGGCCAAGTTCAACCTATGCAGTTGGGCCCAGCTCCGCACCATCGGGATACCAAGGTATCTAAAATTCGTCCCCACCGCCCTAAACGACAACTCCCCGCGTCACCTTTCCTGCCCCCGAGCATTGATCGGAAAACCTCATTCTTTCCCACATTCAATGTATATCCCGAAAACCGGTCCAATTCACCCCAAATCCCCATAATTCCCCCAATGCAGCACAATGGGTCCGAAATATATAGAAACAGATCATCCGCACACAGCGAAACCTTATGCTCGACCGCAGCTCCACTCAATCCCTCTCCAATCCCTCAACGCCCTGAGCGCCATTTCCAGTGGCTCTACCGCTAAGACAACACGCAACGGGGTGAGCAGTCACCCCTGCCTCGACCCACACTGTAACCCAAAGTACCCTGAACTCACTCGGTTCGTCCGCACACTCGCCCACGGTGCCTTATACAGCTTCCGAACCTGAACTTCCCCAACACCTTAAAACAAAAATGTCCACTCCACCCAATCAAAAGCCTTCTCCGCGTCCATCACCACCATTACCTCAACCTCCTGCCCCGCGGGGGCATCATGGTCACGTTGAGTAACCTCCGAACATTCACCAACAACTGCCTCCCTTTCACAAAAGGCATATGATCCTCCCCAATCAACCCCAGCATGCAGTCTTCAACCCGCGATCCAAGCACCTTTGCCAATGGCTTGGCATCGGCATTCAACAACAATATCGGGCGGGAAGACCAACGCTGCTCCGGGTCTTTATCCTTTTTAAGAATCAGGGAGGTAGAAGTCTGCAACAAAGTAGGGGGGAGTTACCCCCTCTACCTCACCGCATTATACGCCCTCACCTGCAGTGGCCCCAGCTCTGCCCCAAACGTTTTACAAAACTCGACTGGGAACCCGTCCGGACCCGGGGCCTCCCCCGCCTGCATTGCCTCCATGCCGTCCATCAGCCCCCGCAGCCCAATTGGGGCCTCCAGGCCATGCAACCGCACCCCCCCCCCCCCCCCCCCCCCCCGGCCCCCAACCACCACCTTGGGAAACTCCAAGCCATCCAGGAAAGGAAAGAGCTATTATATTGTAGCTTCACAACTGCTATTTCTACTCAGGCATATGTGAGAAAAACAATTACTCCAGTCCACTCCTGCACACACTCTCGCAGCCAGAATAGTATCGGCGGAAATCAAAGGAGAAAACCACCCATTGGCCCCTTCTCAGCCAAGTAAGATAAACGGCACAGAAAGATTTAAAAGGAGATATAATACAATTAAATAAGTGGCACGACCAAACAATTTTGTTGAACAGTGAAGGAATCATGTATTATGGGCCATACATGATATGTAAAGCTGCTCTGCACTATCGCAATTCATTGATTGTCCCACACAGGGCTTGTACACATCTTTCTCTTTTTCATTATATGGGAATGCACCAGCATCACTGTGGTGTAACTTTCCTCTGCTTGCTGATTGGTTTTCCTTATTTGTTTTGTCTAATCTAGAATTTGGAAGGCGCTTCGGTCCACTTGAAAACTTTTGGAGGCTTTTGAGGTTATAGAATGAATTGACAATGGACACATTTGAGCATTGACAATCTTCCAGCAACATTTTCATCTTTCCTTTTAAGTGGCCAGCCAGAGGCAACAAATATTTGGATGTCAAGGGGTCCCCAGTCTCAGACTGAGTAGCGGGCGATAACATCTCTCCAGCAGCAGGGTTTCTTGTTGCCAATTTTTCTCTCCTCCAGGCTTCGTCTCTTGCTGAGATGCAGTTCAATGGCTCTGGACCCCTCTGGTACCTTGCCCGAATGACCTTTCCGATGTGTGAACCTAAACTGCATTGACAGGCTGTTCAAGCAGACAAGCTCAATTCCATCCTTATCTAATGCCACATGCCTGCACATTCTAGGAGGGGCCACTGGATAGTGAGAGAGTTGACTTTTCCTTTTCTAAACTAACAGTGCTGAAGAATTTGATCCACTAGCTCAAAGAGATTGAAGATTGAATCTCAGACCTTTAGATGCGTATGGTTCAATTACATGCACCCTTTAGCAAGAGAATCATTGGGAAGTTACAAGCAATTCTCTTAGATGGTAAGAAGCCCATATGGCTTGGCTTTGGGAATGCTGTAGATAACATCATTAACATATTGCTTATCCTATTCTGCTCCATGTAGCATCAATGATCCACCATATGGTCTAACTTGCATATTTGCATAGGGGCTGGTTTAGCTCACAAGGCTAAATCGCTGGCTTTTAAAGCAGACCAAGCAGGCCAGCAGCACGGTTCGATTCCCGTACCATCCTCCGTGGACAGGCACCGGGAATGTGGCGACTAGGGGCTTTTCACAGTAACTTCATTGAAGCCTACTCGTGACAATAAGTGATTTTCATTTTTCATTTTTTCATTCATATTTAAGAAGCTGAACATCCTATTGTCCAGTCCTTATTGTGGGGATATGGGAGTGCCAGAACTAACTTAAATCATAATGTACAGAAAAATCACTTGGAGGGACAGAGGAAGATTGGGGGATGGATTTTCAGAGTTGGGATGACTCTGGAGCCATTTGCAATGGTCAGCAGGACCAGATTCTGGGATTCACACCCCCCAGGGGCTGGTTTAGCTCACTCAGCTAAATCGCTGGCTTTTAAAGCAGACCAAGCAGGCCAGCAGCACGGTTCGATTCCCGTACCAGCCTCCCCGGACAGGCGCCGGAATGTGGCGACTAGGGGCTTTTCACAGTAACTTCATTGACGCCTACTCGTGACAATAAGCGATTTTCATTCATTTCATTTCATTCAGGCCACTGGCAATTCTTGCCTGCATGGGATAAGTGGAGGGAGTGAATGTTTGTGGATAGGGTGCCGATCAAGTGGCCAGTGAAGCCCACATCCTTTGAATTTATTTTCGACAAAGTGTTGTTGCTACTGAGGTGTGCACTCAAATTTGACTTGGCAGGCATGCCTCGGTTTGAAGGGCCACAAATCATTTGATGTTTGCTCCGGAGATGTGGGTGCGGGATAGAGTCAGGTCCACCAAACCCAGAAGAATATCACGGGAGGCCATGCAGATCGGTGAGTGCCACGGCAGGCTGGTTTGACCTGGATGATGTCAAGTTTCTTGAGTGTTGTTGGAGCTGCACTCATTCAGGTAAGGGAAGAATATTCCATCATACCCCTAGCCTCTGTCCTGTGGATTGTGGACAGGCTTTGGAGGGTCAGGAGGTGAGTTCCTCACCATTGCATTCCCAGCCTCTGACCTGTTCTTGTAGCCACAGTATTTATATGGCTAGTCCAGTTCAGTTTCCGCTCAATAGTAACCCCCAGGGTGTTGATAGTGGATAGTGATAGTGATTCAGCGATAGTAATGCCATTGAATGTCAAGGGCCGATGATTAGATTCTCTCTTGTTAGAGATGGACATTATCTGGCCCTTGTGTAGAGAAAATGCTACTTGCCACTTGTCAGTCCAAGTCTGGATATGGACATGGACTGCTTCAGTGTGTGATTAATAGCGAATGGTGCTGAACATGAAGCAGTCATCAGCAGTCTTGGGTGTCCCTATTCGATTTCAATACTTTGCCGACCATTTAAAGACTTTGATACATTGATTGATCCAATCACTCGTAACTCAGAAAGTCATCCTATGCTACTGTCCTCATCAGTAGACTGATGAGCCTCATGTGTATTCATTGTC
This sequence comes from Scyliorhinus canicula, assembly GCF_902713615.1. Classification (NCBI taxonomy): domain Eukaryota; kingdom Metazoa; phylum Chordata; class Chondrichthyes; order Carcharhiniformes; family Scyliorhinidae; genus Scyliorhinus; species Scyliorhinus canicula. The sequence goes on from NC_052152.1 coordinate 190,872,470, forward strand.
AACAAAGGGATAACATGTGGTGGAGGAAAACCTAAAGAGTGGGAGAGAAACGTGGATCATTATTGTGCAATTACAGAAATGTTAAAGATTCTTAATTACTACCAGGCACAAATCTGCAATGTATCTTGATTTTCCAAATATAGACAATAAAATCTCAGGTGGATCAATAGCTTTTCTGTAAATGTTTTCTTCAGACGAAGAGACCAAGGACTACTATAAATGCATTAAACATATTTTCCCGTACCAGCCTCCCCGAACAGGCGCTGGAATGTGGCGACTAGGGGCTTTTCACAGTAACTTTATTTGCAGCCTACTTGTGACAATAAGCGATTTTCATTTCATTTTCAGTTCATTTCATTTAGGGATTAGATATACATTTACATACAATATTTGTAGTCTAAATGGTACCCTTTGTGTTCATTTATGGCCAACAAATATGAGAAGTGATTGACGTACAGATAGGAATTGAAGACTACTCATTGACAGATCTTGTTAAGTGGAAGGAATTTAGACGTTCACATTTTGACTTCCAATCTCAATGCTTCCGCAGGAATTGCAAGTGCTTATGATATTTTTTTTTGAAAAGCTAGCTGTGTTATTGAGGAGAAAAGTTAGGCTCTCAATGGAGCTTCATGCTGCTAATCACATTTTAAAAATGTCAATGTTCTATATTGGCCATATTCAATTACTTCTCCACAGAAAAGCCAAAATGACAAGGTACAATTGGTGTGAGCTGCATGAACAGAAAACATAACATACAAATGGCAGATTGCTTTTAAATGGATAAAGCAGCAATGAAGGAATGCAACAGTGACATTTCAGTCTATAGATTAATTAGTTATGGTTTAAAAGTCAAATGTTGTTCATTTCTCCCATGTGTATAAATAACATTGAATGCGCATAGCAGAGGCTCAAATTCATGGTAGCTGAGTAGCCCAAGGCTACCGACATATCAGCTGTGGCACAGTCTTAACCTTTTCAGTGCAGGCATTTTCAGTGTCTAGAAGCACATCTTTTCTTTCAGATACAGCTACAAATCTTAATTGTCAAATTTAGATTGGTGGATGTTAGAAAGTGTAACACAAGAAATGTGGAGAGTGGAAACCAAAATTATTCATTCCAGAACAGATGAAGGACACGATTTAATGGAAATATTTCGAAGTGCCATTTTGGGCGTGATTGGGTGTTTCTCGACGGTCGTATTGGCAAAATGGCAGCCCGTATTTAACGGCACTTAGTGCCGGTAATGAGCCCCCATCAGCTTCCTGCTATTACAGGCTGTCTCGCCGTCTGATTCACCAGAACCGTGCCTTAGAGTCTCGTCGGTAATAAGGGGGAGCTGATTTTAAACTCTCCCTCGCCACTCACCCCCAGTCAACACACGGGCATGGCAGCACGCAGACCTGTTTCTCATTTGGGGATGCCGACCTGCTCAGGCTTCTCGATGCTGTGGAGGCGAGACGGGACATCCTGTTCCTCTGAGGGGGTTGGGGGACTAGCAGCAGGGTCATCAATACCGCCTGGGAGGCTGTCAGTGTGGGCAGTCCAATGTAGGAAGAAGACATGCGTGGCACAGTGGTTAGCACGGCTGCCTCACAGTGCCAGAGACCGGGTTCGATTCTGACCTCGGGTCACTGTCTGTGTGGAGTTTGCACATTCTTCCCATGTATGTGTGGGTCTCCTCCCACAGTCCAAAGATGTGCAGGTTAGATGGATTGGCTAAATTGCCCCGAGGATGGAGTTATGGGGATAGGGTGGGGCATTGGATTGGACTCAGGTAGTGTGCTCCTTCAGAGGGTTGGTGCAGAAGCGATGGGCTGAATGGCCTCCTTCTGCACTGTAATAATTTGATGCTTTTTGATTCTAAGACCAACGACCTCCACTAAGCTGCAAGGCTAAGTTACCATCTCTCTCCTGGCATCAGTTACGCCTGCCATCCCTCAAACTCCCACTCCCAAACACCCCAAAATCACTGGCTGACACCTCGCACCCTCCCCACATCCATCTTCATGATTGCTCCTTAGAACCCACTGGCACCCACCAGCATAACTCCTTCATGTCCAGGTGCGATGCCCAGAATTGGCACCTACTACAGACTTTCCTGACCCATCAAGCCTGTGGCTCACAATGGCCTTGCTTTGTCCCCGCAGGACAAGATAGCCCATAATAGGCAGGAAAGGGCCAAAAGGAGGGGGTGGCAGGGTATCAGAGATTCGAGACCTCACCCCTTATGAGGAACGGGCCCTGCAAACCGTAGGGTTTACCTACCTGACAATGAGGTTGGCCTGTGCCGTAGAGGTGAGGATCCAGTGCCCCTTTACCCAGATGACCTGTCTCAAGTGAGTTGTTCATGTCAGATAAAAGATCCACTGACCACATGTCCATTGTTTCACAGGATCTCCATCTGATGGGGCCGGGCCATCTGGAGTCATTCCCCCCCTGCTACCCAAGATACCACATAATAATAATAATAATCTTCATTATTGTCACAAGTAAGCTTACATTAACACTGCATTGAAGTTACTGTGAAAATCCCCTAATCACTACACTTCGGCGCCTGTTTGGGTACACGGAGGGAGAATTCAGAATGTCCAATTCACCTAACAAGCACGTCTTTCGGGACATTTGGGAGGAAACCGGAGCACCCGGAGAAAACCCACACAGACACAGGGAGAACGTGCCGACTCCGCACAGACAGTGACCCAAGCGGGAATCGAACCTGGGACCCTGGCGCATAGGACATCGGAGGAGAGCTCCGAGGAGACCACCATCGAGGCGTCACAGCTATAACCGCCATTTCCATCAGCTCAGAGACACACACCTCAGCGGGGGACATTCGTGGACAGGCGTCTTGAGCACAATTTGGTGAGCACCGGAGGTCTGCTGGATCCCAGGACTCAGCTGAGTCCCAATCAGGTGCCAAACCTCTGGACAAGGCTATCCCAGAGCTGATGCAGATGATAGGACACAGCAATGAGATTCAGGATGAGATGTTAGCGACAATCCAGCAAGTGCACAGCTGATTTGAGGAGTCGCAAAGGTTAGGGGCACAGCAGATAGAACATAGAACATAGAACAGTACAGCACAGAACAGGCTCTTCGGCCCTCGATGTTGTGCCGAGCAATGATCACCCTATTCAAACCCACGTATCCACCCTATACCCGTAACCCAACAACTCCCCCCTTAACCTTACTATTAGGACACTACGGGCAATTTTGCATGGACAATCCACCTAACCCGCACATCTTTGGACTGTGGGAGGAAACCGGAGCACCCGGAGGAAACCCACGCACACACGGGGAGGACGTGCAGACTCCACACAGACAGTGACCCAGCCGGGAATCGAACCTGGGACCCTGGAGCTGTGAAGCATTTATGCTAACCACCATGCTACCGTGCTGCCCCCAAAGCAGATGGTACACCGAGGCCAACACTGCTAGGGTGCTGACCACAGTGGAAAGCCTGGAGCACGGCGTCAGTGGCTTGAGTGGTGGTGCCCAAGGCATAACTCAGTCTGTGACGACCATGGCTGAGGCCCCAACATCATGTCCCAGATACTTGAAAGGTGGAACAGGGCAGTGAGGGGGGAGGGGTGGGTGGGTGGGAGGATGGGGGAATGTCCCCTCCTCTTCCAGCATGCCACCCCACTGCCGTGCCAAGTTGTGGAGGGCACAGCAGACCACCACAAAGCAGGAGACTGCAGTGCACCACCAGAGCGGTCCGGGCATTAAAACCGCATTTTGAGCAGTCCGATGCATTGCTCAATGACAACACGGGTGGCAACATAGGCCTCGTTATATCGGGTCTCCGCCTTGGCCTCTGGCCTCCGTACTCGCGTCATCAGCCAGGGCTTCAGCAGATACCCCTTATCCCCCAAGAGACAATCTGTCATCCTGGGGTGGTCCTCGAAGAAGCCGGGGTCCTCGGAGTGTCCCAGGATGTAGCTGCCATGCATGCTCCTTGGGAAGTGGGCACACACGTGTATGATCCAGAGGTGGAGGCTGCACATGAGTTGAACATTCAGGGAGTGGAACCCCTTCTTGTTAATGAAGGGTACTCACTGATGCCCGGTGAGCGCAAGGCAACATGCGTGTAATCAATTGCCCCCTGGACCTGGGGCATTCCTGCCATAGCAGCAAATCCTGCTGCCCAGGCACCTTGGCGGGCCTGCTCCAGCTGAAAATTGATGTAGTCTGATGCCGAGGCATTCAGGGCATCTGTGACCTCACGGATGCACTTGTGGGCTGTAGCTTGGGAAATGTCGCACAATTCCCCGCTCGAGCCGTGGAATGTACCGGTTGCATAGATGTTCTGGGCTGCGGTGACCTTCACGGCCACCGGGAGTGGGTGTACCCCTCTTCCAAGGGGTGCCAAGTCCCCGAGAATGTGGCACAGGTTAAGACGCAGTCTCCTGCGGCACATGCTGAACATCCTCTCCTTGAAAGACCAACCACGGCTGTACACCTTGGACCATTGCTGGCCTCCCCCTCTGGGTTATTCCTCAGCCTGATGGGCGACCGGGTCTTCAGGGTGTGTGGCCTCCCCCTGCACATGGGTGCTGCCTTGAGCCTGTGTCGACGCTGTTTCTGCCCTCTCCGGTGTCTGGCCGCCTGGACTGCCACCAGCACCGTGAGGGCAGCCTCTATGGCACTGACATAACCAGCCACATTTTGCATATTTGTAAGGACTGGGAGAAGGAGAGAGACCGACAATCAGTTCGGGCTTCCACACAAGGACCCTCAAATCCCCCAAGCCTCCTCCATCCTTACGTATCCTGCCTTCTCTCAGAGTGCCATCACCAATCCAGTTGTGCTGGAAAACCTTACTCTGCACAGTAACCTCGGCTACAACAGGAGCCCCTAGACCCCAGACCCCTGCCGGGAACATTAGGGAGACCCCTCAGTGCCCTCCCCTGATCTACACACTTACCTATGATTGCGAAGGTATCCCCAGTGCTGAAGCCCAGCTCGAGTGTTTGATTGTTGTCTGCTGCCTCTATGGTGCAGACGCTCTTAAAGTTCAGGCAAACTGTTCAGACTTCAAAGTTTGATTGAAATGCGATGCAATAATCATCTTCTGAGATACTGCACCTGTGTCCATGAGAAGCCATTGAGAATATTTGGTTTATTAAATGGCCAACAGTAACAAATATGTGAAAATTAACTCTGTAACATTCCACATATCACACTAACCATTAAACAACAAGGAAACGTTACCCTTCTATATTGGTACCAGTACAAAACCTTATCGCAAAAAACAAACACACGGGATCACCCCCTCACAGCTTCCTCAACAGAAATGGAGGATAATCCTGAGAATAGGTTTTCATGTCCACAAGTTTGTTGTAGAAATGATCTGTCCATCAATGTGTGAATTGTTCTACATATCAGAGCCATTCTCCATCCAGGAGCCAGAGCTGTGCAGACCCTCCCACACGGCCCAATCTCACCGCAACCAAATCCTGGCATTCACATCCACTGGTGCTCAAGGTGCGGATGAGCATCTTGACTTCCAGCGTGTTTAATCTGCGGTGACATGCCAGTTACATGTAGCACTCACCACACCAGCAACAAAGGCATCAGCAATTTGCAAAAGTGTTAGCAGGTGGCCCATTTGGATCAATGTCGCGCACCAGGCCCCGCAGCGTCTTTTTGCTTCAAACCGGATTGCCTTCTGGACTCATACATACCCCTGAGCCCGGTGTTCCAGGACCCAGGTACCTTAGAAGAAAATTGTCCTTCTTTCCGGCTACAGAAAATGAAGGCAACAGCAACATCAGCCTCCAGGCATCTGCAGCCACCAGCAGGAGCAAGCAGCAAACACAACCTGCAGCTGTGAAGTGCTCTCACAGCTAACAAGGCCTTATTAACAATAGCCTCAGCTGTGAAGCTATAGGCAGTTCACAATCAAAGGGAGTTAAAATGACAGTCAGCATAGAACCAAGGGCATCCTGGAAGTGTTTAGTAGGACAGACAGGCAGCAGCTGTAGTTGTCCCTGTTATGGGTATCCACAATATTTAAAGATGGCTTGAAGGCCTCACTGACAAAAAGCCCCTTCCCCCCCACTCTCCCCCACTCAACCCAGGGGTGACCCCGAGCTGGAACGTTTCAGCCCCCCGACCAAGCCCAACCCCGCAGAGGGGTCCCCTCACCATCCCGAGCACTGGGGCAGCAGCTTCAGTGCCCTTGAACTGCATGCTGGAGAATGGAAATGGCTACTCACCTCCTCAGTTCCCCTCAGCAGCCATTGCACTAGCTTCACATTTTTAAAAAGGAGTACTAAATGACACCCGGGTGATTTCTTGCTGAGGAGCCGGTTAATTCCCTGTAGGCCGTTGCATTCAAATTCAATCGCGCTAATGGGATGGAAATTAATGCAGATGCTGGTTAATGATCTGCTCACCATATTTGGGTGTGATTGGAACTTGCCATCTGGAGCTGGTCGGTTATATAGCAAACTGATTCATGCCCGGCCCGAATCTCGATTTTGGCTTTTCCCGCTAGTTAACTGGCGCGTCCAGATCCACACCGGGTGCAGCGCAACGGTTAAATGGTATCCTAAGTCTTGCAATATTATTTGGGATTTTGATTTTGGTGCACAATAAAACTTCACTCATCGGGTTAGAACATAAGAACAATTTGTTAAAGGGTTAAATGACTGAAGCTCCAAGCTCTTAGATACTTATACTATTGAAATGTGCCTTGGCTATATCGAAGGTGGAGGTTTTCCCATGCTGCAATGATGTCAATCCTGTATAGCCAGAGCAGACACAACCTTCACTTAGTAAGAGCAAGGTTTGTTACAGATCTAGTAGTGTTGCAGTTTCTGCCTATCCAAACCGGACATGGCAGAGACGCAAACACCATTGTAAATTAAACTTTACAGTCAGAAGGAATTAAGTTGGTCTTCCTTAATACTGCTTTGTCATCTATGGGTCTTCAAACCTTGGATAATGGGGCAATTTAGAGCCTGAACTGTAATCTGGCAGAGAGCTTGCCCTCCCATTCTGGAAACCATCTGATTTTCATTCCATTAATTTTGACAATCAGATGGGCACTACAACAGGCAGACAATCACTTTGACAGATTATTAGTTAAAAAATCTATCCCAGTGACTGTGGTACAAATATCACCACTGAGAGCTGAAGGTGGGAGGTGGGAGCTAAGAGCTGGTATTTACATTCAGAATTGTCTCCCCCTATGGAAATGTGGCCTGTGCACATGCAAAACCGATTTTTGCTATGTGATTGTCTTCTATAAACAAAGCCAAAAATTTGAAACCATCAGCGTCAATGAACTGCTGTCATCAAATTGAAGACAGTAAGAAGTCTTACAACACCAGGTTAAAGTCCAACATGTTTGTTTCAAACACTAGCTTTCGGAGCACTGCTCCTTCCTCAGTGCTCCGAAAGCTAGTGTTTGAAACAAACATGTTGGACTTTAACCTGGTGTAAGACTTCTTACTGTGCTCACCCCAGTCCAACGCCGGCATCTCCACATCAAATTGAAGGGCATTTGATTGTCCACGTGACTATGTTCCCCAGTGACCTAAGAAATGAATGATATATCCAAGTTCCCTGGTGGATTGATAAGAATGATGTACCTATATTTCGAATGGTCAATCATTCTCAAGTGGCCTTGATTGAGGGATGGAGCTGATTTCACTCGTAGTTAAAGGAAAAGAAGATGCGTCCGATTTCCTGAGTGATCTAATGAGGTAGCGTAATTTATTGCCTGAAACCTCTGATGGTCTATGCAATGGTAAGAATAAGAGGAATGTGTTTCTTGCTGCCTCAGTTTGAGTGTAAGTAAGCTTAATTTCCATAATGTTCTAGGACCTCTCCAATCAGCATTAATTATACTTCCCTCGAAAGATTAGATTCCAGCTTAAAGTTCAAACTGTCCCGAGTCAGAAAGGAATCCAATCTTCGTCATTACTTCAATTGCTTGTTTATTGCAGTCTTGCAAAAAATAAATGTCATTTGAGTTTCTGAAAGAGAATAAACCAAATGGTCTCCCATTATTCCTGAAAAATAAAAATTCCAAAGAATGGCAATTTTTTTATTTTAAAACAACTCATTGAGCATTATTGTGCACCAACCTGAAACTATGCCAAGAGAAAATGAATCTAAGGAACCCAAAGCTTATTTAAAAAAATATCAGAGAGGGAATTTCAGAAAAATGTCTAAATAGCTCGTATCCTAAAGTGTCATTTTGGGACTACATCTGTATTGTAACTGTCTGCTTCTATATTTATGCATGTACAGTTTAATTTGAATAAAATTGATCTGTTCCATAAGTACTGGAAAGAGTTGTACTTGACAGTTGGATTTCTGAAGTGTCCCTTCTATGGTACACCTTGTTAGATTGGATGTTCCTCAAATATGTATAATTTATCAGCAAAACTCCTTCCAAAGATTATGCTTTCTTTACTTGTACCTTTTGTAGCTGGCCTATACATAAAGCCATTCATTTTTTTTTATAAATGTTTTTTATTGGGTTTTTGAACAAGGTATAATTACCGTTATGTACACAGGATAAGAAACATATATATATATATACACATATATACATATATATAGAAGAGAACGGCACACCCAAACATACCAAGGAGAAGAAAATAGTACATAGTAAAAAAAAATACAATAAAAAATGAAATAGAATAACTGGAAGGGTATTGTGCACCAGCTCGACAGCGGCAGCTCTGTACACCTGGCAAAATTATTTATAACACATAAGTAGGCGACTGTTTGCGGGGGGGAGATTGGGGAGGCAAATATACATTTGGGTGCCGGGGAGATAATTACAGTGTGCGATACTTGGCTGTGTTTCGTGTTGTTGTCGCCTGCTTCTCCCGGACGGATCTCGCTGCCGTCTCGCGCTCGCCTCCGCTTCTGCTGCTCCTCCTGTCCTCCGTCTTTATTTTCCTCGTTCCCCACTCCTGGAGATGTCATGCATGTTTTGGTATCCCGTGCCTTCTTTCCGGCTCCCATTTCCCTGCCCCCCCCCCCCCCCCCCCCCACATCGCTGGTTCTCCTCTCTTGTTCCCCCCCCCCCGTGGTTCACCTTTCTTTCCTCAGGTTTAGCTGTCCCCCCCCCCCCCCCCCCCCCCCCCACCCACCCCTCCCTCCCGGTCTATCTCTCCCTTTCATGCCTTGGCTACTTTCCCCTGATTCTTGACTACTTTCCCCTGATTCTTGGCTACCTGGCTATTCTTCCTCTTGTTCGTTGGCCACAAACAGGTCCCGGAACAGTCGCGTGAATGGCTCCCACGTTCTTTGGAAGCCGTCGTCTGACCCTCGGATGGCGAATTTGATTTTCTCCATTTGAAGAGATTCCGAGAGGTCGGACAGCCAGTCTGCAGCTCTGGGTGGTGCTGCTGACCGCCAGCCATACAGGATTCTACGGCGGGCGATTAGGGAGGCAAAGGCAAGGGCATTCGCCCTCCTCCCCAGGAATAGATCTGACTGTTCCGAGACCCCAAACCCGCCACTTTCGGGCATGGCTCCACCCTCACCCCCACCACTTTGGACATTGCCTCAAAGAAGGCTGTCCAGTACCCCGCAAGTCTGGGACAAGACCAGAACATGTGGGCGTGTTTGGCCAGGCCTCCTTGGCACCATTCACATCTATCCTCCACCTCCGGGAAGAACCTACTCATACGGGTTCTTGTTAAGTGGGCTCTATGTACCACTTTTAGCTGCGTCAGGCTGAGCCTTGCACACGTGGCGGTGGAGCTGACCCTATGCAGTGCTTCGCTCCAGAGTCCTCACCCTATCTCAATCCCCAGGTCATCCTCCCATTTCTTTCTTGTTGCGTCCAGTACGGTGTCGGCCCTTTCTATCAGTCGGTCATACATGTCACTACAGTTTCCTTTGTCTAGTATGCTTGCGTCCAGTAGGTCTTCCAGTAGTGTCTGTCGTGGCGGTTGTGGCTACGTCCATGTCTCCTTTCATAGGAATTTTTAAGCTGCAGATACCTTAGCTCGTTCCCCCTGGCTAGCTGAAATTTCTCTGTCAGTTCGTCCAGTGTTGCGATCCTGCCGTCCATGTATAGGTCCCTGACTGTCAGTATCCCTCCGTCCTGCCTCCACCTTTTGAAGGTGGCATCAGTCAGTGCTGGTGTGAACCTATGGTTGTTGCAGATGGGAGATTTGTCCGGCATTTTGGTCAGGCCAAATTGCTGCCGCAGTTGGTTCCAGGATTGGAGGGTGGCTATCACCACCGGGCTGCTGGAGTGTTTTTTGGGTGGGGATGGAAGTGCTGCCGTGGGAAGGCCCGGACTGAGGTCCCCCTGCAGGAGGCCTCCTCCGCGCGCACCCACTCGGCCTCTGGCTCCTTGATCCATCCACTTATTCGCTCGGCCGACGCCGCCCAGTGGTAGAATTGTAGGTTTGGGAGGGCTAGCCCCCCACCCCCCCCGGATTTAGTTTTTTGTAGGACCTTCTTTGGGATCCTAGCATTTCCACCTCCCCCCCCCCCCCCCCCCCCCCCCCCCCCCCCCCCATACGAACGCCATGATTAGTTTGTCCAGCGCTTTGAAAAAGGCCTTGGGGATGTAGATCGGAATGGATCATAAAGCCATTCATCAAGGGTGGGCCATGTCAGTAAATATTTGTAGACTCTTCAGTTGGGGAAAGGAAATCCATCACAGTTCAAAGTGCGATGAAACCAGATTTGGTGGGAGCTTTCAAAGGGAATTGGATAAATAGTTGAAGGTGGAAGAAAGTGCCGGACTATGGGTAAAGAACAGGAACTTGAACTAATTAAATAGCTCTCGCAAAGAGCCAGCACATGAGCACAGGGTCAGAGGAACACAGGACCATAGGAACACAAGGAGCCTGCTCTGCCATTCAAACGCATCATGGCTGATCATTCCTCTACATCATTTTCCCCAATATCCCCATAATCCCTTGTTGTCATCGGTATCCAGAGATCTATTGATTTCTATTTTGAACATGCTCAATGATTAAGCTTCCACAGGCCTCTGAGGTGGACATTTCCAAAGATTCAGCACCTTCTGACTGAAGAAATTCCTCCTCATCTCAGTTTTAAATGACCTGCTCCTTTTTCTGAGACAGTGGGCACGATTTAGCGAAATGGGAACAAAGTCCCACAGCGAGCGCTTTTAACCATGGGTTTCCTGCGCGCGCAGCACAGTGAAACACAATGCTATCAAACGATATGGGGCCTCAGCGGGGAACGCGCGGCCCAGGCTGCAGATCGTTTCTGTACTGAAGAGCTCCACTCATCAGAACTCCTCAGTGCAGCAAGAGATCAGGGTGCCATTTTTAAGAGGCATTCCGATCTCTCAAACTCCCGACACTGCCCCAAACCTACCCAAGCCTCAACTCACTATGAGGGGTTCCCGACCCTCGCCTGCGCATAATCCCCAACACCTGCACAGGGCACCCTGATCCGATCTGTGCCATGTGAAAAATGCCAGCTTGGCACCTTGGCAGTGCCTACCTGGTACCCTGTAAGTGTTGCTGCCAGCTGGCAGTGCCACCTGGGCACATTGGCAGTGCCAGGGTGCCCAGATGACACTAAGTGCCAGGGTACCACCCTGCCCAAAGGGCATGCACCTAAGGGCCTCCGATCCCCGGGAAACCCCCACACGTGCCATTCTATCTGGTCCCCAGTTGTGGACGCCAGTACTGAACCGCACATACCTGAGGACTTCAAGGCAAAGGGGATAGATCACAAGGCTTTGGGTGCTCAGGGAACTAAACATTCGAGCGAGACTAGCTGTCTTATGCAAATTTGCCAAAACGTGATCTCACCCACAATGGGTGGGATTCTCTTCTCAATGTCTTGTGAGATTTTGTTAGATCGCGCGAGGTGTTGGTAACACAGTGGTTAGCACTGCTGCCTCATGGTGCCAAAGACCCGGGTTTGATCCCGGCCCTGGGTCACTGCCTGTGTGGAGTTTGCACATTCTCCCCGTGACTGCGTGGATCTCACCCCCATAACCCAAAAGATGTGCAGGGTAGGTGGATTGTCCATGCTAAATTGCCTCATAATTAGAAATAATTGGGTACTCTAAACTTAAAATAAAGATCTCGTGAGGTGTTGCAAGCTGGGTAGATCCCGGGAGTAGATCCCGGGAGCAGGATCTCCCAGCTTCTATCGGCCACATTGCACCGCAATGTGCTGCTTTTCAATGCAACATGGCTGTTCAATCATGTCACTGTGTCCCTGGTTCCAGTCTCAGCAGCCAAGGGAAACATGTCTATACCCACCCTGTAAGAATTTTCAACCTCTTAAGAATACAGGACCACTTTCCTCAATCTCTCCTCACAAGACAATCCTGCCATCTTGGGGATTAGTCTGGTACACCTCTGTTGCACTCCCTCGATGGTAAGTATATGCTTCCTTAAATAAGGAGACCAAAACTGTACTCAACACACCCAAGTGTGATCTCACCAAGTCTCAATACAATTGCAGCAAGACATCTTTACTTCGATACTCAATTCACCTCACATTGGAGCTCAACCTGCCATTAACCTTCCTAATTGCTTGCTGCACCTGCATGCTAGTCTTTGGTGACTCATACACAAGGAAACCCTTTGGACAGCAACACTTTCCAACCTCTTGCTATTTAAGAAATACTCCGTCTTTCTGTTTCTTCTGCCAAAGTGGATAACTTCAAACTTGCATTACATTTCATCTGCCATGTTCCAACCCATTCACTTAGCCTGTCCAAATCCCCTTGAAAACCCCTTTCATCCTCCTCACAACTTATGTTCCTACCCAGTTTGGTGTCATCAGCAAATTTCAAAATGTTACGTAGGGTCCCTACTTCCAGATTGTTTATATAGATTGTGAACAGCATTGGCCCTAGCACAAATCCTAGCAGTAGCCCTCGAGTAACCCCCTGCCATCCCGAGAATGACCCATTTATCTGTTTCCTGTCTGTTATTCAATTCTCCATCCATACCAATGTATTACCGCCAATCACATATGCTCTAATCTCATTTACTTAATCACCTGTGCAGGTCAATGGGCCGAATACTCTCCTTCCATGCAATATTTTGCTTTGATTCTAAAATTCCAGTTGAGGCCAATCCGGCCAATGCTCAATGCACCCCCCCCCCCCCCCCCTCCCCCTCCCTGATAATAATCATAAGCAGGAATTTTAGTTGTTTCCCTTACCTAGCCCAGGAGTGTGGAGGTGAATTATATATCATTATCATCACCCTACTTGGGACCAGCTAATTCAGTGGAGACCAGGGATTGAACCTGGGACCATCCTGGTATGTATGGCTCAATCAGTAACTGGATAAACTCGTTGAATCATCCAGGCAGCCACAACAGCAAAATTTATCGACAAACTTTAGAAGAATTCTAGTTTTTTCTGCAGTGGAGTGTCTCTTAAAATTTTATATTGACATATGACATATTTTAACTGCAGATTCAGTGAGGGGAGGCAAACTGACCATGTTTAGTGGCTGCACTTGGAGGATTTTGATACAATCTGTCCTTTATCCTTTCTTGAGTGTTTAAATCCCTCTTCTGCTTTTCAAATCGCTGACACAAAATCAAAGGTTTGAAAAATCAGTTTCTGCTTTCATCCAAACACGCTATTTAAACTAATCACTTTGTTGAACACAAACCGTAAAAAAAAAAGCCAGCAGAGTTTCAGTGCCTTCAAATCAGTCTAGACTGGGTAGCCAGTATAACCTGCTGATTAAATGCTGGATCTTTTAAAAGTCAGTTAGACTCCAGCAATTATGCTGTGCAGACAAATCAGACAAATCAAATGAAACTGATCCCGTAACAGGCTAAATGTTCAAAGCCTCTTTCGCTTGAGCATGAGATGCGTTACCGACCTACATCGGGAACTCCTAATCAGAGCGTAGCTTTCCCTGACCCATGTCGTTAAAAAAACTTATATTTAGTTACTAATTTAAAATGAATTTTAAAAGTAGTGATGGTGGTATTTGGAGAGTTGTTATTGGGAAACCATCTAGCAAGCAACCAGTGAACTTCCAGCTTGAGGGGATACTTTTTAACTCTTTCCCTGCAAACATTTGGACACCACTTAGCTGGGGTATTGATCAAAGACTGGTGTTTAGGATAGCAGCAAAAGTACCTGACTTATTTTTAATCGTGCTTGCTGAGTTCGTGATTCAAGTTAAGTAACTCATCACTAACTAGCTTAAAACTGCTAAGTAGCTTGCTTACTAATTAAGCATAACATTTTCTTTGTATTTTGTTCAGGAACAAATAAAAACTTGTGGCTGTAAATTTATGATTAGCACCCTACAGTCAATACATAGACCTTTACAAACAAATTATGATTGTTTTACTCAGAAAGCTTCAATTTTTTCTGAGCATAGATAGGGGCTGGTTTAGCTCACTGGGCTAAATCGCTGCAGACCAAGCAGGCCAGCAGCACGGCTCAATTCCCGTACCAGCCTCCCCGGACAGGAGCCGGAATGTGGCGACTAGGGGCTTTTCACAGTAACTTCATTGAAGCCTACTCGTGACAATAAGCGATTTTCATTTCAAAACCATTAAAAGAAAACCATAATTTAAATGGTTCCTTCCTATATTATGAGCCTTCCAGAATACAGTATCACTTGAAGCTGGTTGCTTCCGTTATGGAATCTCATAAAAGTGGAAAATATCTTAATTTTATATTTACATGAGATACAATAATACTAAAATAATTCACAATATCGAAAAAATGATGCAGAAATATATTTCTGGTATTTGCCAAAATTTAATTTCCAATTCAAAATCTATAGGAACAAATCTTATAATAAAAGGCTGTTGCTGGTTTATGGGCATGATGTGATGTTTGCCGACATTAGAAGCAGAATAAGGAAGGGCTGGCTTCCAGCCAGTACAAACATTTGCAGTTATAGGATCTAAATTGGCTGCATGGGCTGAAAATGGGCTCAAAATGCTTTTGGGGAGGATCCTGTAAAATCTCCTTGAAGGAGCTGAGAGGTTCCTGGAGAAGCATTTATGCATCTATTAGGGAAGTGTGATTTAAGCTTGTGCAACATAAAATTATGCACCATGTGATTTGGATTCCAACAACATGGAAAATTGCAGGGTTCTCGATAATGGTTGAATGCCGACAGCTTAAAAAAGACAAAGGCATATTTCTACAGAATTTGCCAACACTGCCCCCAGCTGTGCACTTTCTGGTACACTCGCCTGGATGAGGTCTTGGTTGTTTCTGCAGTTGTAATACTCAAGGTGTGTTGCAAGTCCCTTGGCTCATTTCGATTTTGCTGAATGTGAATGTAATTAAAGCAAGGTCTTCAGTTAAATATCGGTTTCTCCCATTTTCAGGCGCAGGGGTCTCGATTTGCGGTCTGCCATGCCTGGTCCCATGCAAACTTTGCGCTGTCCCTTTATTCCATGATTGTGGTGTTCTGGTGAGTGCGACCCAATTCAGCAGGAGGTTCAGCAGAGCCCTTGGCTAGCAAGTATTACAACTAGCCTGCATCCCTTCAAGGTAGCCTAAACCTCTTGAAAGGGAAGGTGCACTCATTGCTAGGAAGCTATTACTTATTGTTTCTGCCGGAATTGGCAAGGTACCTGGAAAACCTTCACGGAACAAGCTAAGGGGTAATTGAAGCATGTGGCAAGAGAAGTTAATTGATGAAGTCTTCCCCTGAGGACCTGGCTGCAATGCCACAAGAGGTTCAAGAGTTCATGTGGGTGGTCAAGATCAGGGAATACATCTCCACATGCAACCACCAGACCAGCAAACCTTTCACTAATGGGAAGAGTTTTTTCCCATTGACTTTGCCTCGGCCCCTCATGATTTTGAACGTCTCTATCAAACCACCTTTTAACCTTCTCTTCTGTCAGGCGAACGGTGTAGGAGCCAGGAAAAGCGCATGCAAGGCAGGCGTGGAGACAAGGGTGAATAGTTCAATTTTGTTTGTACAATTCAATGTTTTGTTGGTTGTGATTGTTCTGGAAACGTTTTTTGTTCATGGCATTTGTTGCAGGATCTTGGCCAAGATGATGCTGTGATGGGACATGGTAGATGGATAGGAAGGTTGAGAATTGTGGGGCAATGCCGATGATGGGATGACATCCTTAGGGAAGCAGAGTCTCTGTTGGCATTTATGGTCAGCCCGTCTGGAGTGAAGCAGTCCAGGATACCTCAATGAAGTCTCCTCCTCCTCTTCCTCCACCTCCCCCTGAGATGGTTTCTATATGCCTTGGAACGGGTGCAGAGGAGATTTACCAGGATGTTGCCTGGTATGGAGGGAAGATCTTATGAGGAAAGACTGAGGGACTTAAGGCTGTTTTCATTAGAGAGAAGAAGGTTAAGAGGTGACTTAATTGAGGCATACAAGATGATCATAGGATTAGATAGGGTGGACAGTGAGAGCCTTTTTCCTCGGATGGTGATGGCTAGCATGAGGGGACATAGCTTTAAATTGAGGGGAGATAGATATAGGACAGATGTCAGAGGTAGGTTCTTTACTCAGAGAGTAGTCAGAGCGTGGAATACCCTGCCTGCAACAGTAGTGGACTCGCCAACATTAAGGGCATTTAAATAGTCATTGGATAAACATATGGATGATAAGGGAATAGTGTCGATGGGCTTTAGATTGGTTTCACAGGTCGGTGCGACATCGAGGGCCAAAGGGCCTGTACTGCGCTGTAATGTTTTATGTTCTATTCCTGGTGGCAGTGGCTGCACCCTCATAATAGCAAGGTTGCGAAGGGTGTCACAGACCACCGTGAGCTTGGAGACATGCTCCAGTGAGTATTGTAAGACTTGAAATGAAATGAAAATCGCTTATTGTCATAAGTAGGCTTCAATGAAGTTACTGTGAAAAGCCCCTAGTCGCCACATTCCGGCGCCTGTTCGGGGAGGCTGGTACGGGAATTGAACCATGCTGCTGGTTGCCTTGGTCTGCTTTAAAAGCCAGCGATTTAGCCCAGTGTGCTAAACCAGTCCCTTCTCCCAAGTGGACAAAAAGAAGAACTATTATTTGAGGAGGCTCATGGTCTGTTCCACAATGATTCTTGTGGCAGCTTTACTCTTGTTGTCCTTGAAAGATCAGGTGGCAGAGTGGAGTTATCAGCCATGTGTAGTCTGCAAAATGCCAGCCTTTGGTTCATTTAGGTGGCCAGAAGATGGCAGGCAGGGCAGACTGTTTCTGGTTGAAGATGTCGGACATTTGTTGATGTGATGCTTTGGACTGCACGCCAATTGCATGCTGAGGGAGTGGAATCCTTTGGCGCTCCGCTACACTTCCTTCTTACATGCAAAGCTTGCAGAGCAATATGCATGATGTTGATGGCTACCCGATTAATTGGGAATCCAGGTACTCTGGCAAAGCCCTGTGCATGCTCATCCAGCTCCCCTCTGTTTGGAAAGGAAACTCTACTCTTCTTGTTTACAGGATCTCCATCATCTCCTTGCTGCAACAACGGATGGTGAATTTGTATACATTTAGAATGTCGCTTTCTCCCACCCGGAAGGAACTGGTGCTTGATGGCCACTGACAGCACTGTCCTCACCCTCATGTGTGAAGCTTCAGGTCTCATCGAAGGAGATGGCTCAGCTCAGTGACCACATCCTTTTTTAAAAAAAATTTAAATATAAATTTAGATTACCCAATTATTTTTTTCCAATTAAGGGGCAATTTAGCGTGGCCAATCCACCTACCCTGCACATCTTTGGATTGTGGGGGTGATACCCACGCAGACACGGGGAGAATGTGCAAACTCCACACGGGCAGTGACCCAGAGCCGGGATCGAACCTGGGACCTCAGCGCCGTGAGGCAGCTGTGCTAACCACTAGGCCACCGTGCTGCCCCAAGTGACCACATCCTTGATCAATCTCAGGCATTGTTCCTGACTGAGGTAGATGGAGGAGAGGTCCTCCCTGAAATCCCTTTGTGAGTCCAGCCTTCTGCACAGAATCTCCCCCTTCTTCCCGCTGCTCAGAGCAGCCATGGCAGCTCAATTTCCCTGTCGGTTGCAGATGTAATGCAGTTACAATCCCCATAATTGATGCAGCCTTTTCATGCAGACAGGCCACAAAGCTCCAGTGCCTTCCATGTCCAGGCGCAGTAATACATCCTTCCAAATCTGGCAGCAGGAAACTTCCAAAGACACAGTTCAGTTCAACAAACGTTGCCAGAATAAATCAAAAACACTTCACCTACAATTTGGATGATGAGCCATTTATATCGGTTTTTTTTTGGGGGGGGGGGGTGTCACTCATGCAGCTGAAAACATCATTATTAAAGGGCGTTCACTGGATCTGCGAGGTCCAATTTTGCACAACGGACGTCAAATCAGTTCACGAGGCTGCTGGATGCCACAACCTGCCCATTGGCAAAGATTCTAACGCACACATGCTACAACCATGGGCAAGATCCTTCCCAGCATTGGGCATCACACATACTCCATCGGAAGTACCTTCACACATCGCCACTGGGGGCAGCGGCTTGGTTGGGTGATCTGTACGACTTCCTGCAATTAGAGAAGATTAAGTATGAATTAAGAGGTTCTTCAGGGGGTTTGGGGAAAGGTGGGGGATGTTTGTGACTATGTTTGAGGGGCTGTTCGTCGCCGGGGGGGGTGAAAAAGGGGAACAATCTGTACAGACTATATAGTTGATTGTTGGGAAGTATGTTTCCTGGGGTGTTTATTCACTGTAACCTGTTTTGATACATGCTTGTAATAAAATACATTTTTAAAAAAAGAAGTGCCTTCACGTCAGGGTTTGCCTAGTAAGGAGACCAATTTCAAAGCACTTGTGTTCTAATGGTGAATAAATGGGGCAGCACGGTAGCACAAGTGGAGAGCACTGTGGCTTCACAGGGCCAGAGTCCCAGGTTCGATTCCCCGCTGGATCACTGTCTGTGCGGAGTCTGCACGTTCTCCCTGTGTCTGCGTGGGTTTCCTCCGGGTGCTCCGGTTTCCTCCCACAGTCCAAAGACTGAATGAGGTTAGGTGAATTGGCCGTGCTAAATTGCCCCTTAGTGTCCAAAACAAGGTTAGGAGGGGTTATCGGGTTACGGGGATAGGGTGGAAGTGAGGGCTTAAGTGGGTCGGTGCACACTCGATGGGCCAAATGGCCTCCTTCTGAACTGTATGTTCAATGTTCTAAATGAGAGCTGCCAACTCTAGGATAATGTTGTGCTCTTGTTCCCCTTTTTAATCTCACTCTGCCTCAGTAAAGCACTGAGATTGGTTTTTGCATTAAAGGCATTGGAGAAATACAAACCACCATAGTTGTGGAACATTTTGGGCAAAGAACCGCTATGGCTGTAATGTGCCTATAGTATAACTGAGATCATGAAGACTTCCCAGGTCTTTGCTTGTGTAAAAGAGATGCATATGCTCAAAATAATGTCTGAGAAGATTTTCATCAATAGATTTAGATTGCATCTAATACACTTCTTCTTCCTAGGTGAGCACATTCTGTCATGATTTCAATTTTGTTCATTGATGCACAAGTTCTTTTAGAATCATAGAATATCTACAGTGCAGAAGTGTGGTGAATGTAATATCTATATGTATATATGATAATTCACACTGTCTTTGTACGCGCAGTAGCGCTATCCTACCAGTAGGGGGAGTAGCTCTGGGAGTACTCAGGAACTTGTACTGGGCTCTACTCTTGGCTCCGCCCACGACTCCTCCCCCTAGCGCAGCTGTATAAATACCCTTGTCCAGAGTCAGCCTGAGTTCACTAAGAGTTCATCAACGGGTAACAGGCTGGCTCTGAAGTAAGTCGATTAAAGCCTAGATTCATATCGGAAACTCGTGTCTGGTGAATTGATGGTTCCATCAATTTAATCGACTTAAGAACAGTAAAGATCGATTATGGAATCGGCCCTCAAGCCTGGACACCTGCAACTCGACCCGCAGGATGCAGAGGCTAAAGAAATCTTCTCCCACTGGATCCGGTGCTTCAAGGCCTACCTGGCCGAAGCGAGCACAGCCGAAACGACAGAGGATCAGAAGCTAAGTCTACTGCACGCGAGGGTGAGCCACAGAATCTCTACGCAACTAAACTCGGCCAGTTCATATACTGCGGCGCAAGCAGTTCTCGATAAAATTTATGTAAGGCCTATTAATGAAGTTTACGCTCGCCATGTGTTCACAACTCGCTGCCAGCGGCCTACAGAATCACTCGCCGAATTTCTAAGGGAACTCAATAATTTGTCCAATGACTGTAATTACCAAGCGGTTACCGCGGCTGAACACATGAAACTGGCGGTACGCGATGTTTTTGTAGCGGGCCTCAGGTCTAACTATGTGCGCCAACGACTACTGGAAAAGGGGGCCCAGGACTTAGAAACGACTGTGGAAGCTGCTACCACGATGAAGGTCTTCTTCCGCAGCCTTAACTCGTTCCCCGCGGACCCCACAACCCAATCATGGCCCCCCGACCAGCGACTCCCCCAGGCCTGTGCACGCGGCCGCCCAGCCACCAGGCTGCTCCAGCCAGCCACTATGCTGCTCCAGCCAGCCACTATGCTGCTCCAGCCTGCCATTTCTGCGGCCAGAACCAGCACCCGCGGCAGCACTGTCCGGCCCGCAACGCGACCTGCAGCAGCTGCGGGCGGAAAGGCCACTACACGAGAGTGTGCCTCACTAAAAGGGCCCCAGCTTCCAACTCCCCAGCGACTCGAACTAATCGCTCCCCTCGCTCGCAGGCCCGAAATGCTGCGGCCTATGCCCCGACTCCGCCCCCTCCAGCCACGTGCGATCCATGGGGGCCGCCATCTTGGAAAACCTCCACCATGCGGCCGGCCACGTGCGACTCATGGGGGCCGCCATCTTGGACGCCATCTTCCTTGCCGCCCGCCACGTGCGATCCACGGGCCCGATCGGCATCTTCGCGCTCGGACAACTCTGCGTAAGAATTCAATTCAACTATGAACTCAGAGGGCAGTCATCACGGGGCCACTCCAGCACAGCTGATCGAGCCGCCGACTACCCGCAACTCAGCACGGTCACCCTGGACCTATCACGACCAAAGAATTTACGAAACTCGATGGCAGAGGTCCATATCAACGGGTACAAAACGCCATGCCTCTTCGACTCCGGGAGTACGGAGAGCTTCATACATCCAGACCTGGTAAGACGCTGTTTGCTCCCCGTTTTCCCCGTGCAGCAAACTATCTCGCTCGCTTCAGGCTCCCACTCGGTCCAGATCCAGGGGCGCACCGCCGCGATACTCACAATCCGAGGTGCTAGCTACTCAAAATTCAAACTCTTCGTTTTGCCCGACCTCTGCACGCCACTCTTATTAGGCCTAGACTTCCAATGCAACCGCAAGAGCCTCACCCTCAGCTTCGGAGGGCCCCTGTCCCCACTCACGATCTGCAGCCTTGCTACGCTGCAAATTCCTCCCCCTCCTCTCTTTGCCAATCTCACTAAGGACTGTAAACCCGTAGCCACTCGTAGCAGGCGGTATAGCCTGCAGGATAGGGTATTTGTCAGAGCAGAGGTCCGAAGGCTACTCAGTGAGGGGGTTATAGAGGCCAACAATAGTCCCTGGAGAGCTCAGGTGGTGGTCCTCAAGACCGGGGGAAAATTCCGCATGGTTGTCGACGACAGTCAGACCATAAATAGATTTACGCTCCTCGACGCGTATCCCCTCCCCAGGATTGCAGACATGGTAAACCAGATTGCCTAGTCCCGGCTCTTTTCCACGGTGGATCTGAAGTCTGCATATCACCAGCTCCCAATCCGCCCGGAGGACCGGCACTACACGGCATTCAAGGCCGATGGCCGCCTCTTCCATTTCCTCCAGGTCCCTTTCAGCGTCACTAATGGGGTCTCGGTGTTCCAACGAGCAATGGACCAAATGGTGGACCAGTACGGGCTGCGGGCCACGTTTCCGTACTTGGACAATGTCACCATCTGCGGCTATGACCAGCAGGACCATGACGCCAACCTCCACCATTTTCTCCAGACGGCACAGAAACTGAATCTCACGTACAACAAGGGGAAATGCGTTTTCCGCACAACCAGACTAGCCATCCTCGGCTATGTCGTGGAAAACGGAGTCCTGGGCCCCGACCCGGACCGTATTAGAACTCCCTCTCCCTCGTTGTCCCAAGGCCCTCAAACGGTGCTTGGGATTTTTTTCCTACTACGCCCAGTGGGTCCCTCAATATGTGGACAAAGCCCGCCCACTCTTTAGGACCACACAATTCCCCCTGTCAGCCGAGGCACGGCAGGCCTTCAACGGCATCAAGGAGGACATCGCCAAAGCGGACATGTGGGTGGTGGATGAATCCACCCCATTTCAGGTAGAGAGTGACGCCTCAGAGGTTGCTCTTGCAGCCACGTTAAATCAGGCAGGGAGACCAGTTGCATTTTTCTCCCGTACCCTCTCCACTTCAGAACTCCGACACTCTTCAGTCGAGAAAGAAGCACAAGCCATTGTGGAGGCTATCCGTTACTGGAGGCACTAACTCGCAGGTAGGAGGTTCACCCTCATCACTGACCAAAGATCGGTTGCCTTCATGTTTGACAACTCGCAAAGGGGCAAAATTAAAAACTACAAAATTCTGAGGTGGAGGATCGAACTCTCCACCTACAATTACGATATCAAATATCGACCCGGGAAGCTCAACGAGCCTCCGGATGTCCTATCCCGCGGGACATGCGCCAGCGCGCAGATCGACCGATTAACACAATGACCTCTGCCACCCGGGGGTCACCCGGCTCGCCCACTACATCAGGGCCCGAAACCTGCCTTTCTCCAACGAGGAGGTAAAAGCGGTCACCAGGGACTGTGCGGAGTGCAAACCAAACTTCTATAGACCAGGCAGGGCCCACCTGGTCAAGGCTTCTAGGCCCTTTGAACACCTCGCGATTGATTTCAAAGGGCCACTCCCCTCAACTAACAAGAACGTTTACTTTTTAAACGTCGTAGACGAGTTCTCCCATTTCCCATTCGCTATCCCGTGCCCCGACATGACCTACCACACAGTCATTAGGGCCCTGCATAGCATCTTCACCCTGTTTGGTTTCCCCAGCTACGTACACAGCGAACGGGGTTCGTCCTTCATGAGCGACGTGCTGCGTCAGTACCTGCTCGACAAGGGCATTGCCTCGAGCAGGACTACCAGCTGCAACCCCAGGGGAAATGGGCAGGTGGAAAGGGAGAACGCGACGGTCTGGAAGACCGTCCTACTGACCCTCCGGTCTAGAAAGCTCCAAGTCTCCCAGTGGCAGGAAGTCCTCCCAGACGCGCTCCACGCTATTAAGTCCCTTTTGTGCACGGCGACCAACCAGACCACTCACGAGAGGCTCTTCATTTTTTCCAGGGGCACTACCACGAGGGTCTCACTTCCGGCATGGCTGAGGACGCTGGGCCCCGTACTTCTGAGGAAACACATCAGGGCGCACAAAACCGACCCCCTTGTTGAAAAGGTGCGCCTGCTCCACTCCAACCCCCAATACGCATTCGTCGAGTTCCCTGATGGCCGTCCGGACACAGTATCCCTCCGGGATCTGGCACCCACCGGATCCAGTGCCCGCTCTACCCCCACAGAAGGACCTCTCACCCTACACCCCATGCTGCCGCCCCCTTGCGCTCCCGAGCCCACGAGCTCGCTCCACCAGTTCCGCGCCCCCGCGCCGGCCAGCCCCCAGCGCCCCCAGTCCCCGGTCGAACCAGGAGTGTATTAAGCTCGAATACAACCCTCCCTGGAGCCCGCCATCGTACCCCAGCAAACAACACCCATCCAGCCACCGCAAGAGGCTGCAACCCCGGTGCTCCACAGATCACAACGGACAATTCAACCACTGGACAGACTAACGTTGTAGGCCACCACCCCCGCCGGACTTGATTTTTTTGCAGGGGGTGAATGTGGTGAATGAAATATATATATATATGGATATATGATCATTCACACTGACTGAAGTAAGTCGATTAAAGCCTAGATTCATATCGGAAACTCGTGTCTGGTGAATTGATGGTTCCATCAAGAAGGAAGCCATTCCCCCCCCCCCCCCCCCTCCCCCCTCCCAACCTATCTGCACCTAACCTTTGGATATTAAGGGCAATTTAGCATGGCCAATCCACCGAGCCTGCATATCCTTGGACAGTGGGAGGAAATCAGAACACTAGGAGGAAACCCACGCAGACATAGGGAGAACATGCAGACTCCACACAGACAGCCACACAAGGTCAGAATTGAACCCAGGTCCTTGGCGCTGCGAGGCAGTACTGCTAACCACTCTGCCACAGTGCCATCCAACAAAGAAGATATTAAATAAATAGAGTTGGCAGTATCAGAATTGAATTTCCTGATTCCTTGTGATTACTCCTGGTTCCAACAACGTGCAGCATGTTATAATCACGCCGTACATTATGGCAAACGCACAGATTCTGTTCTGTATTATTGTTTGATTGCCTCTGTGTGTACGTTATGATCTATTTAAAAACAAAGAAGAAATAAAGCTACTTTTTACATTGCTATTCATGGCAGAAAACATAATGAAAATAAATCTCTAAAGGAAAAGTAAAACATCCAGACAAATGGGCTTCCTGTAGTGACATATTACATCATAGTCCTCTGGTATTCAGAAATGATTGAATACCCTGATCCTCCACCCATATAGCACTGGAATCTGTTCAAAATAATATTATTTGAACAACAATTGGTGCACTACTTCTTCCTGAACGGTATAGTATGACATTTCTGTTGGTCAGATAACAATAACTTGCCTTTAAATCGCATCTTTTAATGTAGTAAAAATGGCCCAAAACATTGGTCACAGGAGCGATTATGAAACAAAGTTTGGCTCCAAACCAGACAAGGTGACAATAGGCCAAGCAAGCAAAAGCTTGGTCAAGGAGTTTACAAGTGGGGTTTTGCCACTGTCTTTCTGTTTATTAGAGAGCTCACATAAACTTCGAAAACAGTTTAAAATCTGAAAAACAGGTTCTACATTAAGATGAAATTCAAGCTAAAGTAAAATGGACAGAAAGCATAGGTAGATTGGGAAAAAAATTTCTCTCGTTTAGATTTTTCCAGTAACGCAACTTTTTAAACGCCCTTTTAAAGTAGCTTTCTGAAGGAATTATATTAACTTAATAGTTATATTCTTATTTTTCAGCCCATCATGCCAATGGTCTGTATGACATTAAAAATTCAAATGTTTTATAGGCTTATCCTTTTCTGAAAATTCCTGTTACCCTAAAATCAGAAAGGCGCTTACTTAATCCCTTATTTGGGGGTTTGTCCCACTTATCTCACCTCTAAAATTGATAGAATTGGTTTTATACCCAGTCTTTTTATTAAATGTTAAGTCATACAGAAATTCTTTATGAGACTCTGGAGACATAGATGTGCGTGAAATTGGATGCAGAGCAGGACAGCCAACTCTATTATAAATAGTGAAAGTAAATGTTTTGAGGCTAATACAATTTTATAATGGCTAATAATAGTCGTAACTCAATACGGCCTCAAGCCCAACACTTTTCCATTAGTTAATAGTTGCACTTCTTAATCTGGTACTCGCAATAATACAAATTAATATCCACTTCACTTTTGATAAGCTTGACCCAGAGGCTAATGCTTGACACAGGCTAATATCTACTGACATTCTATTTCAGATAGTCTTGGATTAAGACTTTCTCTTCTTCAGATGTCTCTTTATCTCATTAAACTGGCGCTAACACTTGATATAATTTCCCCACTTATCATAGAATTTACAGTGAAGAAGGAGGCCATTCGGCCCATCGAGTCTGCTCCGGCTCTTTGAAAGAGCACCCTACCCAAGGTCAACACCTCCACCCTATCCCCATAACCCAGTAACCCCACCCAACACTAAGGGCAATTTTGGACACTAAGGGAAATTTATCATGGTCAATCCACCTAACCTGCACATCTTTGGACTGTGGGAGGAAACCGGAGCACCCGGAGGAAACCCACGCACACACGGGGAGGATGTGCAGACTCCACACAGACAGTGACCCAAGCCGGAATCGAACCTGGGACCCTGGAGCTGTGAAGCAATTGTGCTATCCACAATGCTACCGTGCTGCCCCAGAGTTCTCCTCCCAATAGGATTTTGCTAGGGATTTCAAGTCAGCCGTAGACCGCTGTTGTCATGTAACCTCAAGATAAGTTTTAACATTTTTGAAAACAGCTTCTTTCCTTCCTCTAGGACGGTAAGGAAATGGCAAGTCCCGTGGAGTAAACCTTTTCTTTTTATTATGTAGTTCATCATATTTACTTCAGAATTTGATAGATTCTCAATGCCTGCCCCTTTGATGGCTCAAATGTTCAAACTGAATTCTGCTTTTAGTCTGTATCAAATGCTGACATGCTTCACTTTTCCACCTTCCACATGTTTTCCAAGATGAAGGTTTAGCACCTCACCACTTCAAAACTCACGGAATACCTAGAGAATGAGATCAAACCATATACTGAATTTACTGCTTCCTTTCTCCTAATCCTGCTGTGCTTTGGGAGGTTAAGAAAGTTACTGACAAGGAAGTATCATTAACTTCGCCTCAACAAAGTTGAAATGGAACAGAGAGGAACAATGAACAAGAAAAGAAACTCACAGACCATATAAAGAGATTTGCCTCCTCAGACAACCTAAATCTAAATCACATGTTTGAAACTTCTCAAAAAGTTCATTATTGTGAAAACGGTGATGGCCATCTGCCACCATTTTAAAAAGCCTTTAACTGACCTTGTCTTAACATGCAAGAATTTCTTCCTTGTGAGCCAGAAATTCCTGAAACAGTGCCACTTTCAGCGAAGTCTGAAGGTGACAGAAAATGCTGAAGCATTAAGTTAACTCCAGGATATGTTGCTTTTTTTTATGCATCAATATCTTGTGCAATGTTTTTTTTTACAGCTGGTTAAGAATTTGGTTATTTGTTAGATAAACATGAAAAGTTTGAGATAAGTAATTTAGTGCCAAAGTTACATTTGGATACATTAATTAATTAGCATTCTACATTAATAGAGAAATGTAAATAAGGCATTCCCGAGATTAATGGCAAATGGAAGTTTGCTTAGTTAAATATCCTTCCATCAAAAGCATGTTTAGAAGTTAGCGTATGCATCAGAGGACTTGGTTCTCCATTATATTAAGGATAAGGAGAGTGTTGACATGATGGACATGGTTCAAAGGTATGAGGCATCTCAGGATACATGTAACGAGTTTGATGGAAAAAGGGTTGGTGTTCTGGAAAAGAAGGCAGCGTTGGAGCTAAGGGATGCACATTAGTATAATTGGTGAGGAAAAGTCATCAGTTTGTTAGTACTTTGTGAATTTCATATCATCATTCCCTATTCTGATAGAGAAATGTCTTGAAGGTATGTGATCCACATATTGTTCGTGGAAATTGACATACACCATAAATGTGGTCCATATTCTCATTGTAAAAGATAGGAATTGGATTGGATTTGAATCTTTGGCAGACCCAGAAACAGAACCCATGTGGTACCATATTGAATAGTTTCAAGGTGCTTTTATCTTGTTGGAGATCGGAGCTCCAGAAACATACTTTAATGTTCAGACATTTCTTTTCATTTATATCTTGTTTAGATCACTGTCCTCATAGAAAACAGATCCAATATTGGTCTTGGGTCACCTAATCAATGATACGCCACGTTAGCATTTTCTGAATGATTTTGGTGTCCTGCACCATTATCTTCACCTCAATTTCTTTTCTCAAGAAAAATAATCTATCCACTCTTATATCTCATATGAACATACATAATTGGAGCAAAAGTAGGTCATTCAGCCCCTCGAGTCTGCTCCGCTATTCAATAAGATCATGGTTGATCTGTTTGTGTTTCGAGTTCCACTGTCCCATCTCCCCTTGATAACCTTTGATTCCCTTGCCTAACAAGAATCTACCTACCCCAGTGTTAAAAATATTCAATGACCCCCTCCTCCATTGCCTTCTGAGACAGAGTTCCAAAGTCACACACCCCTCTCAGAGAAATAAAACCTCCTCATCTCTGTCCCAGAAGGACGACCCCTAATATTAAAACAATGTCCTCCAGTTCTGGACTCACCCACAAGAGGAGATAGCATCCCCATGCCCACCTTGTCAAGGCCGTTTAGGATCTTGTATATTTCAACCCAGTCACCCCTCACTCTTCTAAACTCCTGTGGAAACAAGCCCAGCCTGTGAAACCTATTCTCGGAAGACAACCCGCTCATTCCAGGTATCAATTTAGTAAACCTGCTCTGAACTGCCTCCAACGCAATCCTTAAATAAAGAGACCTCATTTGCACACTGCATTCGAGATGTGGTCTCACCAATGCCTTATCGAACTGAAGCATAAACCCTTAAGCAAAATATTGCTGGAATCTGAAACGAGAACCGAGAACGCTGAAAAAGCTTAGCCTGTTTGCCAGTGTTGATCAGGAGAGAAGTAACGTTTCGGGTCCATTGACGCTTTTTGTCAGAGCTGAAAGGAGAGACTTCTAGGACTGGCAAATCCCACTGGCAGAAGGAGAACCCACCACCAGCTAATGGCAGACCGCCTAACCTCGCCGAGAAACAAGCCGGTGGGGGGGGGGCACGTGGAAAATCCCCCCCCCCCCAACATCTCAATCGGCCCGCCTTTATTCTGTTAGATATTGAGACTGAAGTGATTTATTTTCCATTTTGCTTACCATGCCATGTCCTGCAGCATCTTTGGGAGTCTTTTTTTTTCCAAGGTTGGCTGCATTTTAAAAAAATATAAATTTAGAGTACCCAATTCATCTTTTCCAATTAAGGGGCAATTTAACGTGTTCAATCCGCCTACCTTGCACATCTTTGGGTTGTGGGGGTGAAACCCACGTAAACACGGGGAGAATGTGCAAACTCCACACGATCAGTAACCCAGAGCCGGGATCGAACCTGGGACCTCAGCGCCGTGAGACTGCGGTGCTACCACTGAGCCACCGTCCTGCCCGGGTTGGCTGCATTTTTGAGAGAGAAGTGGCAGAAAAACTTTTCAGAGCTGTGGCTAGTTTATAGACCGCAAAGATAGACTTCAAAGGGGGTGAATATTCCTTCAAGGTGAAGGGTGATCGCTTGGCTTGTAATCAAATGGCTGATCTGAAACTATTAGACAATATCCCAGTGACCAATGTGAAATTCATCATTCGAATGTTTCAGTTGCCTCTCTCAGAAAGTTGGTGTAGGCCTGTGAAGAATTTGACATGCTGTATGTTAATGTAGTTAAAGACGATGAATTAGATAGCTACGCCTTTTTGTCAGATTGAGAATAGGCAGAGACATTTCCATATATACATGAAGAAACGCTTACAAATCTCTTCCAGATTTCTGATTAAGGTTGCACTGGAATTAAGGGTGAAACATTGGCATTAGGTAGAACAGGAGGATACATAATAATTGTTCTTAAGTAGATGTCATGATAATAAAAACCTTGGAGTGCAAAGTCATCCATCAAACTACCACTGAGGAATGTTTGTAGTGTTCGAGAGCTTTTTGTCAGAGAGCTAACAGGACCGAATGACTTTGGAGTGTGGATAGGAGCAGGGAGGATAAAACTTTGACATTTTATATTGGTGGAAAGGAGCGGGAAACATCTTGGCCTGGATTCTCTGCGACACTGCTGGTAGCAGGGCTCCCATCGTGGTGGAGAATCGATAAATCGGGATCGGCGTTGGTTGTCAGTGCACGCCGATCAGAACGCGATGCTCCGACTCCCACTGGAGGCAGATTCGGGGTTCACACCCGTGCACCAGCGGGAGGATGTAAATGAATGCAAATGGATCTTAATGACACATTTGCATCCATTTAGCAGACACGGTACCCTATTCTCCGGCCCTCCATGATTCGCCTGTCTCCCGGGCCGGGAATCACGTGGGCGGGGATTACTTCAAGTTTCACCAAATGTGAACCTGACGTGGTCGACCTTGTCGTGGGCCAAGGGGGCAGGTCCTTAAGGGAGTTGCCCCCAAATACCTCGGAGGGCCACCCTCTGCCCCCATAATGCACTACCTGCTCACCCGTCCTCCACCAGAGCACCCCCTCGACGCCTTCCCCCAGAGATCCCCAAAATGGAAGAACACGTCAACCTTCCCCCTTAATAGGGAGACTCCACCCTGGGACCTCCTTAATAGGGAGACCCCACCCAGGAACCTCCTCAATAGGGAGACCCCACCCAGGAACCTCCTCAATAGGGAGACCCCCCTCCAGGGACACCCTGAAGGCCCCCCCCCCCCTCCCCCCCGGCATAAATTGGGCCCAAATTGCCTTCACAAAAACAAGAAACTTTTAAATCTGTGTCCTGGATTCTCCGCTTCACGATGCTGCAACTGCGCAAATCGGGATTGGATGAAGAATAACAGGTAATTATAAAATCAAGGTTTATGCCTGGCGCCAATTCAATGCCATGCTCCAATCCCTCGCTGGCAGCGATATCGATGTTTGTGTCCCACACCGGTGGATCCATGCAAAACCGTCATTTACATGGTTTTCAATATCGTTAGTGGCTTGGGCACTTCATGCTCCACCCCTCTGTGATGCTCCGCCCCTCCGTGATGCTTCGCCCACGTAAGCAGAAGTCTTGTGAGCGCAAATCAGTGTAAATATCTGTCTGCCCTGGTGAGACTGGCAACACTGACTGCCTCTGCCACCATCTTCCAGGCGCTGTCGAGGAGGGCAGACTTCAGTCCGCGGCCCACCCTGGGCAAAAGGATGTCCCTCGTCTCCTCACTGGCATGAAGCTGTGGGTCCTCGTTGGACTCCCGACCTCAGAGGAGGGGCTGGCCACCTGTGAACCTGCCTCTCCCACTGTCTGTAAGTAACCTGATTTTCAATAACTGAACATGACTTCAAGAAACTGGCACCTATAAAATACCTTCAAAAAAATACGCAGAATCATTATTAGTTATAATGGTTTCTTATTTTTTAAAGATGCAATTTACGAGCTTTTAAAATGTGCCAAAATGCCCTTGTGTCAAAGAACAAGCTTAATTTTTGCAGTTTGCTTGAAAGCCGCAAATGGATGTAAATCTGTACAATGAACTATTTTGATTGGAAGTTCGTGAGAGTTTCGAGTGGCGAGGTTTTTAAAGCAACTGTAGACCGAAGTGTCTAAGTAGATCCAGGGTATAAGATGACCCCGTTTATTCAACGCCCAAAACCTTCAGTGGAATTCTCTGTTCCGGAGACTGTTAACCCAGGGCAGGATTTGTAGACTTCCACGACAGCAAAACTAGCGCCGCACCTGGACCAATTCAGAGACTGTTGAGGGGCTAGCACCGGCGCCACGTGGAACACAATCGATTCCATAGAGAAACGGTGCCGGATTCGCCAGCTTCACGATTGACAGTCAGGAGGCTGACTGCAGCCGCACATACACATTCAACTCCCCAAATACACACCATTCCAGCCAACAAGATGGCAGCAAGAGAGCGGACCCACAATTCACCCACGCCAAGCTTGAGACCCTCCTGGACGCCGTGAAGGAGGGGCAGTGGACCCTGTACTCCAGCCCGGGAAGGAGGCTGCCAACTGCCGCCGTTCGCCATGCCTGGGCGCAAGTGGAGAGACCGTAAGCACCACCAGCAACACTATCCAGGTTGGCCTGCAGTGCCGGAAGAAACTACACAACCTCCTCATGGCAGCCATGGTGATTAGGCACCACGGTGCCCCAGGCACAACCCCTGTCCCACCTCCCCTCCCCCCTCCCCAGGAGGGCAGCCGAACCCTCACCCGTACAACATGCGGGTACCCATGCCACTGAAGCCGCCAGCTACCCACCCCCTGGACTGTATGCGTCGGACACTCTAACATAGTGCATTTTCTGTTTCCCCCCACTCCCAGGAGAAGGCCGCCCATAACCGCAGGGAGTAGGAGAAGACTGGAGGGGTTCAGCGGGCCCGAGGAAAGGGCAGTCGCCTGTCATAATATACACCAGTATATCATGGTGCAGACACACACTGATGGACACACACAGGGACCAATCAACATGTACAAACACCGCAGCCAATCACCAGTTAGAATACACACACTATAAAGGCAGAGGGCACCAAGGTTCCCGCTCATTCTGGGTGCTACCTCTCAGTGTAACAAGAACTCATCCAGCCCAACACAGACTCACACCACGTGCTGAGAGAATCAACTGGTTCGGACAAGGCATAGGTCTCTAGTTTAAGTTAGCATCGTTTAGACCCACAGTCATTGTGTGTTAGTTAGTTAGAAGTTGTTAATAAAATTGAGTTGAGCCTTCATCAGTGTTGGAAGTGTCTGTTCATCGCTCAAGTCTACACTAGCCAACACTTCATGGTACCAGGAGTTGAGGGATGCTCGCACTTTTGAGACCTACCTTTCAGTGATCTGCCTTTCACCAGTCTCTGGCCATCCTACAGAATGGACTCCGTTTGCCCGCTGCTGCCTCTCCGCATTGCAGGGAATCTGGGCTCGAACTGGAAACTTTTCAAACAGCGCTTCCAGCTGTACCTCGAAGCCAGGGACCTGGAAGCTGCCTCGGACGCACGGAAGATTGCTCTCTTCCTCTTCACAGCCGGTGACCACGCTCTGAACATTTACAACTCACTCACCTTCGATGAGGGGGAGGACAAATCGAAGTTCAGAACCATAATTCTGAAGTTCGACAGCCACTGCGCGGTCGAGGTCAACGATAGCTTTGAGAGATAAATGTTTCAGAAGCAAATGCAGGGTAAGGACGAGCCTTTCCAGTCCTTTATTACCCACCTCCACGTCCTTGCGCAGTCCTGCAACTACGGGTCCACCTCTGACTCCATGCTCCGTGACCAGATTGTTTTTGGTGTTCAACCTGAGCCCCTGCGCCAGCAGCTACTAAAAGTAAAGCAGCTCACTCTCTCTACGGCCATTGAGACCTGTGTACTTCATGAACATGCCTCCACGCGCTACTCCTACATCCAGGCCGCTGAAACGGCGCGGCAAGCCCCTTACGAGGCAGAACGGGTCCAAATGATTAGATCTTTTCAGGCTCTGGATCTGAACGATGGCGGCCATTTCGCGTGCGAGCGTGCTGATGTCACGGACCGCTTCGTGCGGGTGCGTGCTACGCTGGATCGCCCTGCGCATGCGCGGTGGCGCGATGAACGTCCCGACGCTCAGGCATGCAGCAACTGCGGCTCCGCCCACTTAAAGCGGCAATGACCGGCGAAGTCCCGACGCTGCCTGCAGTGTGGCAAACGAGGCCACTACGCTGCAATGTGCGGATCTTCCCTGCCTGCTGTTTTTCGAAGGTCCACCCAGCCCCACAGAGACGTCAGGGCTATCGCGCCTGCCATCAATGAACCCATTCTAGACCTTGCTTCCGACTGTGCCTGCGATGACCCACAGGTCCCGTTCCAAATTGGCGTCGTTACTATGAACAGGATGTCCCCCAAGCGTGGCACTGAACCCGTCCACGTCCACGGCGCCAGCCAGGATGATGAGTGGTGTGCCACCCTTACGGTCAACCGGTCTCCTGTCAGGTTCCGCCTGGACACTGGCGCTTCTGCCAATCTCATCGCGTTGTCTGATTTCAGCAAGCTCTGCGTACAGCCTGCTGTCCTGCCATCTGCCTGTAAATTGCTGGACTAC
This sequence comes from Scyliorhinus canicula, assembly GCF_902713615.1. Lineage (NCBI taxonomy): Eukaryota > Metazoa > Chordata > Chondrichthyes > Carcharhiniformes > Scyliorhinidae > Scyliorhinus > Scyliorhinus canicula. Next base: position 190,906,015 of record NC_052152.1, read on the forward strand.
AATGGCAATGCCATCGCCGCCAGCGGCTCCTGCCGGCTTGAGGTGACACATTGTGCTCACACAGCCATTCTCCCGTTTGTGATTGTTGCTGCCTCAAAAGCCTCCTTGCTTGGTGCTGGCATGCAGGCATGCAAGCTGCTCCACTTAGTGCAGAGAGTACACTCTCTCTCTTTAAGCGATGTGTCTGCATCCTCTGACACAGACTTCAGGGAGCAACTTGACACCATCATCCAGCAATACCATAATGTTTTTGAAGGCATAGGCACGCACCCCTACAGGTACAAAATCTTACTCAAGCCCAACGCCACGCCTGTCATTCACGCACCTCGTAGAGTCCCAGCGCCCCTCAAGGACCGCCTCAAGCAACAGCTCCAGGACCAAGGAGTCATTTCTAGGGTCACGGAACCCACAGACTGGGTAAGCTCCATGGTCTGCGTCAAGAAGCCGTCCGGCGAGCTGCGGATCTGTATTGATCCTAAAGATCTGAATCAGAATATCATGCGGGAGCACTACCCGATTCCGAAACGTGAGGACAGGGCCGGCTCAAGGCACCGGCAACTCGGGCTGTTGCCCGGGGCGCCATGTGCTAGGGGGCGCCAGACTCGGGTCCCGCGCATGCGCAGTTGGGCCGGCGCCAACCAGCGCATGCGCGGTGGCCGCACTCCCCCAGGGCGCCGCACTCCCCCAGGGCGCCCCCCCCCCCCCGGTCCGTCCCCTCGGTCCGCCCCCCAGCTCGGTCCGCTCGCCCGCTCGGTCCGCTCCCCCCCCTCGGGTCCGCCCGCCCCGCCCCCCCCTCGGGTCCGCCCGCCCCGCCCCCCCCCTCGGGTCCGCCCGCCCCGCCCCCCCCTCGGGTCCGCCCCCCCCCGCCCCCCATCGGGTCCGCCCCCCCCCGGCCCCCCGCCCCGCCCCCCCCTCGGGTCCGCTCCCCCCGGGTCCGCCCCCCCGGGTCCGCCCCCCCTCTCGGCCCCGCCCCCCTCTCGGCCCCCCCTCTCGGCCCCGCCCCCCTCTCGGCCCCGCCCCCCTCTCGGCCCCCCCCCCCCCAAGGGCGCCGAAGTTCAGCTTGCCCGGGGCGCCAGCAACCCTAGGGCCGGCGCTGCGTGAGGAGCTCACGTCCGAGATGGCCCACGCCAAACTATTCTCAAAACTGGATGCCTCGAAGAGTTTCTGGCAGATCCAACTAGATGAGTCAAGCAGGAAGCTGTGTACGTTTAACACACCCTTTGGCAGGTTCTGCTACAACTGGACGCCATTCGGCATCATCTCTGCTTCCGAAGTTTTCCACCGGATCATGGAGCAGATGATGGAGGGGATCGACGGCGTCCGGGTATTTGTCGACAACATTATTATCTGGTCAACCACCCCGCAGGAACACATTGCCCGCCTTCAGCGTGTTTTCAGGCGCATCCACGAACACGGCCTCCGCCTCAATAGGGCCAAATGCTCCTTCAGCCAGTCAAGTATCAAGTTTCTGGGATATAACATCTCCCACCAGGGGGTGCGTCCGGACGAGGACGAGGACAAGGGGCAACACGGTAGCATGGTGGTTAGCATAAATGCTTCACAGCTCCAGGGTCCCAGGTTCGATTCCCGGCTGGGTCACTGTCTGTGTGGAGTCTGCACGTCCTCCCTGTGTGTGCGTGGGTTTCCTCCGGGTGCTCCGGTTTCCTCCCACAGTCCAAAGATGTGCGGGTTAGGTGGATTGGCCATGATAAATTGCCCTTAGTGTCCTAAAGAATAAGGTTAATTGGGGGGTGGTGGGTTAAGGGTATGGGGTGGATACGTGGGTTTGAGTGGGGTGATCATTGCTCGGCACAACATCGTGGGCTGAAGGGCCTGTTCTGTGCTGTACTGTTCTATATCTATATCTATATCTAAGATTGCAGCAATCACATCCATGAAGACGTCCGAGGACAAGAAAGCAGTCCTCCAGTTCCTGGGTGTGGTGAATTTCCTCGGGAAGTTCATCCCGGATCTCGCCTCACACACCATGGCCCTCAAGAGACATGGGCCGGGGTTCTCCCCTACCCGGCGGGGCGGGTGGTCCTGGCATAGCGGAGTGATGCCAACCACTCCGGCGTCGGACCTCCCCAAAGGTGCGGAATTCTCCATGAAGTGAGCAACTCCATGAAGGCCATTTAGGAATCGAGAAGTGCCGCCGCTGGGCCAGAGAAGCCGTCTACTGGCCGGGCATCAATGATGATATCGGCAATGTGGTGCTCAACTGCTGTACCTGCCAGCGTTTTCAGCCCGCCCAACCACGGGAGACCCTGATGCCCCATGAGCTCGTCACATCGCCTTGGACGAAAGTGGGCATCGACTTGTTCCATGCATTGGGCAGGGACTACGTCATCATCATCGACTACTTCTCCAGTTACCCGGAGGTCATCAGGCTGCACGATCTCACATCCTCGGCTGTGATCAGGGCGTGTAAGGAGACATTTGCCCGACATGGCATTCCGCTGACGGTCATGTCAGGCAATGGCCCCTGTTTCGCGAGCCAGGAGTGGGCCGGCTTCGCCCGACACTACAACATCGAGCACGTTACGTCCAGTCCCCTATACCCCCAATCCAATGGGAAGGCGGAAAAGGGGGTCCACATCGTAAAGCGGCTCCTCAGCAAGGCCGCCAACTCAGATTTCCATCTTTCTCTGCTGGCCTATCGCTCCGCCCCGCTCACTACCGGCCTGTCGCCTGCTCAGCTGCTAATGAACCGCACCCTCAGAACGACGTTCTAAGTGCTGTCGTTCTAAGGCAGGTGGGCCCCCCACGCTCCTTCCTGGTCCATTAACCGGATGGATCCATTCGGCGCCGCAACAGGCGTGCTCTTCGCCTGGTTCCAGGGTCATCACGGGATCCTCCGACCAGCTCTACTACTGATCCCGCCATGGACTGTGTGGTGCTTCCGGTCACTCTGCCTGCCCCTGACAGTGCTGCAGCCCTCCCAGCTCCTGATGCTCCAGCCATTGCCTCACCCTTGAGGTGGTCAACCAGAGTTCATCACCCACCTCAGAGACTGAATTTATGAACTCTGTACACATGTGGACTCTCTGAAATGTTCTATTCCTAAATCCTTTATTGTTGCATTCGTTCTCCAGTGATTTGTAAATAGATTCGTTGGTTGTTCCAGTTCATGATAGTCATCTGCACCAGGCACCTTCCTCTGTAAATAGTCTTATTCCCTGTATATAGCTTTGTACATATGTCTTCGCACCTCACACGTAGCTAGATACATTCTCCACACACCCACACTACTTATTATCACATGCCTATATCAACATTTTTTTATAAAAGGGAGGATGTCATAATATACACCAGTATATCATGGTGCAGACACACACTGATGGACACACACAGGGACCAATCAACATGTACAAACACCGCAGCCAATCACCAGTTAGAATACACACACTATAAAGGCAGAGGGCACCACGGTTCCCGCTCATTCTGGGTGCTGCCTCTCAGTGTAACAAGAATTCATCCAGCCCAGCACAGACTCACACCGCGTGAGAGAATCAACTGGTTCGGACAAGGCTTAGGTCTCTAGTTTAAGTTAGCATCATTTAGACCCACAGTCATCGTGTGTTAGTTAGTTTGAAGTTGTTAATAAAATTGAGTTGAGCCTTCATCAGTGTTGGAAGTGTCTGTTCACCTCTCAAGTCTGCACTAGCCAACACTTCATTGCCGGCGTGGAGGTTGGCTTCGGACGAGGAAGTGAGACCCCGCTGTGTTGCGGTTCCCCGTGCCAACCCCCTCCCCCAACACCAGCCCGTACCGGCCTCTCCGGACAGGCGGCGGAATGTGGCGACTAGGGGCTTTTCACAGTAACTTCATTGAAGCCTACTCGTGACAATAAGCGATTTTTATTTCATTTTTCATTTTCAACACCGTCCTCACCCCCACAACACCGTCACCCCCACACCAGCCTTGTCCCCACACCACCCTCACACCACCCTCGCCCCCCACACCACCTTCACCCCCACACCACCCTCACATCACCCTCACCCCCACCCTTGCCCCCACACCACCCTCATCTCCACACCACCCTCTCACCCCCACACTACCCTCGCCCCCACACCACCCTCACCCCCACACCACCCTCGCCCCCACACCACCCTCACCCCACACCACCCTCACCCTCATACCACCCTCGCCCCCACACCACCTTCACCCCCACACCACCCTCACATCATCCTCACCCCCACCCTCGCCCCCACACCACCCTCATCTCCACACCACCCTCTCACCCCCACACTACCCTCGCCCCCACACCACCCTCACCCCCACACCACCGTCGCCCCCTCACCACCCTCACCCTCACACCACCCACCCCCACACCAGGCTTGCCCCCACACCACCCTCATACCACCCTCGCCCCCCCACACACCTTCACCACCACACCACCCTCACATCATCCTCACCCCCACCCTCGCCCCCACACCACCCTCATCTCCACACCACCCTCTCACCCCCACACCACCTTCGCCCCCACACCACCCTCACCCTCACACCACCCTCACCCCCACACCACCCACCCCCACACCATCCTTGCCCCCAAACCGCACTCAGCCTCACACCACCCACATACCACCCTCCCCCACCCTCACCCTCACACCACCCTCACCCCAACCTCACCCCCACATCATCCTCAAACCACCCTCAACCCTACACCACCTCTCACCCCCGAACCATCCTCACCCCCATACCACCCTCACACCACCCCCCACCACCCTCACCCCCACATCATCCTCACACCACCCTCAACCCTACACCACCTCTCACCCCAAACCATCCTCACCCCCCATACCACCCTCACATCACCCTCACCCCCACCCTCGACCCACACCACCCTCACCCCCACACCACCCTCATCTCCACACCACCCTCTCACCCCCACACCACCCTCGCCCCCACACCATCCTCCCCACCCTCACCCTCACACCACCCTCACCCTCATCCCAACCTCACCCCCACATCATCCTCACACCACCCTCAACCCTACACCACCTCTCACCCCAAACCATCCTCACCCCCATACCACCCACACACCACCCCCCACCACCCTCACCCCCATATCATCCTCATACCACCCTCAACCCTACGCCACCTCTCACCCCCAAACCATCCTCACACTCACAGCACCCTCACACTACCCTCACCCCCACACCACCTTGCCCCACATCACCCTCACACCACCCTCACCCTGCTGTGAGCTGCGTGCTGCCCCGCCAGTGGGTGTCAGCTGGTTTGGGGGGAGGTGGTATGGTGGAGGGTGGGGTGAGGGCACCCATATGGCCGGCGGTGCTCTGCAGCACTAGGAGCCAAAGTGGGTGGTCAATGGGGCGCGCAGCAAGATGGCTGCCTTGCAGGCAGCGGCAAATGCCTGGACACTGCCCCAGTCCCGTGGGGTGGTTCACCCGGCCCTAGGGCATCCCCCCACCCCCCCACGAAGTGTACCTCACCATTGGGAATTCACTCTTGTGGAGGCAGGGAATCACGAAGGCCCCAGAGAATTACAGGTCGGGCCCACTAATTATATTTTAACGGTGCTGTTGAGGCACCGTAGAATTGTGATTTGGTGTGAAACCGACGATTGCCATGATTTTGGTGTCAAAACTGTTTTTTCGCCCAATCGTATTTCCGATTCTGCCGTCAGCCGATGGAGAATCCCGCCCCATAGTTTTGCACATACTCAATGTTTTAGTCAACTTCCCTTTTCAGTCATGACATTCTATGCTTGCATTAGGAGTCAGCCTTAATTTTTCATCACACAGATAGTGAATTTTTCCAAGAGAATTGCTTCTCTCAGAGTCTCATCGGTAGTTTCAACTCCCAATGCTCGTACCCACCCATTAAAATTGTTCTGCTTAACCCTTTCAAATTCAACTTAAGTCCCAACTGTTTCCTTAAATTACTAAACTTTCGGCTATATGCCTCTGGATTTAATTCATATGCACCAATAGTAGACTTTTTTTTAACCTCATCGTAATCCTTTGACACCTCCTCTGACAGTGAAGCATTAACTTCCTGGGCCCATCCCATCAATATACCTTATTCGGGTAATGCCCACTTTTCCTTTGTCTACTCCATTTGAGTTGCTCTTTTCTCAAATGCTATGAAGACTGCCTCAATACACTTCTCCTCAAATTTTGGTAGGGCTTGTACATATTTAAACATATCGCCACTAGGATTTGGACTGGGAAGGGTTACCCCTTCCTCATGACTATTCTCAATTTCTGCAGTTAACTTCAAACTTTTAAATTGATATTCCCTCTCTCTCTATCCTTTCCCCATGCTAATCTTACCATTTCCTCATCAAGTTTCCTCATTTCAAATGCACTTTGAAACTGCTCATCTTTTTTCCTGCATCTCCCTTTCTCTTTCTAACATTTTCAATTTTAAAAATTCCCTCTCATGCTTGAACTGCAACCAAAATCTCTCCAGATCAGTTTCTCCACAGAAAGTGCTTCTGATGCTACGTTACCTGGACCACTTGCTCGTGGGCTCTCCAGTGTTTCTAACAGACCCAAGCGCTATATCTCTGCCTTCTTAGCTTTAACTGGCACTTCCACTTTTAATTCCCTCGCAAATTCAATTAACTTCTTTTCAAAGCCCTTATAAATAAACCAAAGAGAAGTCCTCCACCTGAACAAAGGCTTAGCAGATAGAGATATGCAGAAATGACTGTTTATATTGTTTCTGCGGATTCAGGTGATCTTCCATTCGTTTCTCAGTGCGAGAGATCAGGACGTCTCTGGAGAAAGTGAAATTCCTTGCATTTTATTGCTACTTCCTTGATATTCCCATTTGATATGACCAAAGACCTACATATATACACCATTTACAACTCTATAAATTACTCCTCACTGCGTTACTTTCTTCCTATTTCTTCCTATCAGGGGCAGCATGGTAGCATAGTGGTTAGCATCAATGCTTCACAGCTCCAGGGTCCCAGGTTCGATTCCCGGCTGGGCCACTGTCTGTGCGGAGTCTGCACGTCCGCCCCGTGTGTGCGTGGGTTTCCTCCGGGTGCTCCGGTTTCCTCCCACAGTCCAAAGATGTGCGGGGTTAGGTGGATTGGCCATGCTAAATTGCCCGTAGTGTCCTAAAAAGTAAGGTTAAGGGGGAGTTGTTGGGTTACGGGTATAGGGTAGATACGTGAGTTTGAGTAGGGTGATCATTGCTCGGCACAACATCGAGGGCTGAAGGGCCTGTTCTGTGCTGTACTGTTCTAAATTCTAAATTCTAAATTCTATTATTTCTTCCTTATTTCCCAAAATCAGAGCAGCAATCCAATCTCTCCCTCTTCCTCTGTTGTATGACATTCTATTGTTTATCAGACCAGCATTTCCTTTCAACCTATTGATTATCCTTTTTCCACATACATTAATGTGAATGAGAGGAAATATGATACACTGAAAGATGAATGTTACCAGTACACTGAGCTCTCTGCAAATCGCGCTGACAGAAAACATGTATGAACATTCAACAATTTTTATAAATTCCTGTAATTACTGATTCTACCCTTACTAGAATTATGTAATCAGGCTGTGGTTGTGGCTTCCTGCCCACCTACAGTGCGACCCCATTTTCCAGACAGCGCATGTGACAAGGACAGGCTGGTAGACTCACTGCCACTCCTGAAGTTCCTGCTGAACAGGGACTAAGTTCTTGACTGGATTTTGCAACTCGTGCTGTAATCGTGGAACTGATGGGGAACAGATATCAAGCAGGCCTTTTGATTTTAACCCACCTTCTCGGTCCGCCGAGAGAGATTTAGGTTACAAATATCAGGCTCAGGCATTCCCAAACCCAGTCCAACCCCATTTGTGTCCCATTTCATCTTAAAGGCAGGCAGGGGCCTAATTAACATCTTAAAGTCAAAGCCCGATGACACCATCGTCATTGTGCATGAATTGAAGGGCAAGCTGGGGAGCGTATTCGCTTTTGCTCGGTCTATAACAGGTATATATGCAGTGTTTTTAAAGATCTCAGCAGTCACAGGATATTTCTACACACTCTGTTCATAGCTCCGGCTTCTCGGGCCTTTCTGTCAGCTTCTGTTTAGCTCTTGGAAACTCCAAACAGGTTTAATGAATCAAGCCCAGGGAACATAGATAAGCCAGCAGACTAACATGATCAAACACAGATCAATTGAACCATTGAACACTCCAGAGAGGTCCGGACTGTGGGATTCCCAATTGCTCATCAAAGGCAGGAACTGCCAACTTCGGAAGATAAGTGACAATATAAACACTGCCTCCGGGCCAGGACCATATTCCCACAGGTCCCTGATGACAGCCTCCTGCTGCTAATGTTTCCCCTTGTCCGTTAGCCAGGCTTCCCATGTGGCTATCCCTACAACATGTCAATGTGGCCCCGCCATCAAGATCGAGAAGGCTTTCATGCTGTCGGTCATTTAGTCCACACCCACACCCTCCCTTAATGTCGGGGTTGAATAAGTAGTAGCAAATAGTACTGTCAAAGGAAATTGCAGACTCCTAGCAGCTCTAAGAGTGAGCTGAAAAATAAGTGAATTTATTTCTCTCCCCCCGCCCCCAAGCATCTGCAAGCACAGAGTACCTCCCTTTAAAAATGGAGAACACCTTTAAACAATGTTTGAGAAACCTGCTTCCCACCCTTTCCAAAAAGGCACACAACCAATAAGCATTGTGGGTTGCCTGCGTGTTTGACCCATTAGAACCACACCCCAATTGTAATTTCATGTTGTTCCTGTGCCCA